>NC_081387.1:16249408-16596908 GCF_030684315.1 Stegostoma tigrinum | reverse complement strand
GGAATGCTTTGCCTGCAACGGTAGTAGATTCGCCAACTTTATGTAAATTTAAGTTGTCATTGGATAAGCATATAGACGTACATGGAATAGTGTAGGTTAGATGGGCTTGAGATCGGTATGACAGGTTGGCACAACATCGAGGGCCGAAGGGCCTGTACTGTGCTGTTATGTTCTATGTTCTATGTTCCATTCCATCATTACTTTGGAGCAAATACCCGGCAGCTGCTCCGATAAAATGAGGTAAAGAAGGATGTGGGATTAATTGTAGCATAGATGCGGAGGAATTAAAACCAGGGCAGAAATACATTCAGGGGAATCTCAGAGCCCAGTTGGGTAGGTTAATGTAAACGGGAATGGGATTAGAGGTTATGTGAGCAGAACTCGAGGGAGAATTTAACTTCATGGCATAGGGGTAGCACTAAGTGCAGGAAATTGACTAAAATAAGAAAGAACTCACGAAGTAAGTTCAGGTTAGAAGGGAGCACCAATTAGAATTCAAATCAATTCAAAACTAAACTGGGAAACAGAAATGAACAACCTTGAAATAAAACGCCAAAGATCTGTGGATTCTGGAAATCAGAACCAAACACAGAATTTGCTGGAAAATCCTACAGGCCTGGAGCATCTGCAATCAGAAAGCAGAGTTAATATTTCGGGTCCAATGACCCTTCTTCAGAACACCTCCTCAAGTATTGCACAAACCTGAAACTTATGTGTATTTAAAATATAAGTAGCCATTATTGAACCAACCTCATAAACAGAATTCAGCAGGGAGGCAGTTATAACACTTCCTTCCTGTTTAAAAAAACACTTTGAAATGTACATGAAAACAATTTGCCACAATGTAGGACTAAACTCATATCGAAAAAATACTTGCAATTGTACAGATCATTTTGCATATTTGTTTGCACTGTAATCAAAACTATGACAGGTAAATGACTCATATCAACAGATTAATTTTCATGTGTAAACAAACAGCCTTCCCTTAACACAGGCACATGTCTGACAAACATATTATCATTTGAAAAGAAATAATGTAAGAAACAGCATTTTTCTTCTTCCTTCCCACATGTTTTCAATTATCCTCTATGCTCGGTTCCCTCCATTACTGTGTATCTTCCTCAATTTCTGTTAGTTTGATTTTGTGCTCTTAACATCTCTGAATTGATCAACACTAAATTTTCACTCTGATTGTAGCCTTGACCGAACTTAAACAAAGACCCTGACATAATCTGCTTTACCAGTGAATTCTGTGACCCTGGTGACCTTTCAATTTCCAGGGACAGGCACTCCAAAGGGTCAGAGTCATGTGCGAAGGCAAGACATGTGGCAGATCAGATGAGAACTACAATCTTAACATTGACCATCTTGCTCCAGCTTTTATGTTTTTAATAATGCGTGGCGAGATTCTCATCAGACAGTGGAGAGTTTCTAACTGACAGGGATTAATTTCGTCGTTAATGGCTCAACTCGCTACTGAGCTCACCAAACTCCAAAAAGCCTGAAACAGATATAGGAGCGGCTACTATTCTGAGTAAATCACCACAAGCTACACTGACATTCAGCTAGTCATTAAGAAATCTCACAGGCAATCAAATACTAAATCAATGATTAATCTTTTATTGCATGTAGCATACAAAATAAGATCTGTCGAGCTAGTAAGTAAGTGAGTGAAACCTCACAACACAACTTGGCTATTACCTGATTAATAGTGGAGTTTAGCTATGTTGCCAGCCAATAGTGTCTGCCTCTTATGTTCAGAGTTTGATCCTTGTGCAGTGTTGTTCTTCGAAGTTCTGCTGTCAAAGGGTTCTGGTTAGATTACTACACAGTTTCTTGTCCTTAAGGGCTATGCTGTAACATTATTGATAGTCTTTTTGATTCTTTCATCCAAAATATTGACCATTTCTCTGAAACCACTGAGGCTGCAGCTTGCCTTCTTATCAGAAATGTATCTTTGCTCCTTCTTACATGTGGCATTGACTATTTGAAGACACAGCTTTCATGAAATGAAGTTCTTACAAACCCAGAGTCCTTGTGGTATTAAGCAGCCAGTTTCCAAGTGGATGTCAGAAGCAGTTTTGTTCATGTAGCTTCGACCCTTGCTTCTCCCAGTCATAGTAACTGCTTTCAATAACAATTGAAGTTAGTCCTTGCCCCTTAATAATTTATTACAGGCAGGTGTATTCTTGCTGATTTTAATCTATGAACAGTTGATAAAGTTCTAAAGTTTGCACTGTCGCACTACCCGGTTGATTCTGCTCACTTGTTGCCCCAAGCAATCTCCATGTTGGAAACTGGCATCAACACTTCAGGGTACATGCCATGGGCACCAGGTCACATGCAACCCGTATTCACAGACATTGGCATTTGATATGTATCGGACATATGTATCGGACATATTTGATATGTATCGGTCATCGGACATGTCCCTTCCACTTAAAATACACTCTGGACTTGTGAGCTGCACCTCTGTGTGTGCCGGCAACTTTTATAGTAAAGCTGCAGTAGGGATGGTGTGTTCTCAGGGCCATACACCCAGCTCATGGTATGGACCAGGCTGTATCTCTGGGCTGTTCACTCATAGTCAAAGCACACACTCACTGTGGGCCTGCCTGGACCAGTCAATAGCCTAGTGATGTTATCACTTGACCAGGCAATGTTCTGAGGGCTCAGGTTTGAATCCTGGGAATGAATCTAAAAAGTAAATGCTCACAGCATCCCTGCCTGGCCTTTTCATCTGGCTCTTTGCCCCTCAGCCTGCGATACTGGACACGTACTGTTGCTGTCCTTCATGCAGACACAATGCCAAGAATCTAGTCCTGGTTGTCAGCAATGCTCACTATCGTCAAGGTAAACAGTCTTCGCTCGGGGGTCCCTGTGACAGCAAGTCAAAGGCCACCCCAGCATCAGTCTGTCAGCTGCTCAGGGCAGTCAGAGTCAGGGCATTGTCTACATAAGGGCTGAGAGGTCAAAGATCAGGCAACACATCATCTGTGAAGAACCTTGCTGCCCGGTTTTCCCTCTGGGAATGAGAGAGACGTGGGTATTACAGAAACTGCGATAGGGCACAGCCCTGACTGTTGGTGAAGGGGGGGTGAGATGTTCCGATTGAGTGAGCAGGCAGCGCAGGGGCCACAGGTTCTCCACAGTAGACTGTTGCAGAAAATATGGAGGCATAGGATGGAGGGTGATTTAGCCGTTTGGATCGGAAATTGGCAAGCTGTAAGAAGACAGAGGGTGGTGGATGATGGGAAATGTTCATCCTGGAGTTCAGTTACTTGTGGTGTACTACAAGGACTTGTTTTGGGGCCCTGCTGTTTGTCATTTTTATAAATGACCTGGATAAGGGCATAGGAGGATGGGTTAGTAAATTTGTGGATGACACTAAAGTCGGTGGAGTTGTGGATAGTATGGAAGGATGTTGCAGGTTACAGAGGGACATAGATAAGGTGCAGCGCTGGGCTGAAAGGTGGCAAATGGAGTTTAATGCAGGAAAGTGTGAGGTGATTCACTTTGGAAGGAGTAACAGGAACACATAGTACTGGGCTAATGGTAAGATTCTTGGTAGTGTGGATGAGCAGAGAAATCTCAGTGTCTGTGTGCATAGATCCCTGAAAGTTGCCACCCTGGTTGATAGCGTTGTGAAGAAGGTGTACTTTGTGTTAGGTTTTATTGGCCTAGGGATTGAGTTTCAGAGCCATGAGGTCATGTTGCAGCTGTACAAAATTCTGGTGCGGCCACAGTGGAGTATTGTGTACAGTTCTGGTCGCCGCATTATAGGAAGGATGTGGAAGATTTGGAAAGGGTCCAGAGGAGATTTACCAGGATGTTGCCTGGTATTGAGGGAAGGTCTTATGAGGAAAGGCTGAGGGACTTAGCCTGTTTTTGTTTGAGAGAAGAGGGTTAAGAGGTGACTTAATAGAGACGTACAAGATGATCAGAGGATTAGATAGGGTGGACAGTGAGAGCCTTTGTCTTCGGATGGTGATGGCTAACACAAGGGGAAATAGTTTTAAATTGAGGGGTGATAGATATAGGACAGATGTCAGAGGTAGGTTCTTTACTTACAGAGTTGTAAGGGTGTGGAATCCCTTGCCTGCAACAGTAGTAGACTCGTCAATTTTCAGGGCATTTAAATGGTCTTTGGCTAAACATATGGATGATAATGGAATCGTGTAGGTTAGATGGGCTTCAGATTGGTTCACAGGCCAGCGCAACATCGAGGGCCGAAGGGCCTGTACTGCGCTGTAACATTCTATATTCTCAATGGGCCAATAGGCTGAGGAGTGACAGATAGAGTTTAATTTAGATAAATCTGCAGTGTCGCAATTTTGGAAGGCAAATAAGGGCATGACTTACACACAGAATGGCAACGTTTTGGGGAGTGTTGTCGAAAAAAGAGACCTTGAGGTAGAGTGCCATCGTTCCTTAAAAGCAGAGTGGCAGGCAGACAGGTGGATTAGGCATTTGTACGCTTGCCTTTATTGGCCAGCGCATTGAGAATAGGAGTTGAGAGGATCATGTTGCGGCTGTACAGGGCTTTGGTTAGGCCACTTTTGGAATACTGTGTGGGGTTCTGGGATCGGTGCAGAAAAGATTTCCAAGGATGTTGCCAGGTCGGGAAAGTTTGAGCAGGAGGGAGAGGCTGGGGGTAATTGTCTCTGAAGTGTCAGAGGTTGAAGGTGATCTTACAGAGGTTTATAAAATCATGAGGGGCATAGATAATACCCAAGGTCTTTTTCCCAGGGAAGGGGATTCTAAAACTAGAGTACATATGGTTTAAAGGTGAAAAGGGTAAGATTTAAAAGAGATCTATGGAACAACTTTTTAAGGTGGTGGACGGTGCATGTATGGAATGAGCTGCCAGAGGAAATGGTGGAGACTGGTACAATGACAACATTTAAAAGGCACCTGGATGGTTATATGAATAGGAAGGCATGAGAAGGATATCGTCCAAATGCTAGCAAATGGGAGTAGGTTAATTTAGGACATCTGGTCAGCATGGATAAGTTTGACTGAAGGGTTTGTTTCCATGAATTTATGACTCCATGGCAGCTCCTGACTTTTGGCTTTTAGAGATGGTGAGGGTGCAAGGAATGCCAGTGAATTCCAGGATACCTGCTGAGTGGCAGGTTGTTCCAGGATTGGCATACAATAACCTATTGGTAAAAATCAGACGTCATGGTGCAGTGGAGACTAATATCCAACAAACTCAATCACCTTCCTCTGTGCCAATTATGACTCCAATCAGCAGAGAGGTAGCCCCCTGATGCCCATTGATTCCAGTTTTGCTCGGACTCCTTGATGTCACACTGGGTCGAATGAGACCTCGATGTTAAGGGCTATCACTCACTTCACCACTGCAATTTAGCTCTTTTGTCCATGTGTGTCTTATATTTTACCTGTGAAAAACATTGGAATGGACATTAATTCATAACTTATTGTTAGAATTTCAATAGAAACTCATGTCTTCATTCATCTGCTATTCAATTTGAATCATTCAACGTGAACTTTGTCAGTTCAGCTTTTTCCATGATCCCATTTTGGAAAATGCCTGTGAGAACTTTATTGATCATTAATGAACAAAAACATTGCATCTATAGATTCCAAGTGGAAATGTTAAAACAAATGTGCAATCTTTGTCATCTGGACTATTCTACCTTCCCAAACAAGCAAAATATAAATGAAATGCACAAAATAATGCCCAATAATGATATTGTCGAACTAATTAGGTCCCAGGAGGTATGCTGACTTGATAAATCATACTATGATTTATTTTTGCTGAAGGATCAATAAAGGCAGAAGATTTAGAGGAGACTTGAGGAATATTTTTAAACAGAAGGTGATGGGAATTAAATGCACTGCCTGGGAGGATAGTTGGAGTCATCCAGCACGGAAGTAGACCCTTTGGTCCAACTAATCCTTGCTGACCATGTTCCAAAATTAAAATAATACCCCCTGCCTGCATTTTGCCCATATCCCTTCAAATCTTTCCGATTCATATACTTATCCAAATGTCTTGTAAATGGTGTAACTGTTCCTGCATCCACCACTTCCTCTGGCAGTTTATTCCACATGGTTACCACTCTCTGTGTAAAAAACGTGGCTCCTCATATCCTTTTTAAATATGTCTCCCTTTACCCTAAAAATATGCCCCCTCACTTTGAATCCCCACCTTAGGGAAGACACTTTTGCTGTTCCCTTGTCTATGCCCCAGATGATGTTATCAACCTCCATAAGGTTACTCCTCAACAGGCTACACTGCAGTGGAGAAAGTACCAATCTATTTTTATAACACAAACCCACCAATCCCGGAAACAGGGATAACAAGGTGTGGAGCTGGATGAACACAGCAGGCCAAGCAGCATCAGAGGAGCAGGAAAGCTGACGTTTTGGGCCTAGACCCTTCTTCAGAAAATTCAGTTCTACAACACCGTGCGGGGCCCTACCATGAATTGTACAAGCTCTGGCTTTGTTTGTTTTACCAATTTGCAACATGTCACAAACTTAGAAAGTGCTTGGATGAACACTTGAAATGTCATAACACTCAAGGCTCTGGGTCAAGTGCAGCAATGTGGGATTAGTGCCGATTTGGACCTGTCTTTTGGTGGTGAAGACTTGCTGGGCTGAAGGGCCTCTGCTGTACTGTATGACTTTCTGAATTTAACAGAGTGGTCCCTCAGTGAAACAAAAGCACACAATGCCACAACTTTTGTCTTGACAATAAAACAGAAGTTTATTTGCAAAAGCAATGAATACAAAGCGGAATAAACCAAGTTATATACTTGATAGAGAAATTCCAAGATTTTTAAATGCATAGTTAAAATATAAATCCATTAATCATAAATTCCTTCTTTATAAATTGAAAAGTAAAACAATTTGTATAATCACAAAACCCAATCCTGGTTCTTTAAAGTGAGGGAGGTCAGTTGGTTCATTTGGCTCTACTGTTGATATGGAATGCAATGGGATGCCAATATCATGGTTTCAGTTCCTGCGCAGACTAAGGTTATCATGAAGGAGATAATAAAATGTGAGGCTGGATGAACACAGCAGGCCAAGCAGCATCTCAGGAGCACAAAAGCTGACGTTTCGGGCCTAGACCCTTCATCAGAGAGGGGGATGGGGGGAGGGAACTGGAATAAATAGGGAGAGAGGGGGAGGCGGACCGAAGATGGAGAGTAAAGAAGATAGGTGGAGAGGGTGTAGGTGGGGAGGTAGGGAGGGGATAGGTCAGTCCAGGGAAGACGGACAGGTCAAGGAGGTGGGATGAGGTTAGTAGGTAGCTGGGGGTGCGGCTTGGGGTGGGAGGAAGGGATGGGTGAGAGGAAGAACCGGTTAGGGAGGCAGAGACAGGTTGGACTGGTTTTGGGATGCAGTGGGTGGGGGGGAAGAGCTGGGCTGGTTGTGTGGTGCAGTGGGGGGAGGGGATGAACTGGGCTGGTTTAGGGATGCAGTGGGGGAAGGGGAGATTTTGAAACTGGTGAAGTCCACATTGATACCATATGGCTGCAGGGTTCCCAGGCGGAATATGAGTTGCTGTTCCTGCAACCTTCGGGTGGCATCATTGTGGCAGTGCAGGAGGCCCATGATGGACATGTCATCAAGAGAATGGGAGGGGGAGTGGAAATGGTTTGCGACTGGGAGGTGCAGTTGTTTGTTGCGAACTGAGCGGAGGTGTTCTGCAAAGCGGTCCCCAAGCCTCCGCTTGGTTTCCCCAATGTAGAGAAAGCCGCACCGGGTACAGTGGATGCAGTATACCACATTGGCAGATGTGCAGGTGAACCTCTGCTTAATGTGGAATGTCATCTTGGGGCCTGGGATGGGGGTGAGGGAGGAGGTGTGGGGACAAGTGTAGCATTTCCTGCGGTTGCAGGGGAAGGTGCCGGGTGTGGTGGGGTTGGAGGGCAGTGTGGAGCGAACAAGGGAGTCACGGAGAGAGTGGTCTCTCCGGAAAGCAGACAGGGGTGGGGATGGAAAAATGTGTTGGGTGGTGGGGTCGGATTGTAAATGGCGGAAGTGTCGAAGGATAATGCGTTGTATCCGGAGGTTGGTGGGGTGGTGTGTGAGAACGAGGGGGATCCTCTTGGGGCGGTTGTGGCAGGGGCGGGGTGTGAGGGATGTGTCGCGGGAAATGCGGGAGACGCGGTCAAGGGCGTTCTCAATCACCGTGGGGGGGAAGTTGCGGTCCTTAAAGAACTTGGACATCTGGGATGTGCGGGAGTGGAATGTCTTATCGTGGGAGCAGATGCGGCGGAGGCGGAGGAATTGGGAATAGGGGATGGAATTTTTGCAGGAGGGTGGGTGGGAGGAGGTGTATTCTAGGTAGCTGTGGGAGTCGGTGGGCCTGAAATGGACATCAGTTACAAGCTGGTTGCCCGAGATGGAGACTGAGAGGTCCAGGAAGGTGAGGGATGTGCTGGAGATGGCCCAGGTGAACTGAAGGTTGGGGTGGAAGGTGTTGGTGAAGTGGATGAACTGTTCGAGCTCCTCTGGGCAGCAAGAGGCGGCGCCGATACAGTCATCAATGTACCGGAGGAAGAGGTGGGGTTTGGGGCCTGTGTAGGTGCGGAAGATGGACTGTTCCACGTAACCTACAAAGAGGCAGGCATAGCTGGGGCCCATGCGGGTGCCCATGGCCACCCCCTTAGTCTGTAGGAAGTGGGAGGAGTCAAAAGAGAAGTTGTTGAGTGTGAGGACGAGTTCCGCTAGGCGGATGAGAGTGTCGGTGGAGGGGGCCTGGTCGGGCCTGCGGGACAGGAAGAAGCGGAGGGCCTTGAGGCCATCTCCATGCGGAATGCAGGTGTACAGGGACTGGACGTCCATGGTGAATATGAGGTGTTGGGGGCCAGGGAATTGGAAGTCCTGGAGGAGGTGGAGGGCGTGGGTGGTGTCACGGACATAGGTGGGGAGTTCCTGGACCAAAGGGGAGAAAATGGAGTCCAGATAGGTGGAGATTGAGTTCGGTGGGGCAGGAGCAGGCTGAGACGATGGGTCGACCAGGGCAGGCAGGTTTGTGGATTTTGGGAAGGAGATAGAAACGGGCCGTGCGGACTTCACCAGTTTCAAAATCTCCCCTTCCCCCACTGCATCCCTAAACCAGCCCAGTTCATCCCCTCCCCCCACTGCACCACACAACCAGCCCAGCTCTTCCCCCCCACCCACTGCATCCCAAAACCAGTCCAACCTGTCTCTGCCTCCCTAACCGGTTCTTCCTCTCACCCATCCCTTCCTCCCACCCCAAGCCGCACCCCCAGCTACCTACTAACCTCATCCCACCTCCTTGACCTGTCCGTCTTCCCTGGACTGACCTATCCCCTCCCTACCTCCCCACCTACACCCTCTCCACCTATCTTCTTTACTCTCCATCTTCGGTCCGCCTCCCCCTCTCTCCCTATTTATTCCAGTTCCCTCCCCCCATCCCCCTCTCTGATGAAGGGTCTAGGCCCGAAACGTCAGCTTTTGTGCTCCTGAGATGCTGCTTGGCCTGCTGTGTTCATCCAGCCTCACATTTTATTATCTTGGAATCTCCAGCATCTGCAGTTCCCATTATCTCTTATCATGAAGGAGTTTCCCTTTCAGTCTCTCCCCTTGCCTGAGGCACGCTGACCATCAAGTTAAATCAGCAGCAGCCATCTCTCTCTCCAATGACAGAGTGGCTGTAGAGATGTAAAAGATATAGGTGAAATAGATAGGGTCAAAACAAATCTATTCTTCATAGAGGGTTCCAATCCCGTTGGTATGGACTTCAGGTTAGGACTAGCAGATTTAGAGGCAATTTAAGGAGATTTTCTGTCTCACCCCGAGGATGTTGGGTATCTGGAAAGGCCGCAAAGGGTAATAGTGCCAGTAACCATCACAACATTTCAGAAGTATTTTGATGAATGCTTGAAACACTATCACATGCAAGGCTGAGGACCAAGTGCTAGGAAACAGTGCTTGATGACTGGCACAGACATGATGGACCAAAGGGCTCCTCTCTGCACTGTAATACTCTTTGAATATATCACACCTTGTACGCCATCCCAAAACAACACTCAAACAGTACTCAGCACAGAGTCCCTGTTCCAGCACCTTTATAGATTTAAGTCACCTGTCATAAGCAAATATTTTTTTCCTCTATTTTTATTGTTTATTGCTTTTTCATCCAAGGAGTGCTGAATTTGTTTGCCTCTCCTTAGTCTTTTCAGGTATTACACCTTGACTCTATCCGAATCATCTCATTTTTTGAAGATATGCCATTATTCAGCAAGTTTTGTTCCTTCAGAATTTCAGGTCCATCCAGGCCTGATGTGTCCATGCCCCATTGACATTAGCTTTCTCCCAGTTACGTATTCTTCCTTTGGATTGGATATTGTTCTTTGCTCCTTCATCCTAAATTTTATGTAATTTAATCTTATCCTCATTCCCAGTGTCTGGTTTCTTGTTGGACTGGACACACATTGCTGTACAAAATTCTCTTGAACACGGTCTGAAACACTTGCCTCTCTCTTCCCTCAACATTACAGCGCCCCATCTGTCTTCACAGACTTTCAGAAATGATTGGTAATAAACTGCCTTTGAAATTAATTTCTCAGCTTCTGATTGTACTGTGTAGCATATTGATACACATTGGCTTGTAATTAAAAATTTGTAAAGATCAGTTTGTGACTTCATTCTGTGTGAGAAGAGGAATCTCATTTTGGATCCTCCTCCCTTCACATAAAATGGAATTGGAAATTGATCTTTTACGGATTGTTCATTACAAGGTTAATTCGTGATGCGTCTCTTCATCATAAAGTCCATTCTGTTAGCTGCTGGGTAAGTGGTGCAAATTATCCATCAGTGGTTTGGTGCTGTTGGAAAAACACAATCACATATAAAAGGATGAGCTTTAAAAATGTTGAGCAAAAGAAGCAGAGGACTCCTTGATTTCCTTTTCAGAAACACATAGTCAATGTCAAAGCATTGGTAATGCAGAAGTATACATTCTGGGCCAAAACCTATCCTCAATTGTAATGAGAGTGGCAACGAGAGACAAGGCATGAGGCTACTCTGTACTTGGAGTGGGAATCAACGTGGTATCAAAGCCTTTGCAGATTTATCGGTCTTTTGCTGGTGGTTGGTTCTGCAACACACACAGCGCCACATTATGCTGGTTGGGGTGAAGGTATTTGGAAGAGGTGAGAGCGAACATTGCAACACCTAATCCACCATCAAATATGAGACAACTGCTTTCTGGAAGCCAATGTAGCATCTAATTTGGGGAAATAATCCCATCAACTCTAGGCAAACAAGAAAATAATAAAACAATAATATCCATGATTCAATTTTTTTGAGGGAGCAATTGTCATCTGCATATCCTTCCAAAAAACAACTGTTGCATTGTACCATTTTATCAGTCCTTGGTCAAGCCATTCTTTTCAGAAAAGTTAGAACTTACATGGGGTCAAATTCATTTGGGTGTTTTGTAGGTTGAACTTATTTGTTGCCTGTTTTACTGCCTGACAATATTCTGTTCCATTATCTTCAATGCAGCATTTAATAAACACATATGAAACATGCTCAAGAGGAATTTCTACTTTTATACTCTATTGTTTACATTTAGCAACATTGATTGTGAGTCATAATTGAGTTGTGTTTTCATAGAGGTGGAAATGCTGAGAGGCAAAATTTACCAACGTGACAGAATCACTTTCTTTAACACCCACACTACATTTTCATTCTGTGGAGCAGGAGAATGAGCTTTAGAGGCAGAACTGATGTGGTAATGGGAAAGACAGATAACCAGGCTGTTAGTCTAGAATGGGTCCACTGAAACATCGGGCCTGGTTTTAATGACAAATGGCAGGCGTTCAAATATTCCTTCACCCACCCCTTCTCCAATCACCCACAGGTCCATCATGCTGTCTCTATGTTCTCTTGCATTCCACTTACCTTAACATGAGCCCACAATGCCTTCATGTCCCCTCAAATGTTCTTTCCATGTCTTTTTGTGGCACAAGTGTGTTCCTTTCATACCTTCTCATTTTCAGCATGCCTTCTTCATACTTGCCTTTTATCCTCAGTAGCCATTAGCCAGAATCCACAATTGACAGGTCCCAAATGTAATGTTTTTCATGTGGACGCCGAAATAAACTAATTGATTACATCTAACAACCTATCAATGTTATAATTCAAACAGAGCTCTTGAGAAAAAGCTCCTTCAAAATGTCATTCAAAAACATTTAAATCCTTCTTATATAAGCATATTGACCACTATCACACCAACTGTTTCAAAGACAATCCTTTACTAACTTCTTAAGATCATCAGTCACATTGTCAATGTTGCACCTCCATGAGATAAATAATCCTGGAGCTTTTGGAACTCAGCCAAGTATTCATAATTGTCTCAGCTTTAACAAAAAAGAAAACATTGCAGCTTTGTGACAATAACACCTATTTGTGTTGCAAAAAACTGGTGGCTTTTTAACCTTTTAAAATTTATTCATGGAATGTGACTATTGCTAGCTAAGTGAGCAATTATTGCCTACTCTTCATTGCTCTTGAGAAAGTAGCACCTTCTTGATCAGCTACCATTCCTGGGGTGTAGGTTGTACCCATGATGCTGTTAGAAGGGAGTTTTATGATTTTTGACTGGTGATAGCAGTGGTAATTCTACAATTTTGATGCAACGCTAGTAATATAGTTCCAAGCTATGATGGTGTGTGGTTTTGAAGGGAAGTCATAGATGGTGATGCTGCTGTATTCCTTCTAGATGTCATGAGCTTGGAAGGTCAGAGGTAATGACAGCAGTCAATGAACTCTGGCAGCAAGTGCCTGTGTTCTTTCCCTCAGTTATAGCGACAGTTCAATTTTTAAAGGGTTGGAGATTTAATTCACCCTAAGTTATGACACTTAGAGTTTCCAAAGAAAGGTTTTTTAGTTCTCTGTTTTATGCACAGTACCAAGTGATTTACTTTTCCATTTGTCTCGCATTTGGCCCAGGGGTTGCCCTGTGGTTCATGATTCCTTTGACTTGTATGAACCCTATACATTAGGCATGAATCTACAAACATGGTCACAAGCAGAGATTGAACTGCTCCTCCTGGTACCCCAGTAAGATTAGGCATCATTATCCTATGTCAGTAAATCCCTGCTAAAATAACTGGAAACCTGGGCGAGATGGGAATCTGGAACCAGGCCCTGCCCCACTGTTTTCAAAGGGTTTCTGAGTCGGCTTGACCTGGGCAAAGATCTCTGTCATGTTCTCCACACATCGCACTGATCAAAATCGTTGCCTTGCATAATACTTACTCTTACAGTCAAAGAAATGCCTTCACCTGGTCTCTGTTGAGGAGATGGCGTGTCATCAGGGAATGTCATTGACATCGCAATTTTACAATTGTTTTCAGCGACTTTACACGCTTTGTCTTCCAGTTTGCCCCTCATCAGATTTGCAGTCTCCTTTTCACACATGTTTTCATACTCCACCTTATATTCAATGTTCTGGTCTTTATCTTGGCAAGGAGGACAGTGGGTGAGACACCATACAAGCAAAAATAAGACCAATAGCACACCACCGATGAACTGTTATGGTGAGAATAGAGATTTAAGGAACTGAATGAGTCAATAATCCTTGGAATCATACAATGCAAACAGCACACAAAGGACGATCGTTCAGCTCGCCATGTCTGTTCAGTTCTTTGAAAGACCTATCCCATTCATCCCAATCAGAGCACCATGAGAAATAGGAAGAAGAGTGGGTCATTCAGCCCACAAAGCCTGTTTTCACCATTCAATAGCAACTTGGCTGATTCCACAATCCTCACATCCTTTTCCCTATAATCCTTGATTCCCCTATTTATCAAGAGGGTATCCATATCAGCTTTAAATATATATATGTAAGAACACTATCACCTCTGATATCTGTGGCTAGGACTTCCAAAGGCTCACAGCCCTCTGAGAGAAAATTCCTCTTTATGCCAGTCTTAAATTGGCACACCCTAATTCTGAGAATATGCCCACTGCTGTTTTCTCACAGCCATATTTTGATTTGTGCTTTCCAGTGGTTTCCTAAATTTTCAATTGGAAATTCCTTTTTTTTGCATTGGCTCCCATCAGCCTTTTAAGTGGCGCATTGTATGTCAGAAAATGACATGCATAATTTATTTTCCCTCGTGGTTCTTTTGCCAATTATCTTAAATTTGTGTACTCAGATAACTCAGCCATTAGCCTGTGGAATCATTTTCTCCATATCTATTCTATCAAACGTGCTGTGGCTTTGAACACCACTATCTTTAACTTTCTCTGTTCTAAAGTGTACAGTTCCAAACCATTGTTTAATTCTAGACTTTACTGTTCTGCTTTCTGTTTTTCCAGTCCCAATCCTTCGATCCTCTAGCCCCCTATCCCTTTCTCGCTCTGTTCACCCAATTCTTGTATGCTGCACATTCCATTGTGTTATTTCATTCAGCCATCTACCCACTTCTAAGCCCACTCCTACAACTCTACAATCCCTTAATATTCTTGCATTTTCTCACAGAAAAGTGCTCTTTAGACTTCTTCCTGGACTATGTCTTTATCCCTGTAACTCCAACTGAGGTCTCATTATCAGTTATGAAAGGTCTCATATTAATTGCTGCCTCTAACTTGCTGCTTTATTGAAAGTCATTTTACATGTTTTGGCCTGGATTTGAGTTCCCTGAAATTTACAAGGCTGAGGGGGATCTGTATTGTTTTCGTGACAATACAGCTAACTGCCAAGGTAGAAAGACAGAAAGTATTTCTGCTGACTGGGGGGTCTGGAACTAAGGGAGATAATCTCAAATTGGAGCCAAACCTTTCAAGGTTAAAGATAAAATGCTTCTACGTGAAGGGTAATAAAAATTTGGAATACTCTGTGGATAAGTGAGCTGTTAAATTTAACACTAGGATAGACGCAAAAGGCATTTTCAGATATGAGGCAGGTATATTGACTTTGCTTACATGTAATTGAATGGTAGAACGAGCGTGAAGTACAAACTACAACAAACACTTTAAGAAATTACTTACTTGCGATATCATGCAGTGGTGTGCTTGAGTTGCGCGGGGATTCTCATTGCATTTCGATCCACACTCAGTTTCATTTTTACCAATTAATTTTGAGCAGGCATAGTAATCGCCATCCAGGAAGAGTAGAGCAATCCATACAACTGCTGGAGTTAAAATGCTGAACACCGAAAGGACAGTTGAATGGCTCAGCTTGTTGTGTTTACAATACTTTTTCAATGAACTACAATGCAGCATGAAGCCAATGATAAGCAACACAACCACGGGGCAGACGAATGTTACAACGATGTAGTAGGGTTTCAAATTCTGATCACAGGGACAGTTTACCTCCATTTCCATTAGCGTTTCAAATCCATAAAGGATTAGAGAAAGTGCAGTGTTCCCAAAGATGTGAAATATACCTGACTTCAAAAAGTTTTTAACCTTGTTTGTTATGTCTGACTTGCAAGCCATCTTATCAGCAATGCGACAAACACACAACTGACCCCAACGCTGCAATAACCAAGGCTTATTGCTGGTAATTAGACGTTTATCATAGACTCGGCTAACACCCTGTGGGTGTGTTTTTGAACAGGACATTTCTTCATATTATCAGCACTTACAGTCTCCGGAAGCCTGTGGATGGAATATGCCAATTCTGGCTTATTCCTGAGGGCTTTCTAAGAGTTCATCTGAAAATCACAGATGTCCTGCTCATGACTTCCTGTTTTTTAAAAAAGATTTGGTAATTAAAACAAAAGGCAACAAATCCATTGATCTCACAGGCTGTTTGCTAAGTCTTGTTAATAACACCACAAACTTGGACAGGTCTATCCAAATTTCCTGTAGCTGTCGTATGTTTGATTAGATGCTGTGTTGTTTTCTTGGATATGAGGGAGAGGTTGTTTGGGACACTGGAGAGAATATTCCAGAGTATGGCTTCTGCAACTGAAGGTGAATTTAACAAAATTCGATTGTAAGCGCTGATCTTAGTAGGATAATAAGTCGGCACAACTTCATAGGCCAAAGTGCCTGTACTGTGCTGTACTGTTCTATGCCCTATGTTCTATGTAAGCATCATTCAGAGGCATATCAAATTTAGGTAGGTCGGGAGTTACAGAAATAGGGAACCAAAATAAGTTCAACAGACTTTGGTGTTGGTAGGGAATGATTTATTGAATGATATTAATGTGTTTAATGATTTGTTATATAGCAGGGTTATTGAAAATCTGAAGCTTAAGGGGGGATGAGGGATGATGAAAAGCTAATTAGGAGTGCAGTGGAACTATTAAATTTGGGGCTAACGAAATCATGTGCGTGTATTTTATTGCGAGCTCCACTGAGGTACAAGTGAAGGTGGGTCACAGTCTTGAAGATTTGACTTGATTTGATTTATTATTGTCACATGGACCCAGGTGCAGTGAAAATCTTCGTTTTCCACAACAGTACATACAGATCAGACCATATAAAGTGTATCAGGGTAATAGGAAAGAGCAAAGGATATAATATTACGGCTGCAGAGAAGGTATCCAAAGAGCAGGATCAACATTAAATTTAAAGTTTGAGAGGTTGGAAAATTCAGAAGCCTAGTAACAGTGGGAAAAACGCTGGTCTTGAATCCCAAGGCAGTGAGAAGTGTAGATGGAGTCAATGGATGGGAGGTTGGTTTGTGTGATGGACTGGGCTGTGTTCACAATCTCTGCAGTTTCTGTCGGACTTGTGGCAGAGCAGTTGCCATGCCAAGCTATGATGCATCCACATAGATTGCTTTCTATGGTACTTCTATAAAAATTGCTCAGAGTCTTTACAGACATGCCAAATTTCCTTAGCTTCCTGAGGAAGTAGAGGAGTTTGTGTGCTTTCTCGACTGTAGCATCAATGTGAATTGGCCAGGACAGATTGTCAGAGATCATCACTCCTCAGAACTTGACATTTTCAGTCACCTCCACCTAAGCAGCATTAATGTAGATAGTGGTGTGCCTTCCACTTTGTTTCCTGACATCTTTTGTTTTGCGGATGTTGAAGGAGAAAGTGTTATCTTTGCACCAAACCACCAAGCAGTCTATCTATCTCTTTCCTGCAGTCTCTCTCATCTTTGTTTGAGGTCTGGCCTGCAATGCTGGCATTGTCAGTAGATTTGTGGAAGTGGAAGGAGGCAGACCTTGAGACAGAGAGGTCATGACTTCAGAAGCTCAGGTCATTGTCAATAGTGCGGTGGTGAATTCTTGCATTTGATTTGAGACAGTGATCAGGAAGGCACATGGAGCTAGCTTCAAGAGAATGGAGCACGAGATGGGGCAGGATATAAGGAAAAAGGACAATTCTAACTCAGGCTTCCTCAACTCTCTTCATAGATCCCATTACATTGGTTAAGGCAGCAAATCTAAGCTCATGCGTAGTCCTTCGAAACACTTCTCTATGGCAACTATATTCCCACGTTCAGCTTAATTATTGTATATTTCAAGAGGGTTACTATCCACGTGTAGTACAGCATTCCACAAAGGTTCTGCTAGAGTTCATTGCGTGCCACACTATCCAATTCATGAGCAACTGAGCATTTCCAGGAGTTTTTTCTATTTATTTTAGAGTACAGCATATTAAGACTTATTCCGCAACTAAGTGTTTGATCATTTGACATCTCCTTTGTTGCCTAGGCCATAATGCTCCTGAGAAGTGTCTAGTGACATTTTATTATCTAGGTTTGTGTTATTGTTGCAAGTTAAGATGAAGTAAGGATTATAGCTTTGCACTTTCCACAATCTTTAATTGTTGGTAAAGCAGTTTGCAGAGGGCCCCCACGAAGTTGCCTCATGCCAAAGACAAATGGACAATTGTTTGAAACATTTGCATAAGTACACAACACATTGCTCTTCACCTTAAACTCTTGTGAAGCTTATCACAGAGCCAAGCCCAAGCACTGTTAGCATAATGGGTCAACTCATCCCAGGCTGTTTATGTTTTAGATTAGATTACCTACAGTGTGGAAACAGAGCCTTCGGCCCAACAAGTCCACACTGCCCTTGAAGCAGACCCATTCCCCTACAACCCACACACCCCTAAACACTATGGGCAATTTAGCATGCCGATACACCTGACCTGCACATCTTTGGACTGTGGAAGGAAACCAGAGCACCCGGAGGAAACCCACGCAGACATGGGGAGAATGTGCAAACTCCCCATGGACAGTCACCCGTGGCTGGAATCGGGTCCCTGGCGCTGTGAGGCTACAGTGCCAGCCACTGAGCCACCGTGCCGCTCACAGGTATCACCAGGAATCTGAATCCTTCCCTCCTGCACCATCCCTGAATCCTTCCCTCCTGCACAAATCCAATGCAATCAACATACTTTGGTGAAGATAGGTAATGATTTAATTGAATGATTTGAATTAACTTAATGATTTATTATGTAGCAAAGTTACTGATAATTTGAGGTTTACAGATGCAGAATGGTGAAAAGCTAATTAGGAGAACCATTGAACTATGGACTGATCACTGGATCCTTTTCGGAAAAAGGATCTTGAAAAGGTGGCACTGGTGGCATGGTGGCACGGGGGTTAGTACAGCTGCCTCACACAGTGACAGAGACCTGGTTCAGTTCCAGCCTCAAGTGATTGTCTGTGTGGAGTTTGCATAGTCTTCCCATGTTTGTACGGGTTTCCGCTCATGGTCCAGAGATGTGCAGGTTAGGTGGATTTGCCATGCTAAATTTCCCCATAGTGAACAGGGATGTGCAAGCTAGGTGGATCAGCCACGGGAAATGCAGGGCTATAGGATAGGGAAGTGGGTCCGGGTGGGATGCTCTTCAGGTGGTCAGTGTGGACTGAATGTGCCAAATGGCCTGCTTTCACACTGTAGAGATTCTAAGATTCTACAAAACTCAGGGTGCTCACAGTATTGACCTCTATCTGACTCCTCTCCATCCTCTAGCCTGGGCTTTCAGAATCAGCCAATAAGTTTTTCAGCAAAAGCACTGGGAATTTCAATGAGTGTTTGTTTGATACTACCTAAGATTTGGTGGAAATCGATACTTGTTTCCCCCGTGCCCTTCTTCTGTGCTCTTCTAATTCCCTAAGCCATCACCATTTCCAGAACATTTCGGCTGTTTTCTCTTTTCAAGTCTAGGGAGCCAGCAGCTAGGAAGATCTTTAAAATCACCATTCCCTATCTCTAGGTGTGAGATTCTAAATGTTTCCTGTTTTGGCAACAGGAAAAGGAGATCAGAAACTATATCTATTGTAACGCCCAGTTCTTTCCTCAAGACCATACTTGACTGTTGACTGGGGTCTATGTCTGATTGTGAGCCCCACTTTAGCCACAGAATGAGTTCCTGGTTCATCTCCCTCTGTGGTCAGTTTGTGCTTTGACTCCTGTGACTACAGACACACACACACACACACACACACACACACACACACACACACACACACACACACACAAACACACACACACAAACAGAAACACACACATACACACACACAAACACACACGTGCATACACATGCACACAAACACACACACACGCGTGCACAAACACACGCACACACGCACACAAACACACAACCGAGCACACAAGCACACACACATGCATGCAGCTAATACTGCATTCTTTTCTGTAGGTGCTGTTTCAAGTTCCTTTTGTTTTGTATTGCAAGAGAAACCACCTGCTTCAGGGTCGGGGGGGGCGGGGAAATACCTTTTTGTTGAATTACTTCTCTTAGTGCACACCTTACACCTCATCGTGAACCACCTGATTTTCCATCCTTTTCTCGAAACTTAGTGTCTTGTAGAGCTTTCTCTGTTTATTTTTGCAATGTGCCCCATTACATGTCTTTATCTCTTGTCCTAATTGTGTGCATAAGCTGTCATTTTCCTTTGGTAAGTTTTTAACTCGTTGTATTTTTCCATTCAGTACCAGGTGCACACACAGGGGCTGTAGACCCATTTGTTCAGGATTTTAAAAACGTTAATCTTAACCTTCTGAGCCTCCCTAGAAAGTCTAGCAAAAATAGACTCAATCTCTATTGCAGCCCACCTTTAATCCTAATACAACGTTCAGTTTTCCAACTTTTTTTTAAACTTGACACTGGGGCAAAGGTTACTGTGTTATTGAGAAACTCAAGGGGTTGCTGACAGTCCGGAGAATTGAGGGTTCGGGGGGGAGGAAAAAGCAGGAAAGTGGAGTTGAAGATAATCAGATCTGCCACAATATCATTGCATCTTGATGGACTGAACGGCCTACTTCTGTCTTAAATTGCCTTTTCTTTCTTGGGTCAAAATCGAAGACGTTCCCACAATGGTAATACTCTCTTCTAACCTCTTCCATCAGGCAGAAGATACAGAAGCACCAACAGGTTCAAGAACGGCTTCCTCTCTGCGATGATTAGACTGCTGAATGGGCTCTCTAACTTCAAATAATGTTGATCTTACTAATGTTCTCTTGCTTCGCATATCTCCCATGCAGTAGTAACTTTGTATGCCTTCCTCTGTCTAAGCAACCTTTTATCGGTTCTCAGTAAACAACTGCACCTCCCAGTTGCAAATCATTTCCACTCCCCCTCCCATTCTTTAGACGACATGTCCATCATGGGCCTCCTGCAGTGCCACAATGATGCCACCTGGAGGTTGCAGGAACAGCAACTCATATTCCGCTTGGGAACCCTGCAGCCCAATGGTATCAATGTGGACTTCACCAGCTTCAAAATCTCCCCTTCACCCACCGCATCGCAAAACCAGCCCAGTTCATCCCCTCCCCCCACTGCATCCCAAAACCAGTCCAATCTGTCTCTGCCTCCCTAACCTGTCGTTCCTCTCACCCATCCCTTCCTCCCACCCCAAGCCGCACCTCCATCTCCTACCTACTAACCTCATCCCACCTCCTTGACCTGTCCGTCTTCCCTGGACTGACCTATCCCCTCCCTACCTCCTCACCTATACTCTCCTCTCCACCTATCTTCTTTTCTCTCCATCTTCGGTCCGCCTCCCCCCCCCTCCCTATTTATTCCAGAACCCTCACCTCATCCCCCTCTCTGATGAAGGGTCGAGGCTCGAAACGTCAGCTTTTGTGCTCCTGAGATGCTGCTGG
This sequence comes from Stegostoma tigrinum, assembly GCF_030684315.1. Taxonomy (NCBI): domain Eukaryota; kingdom Metazoa; phylum Chordata; class Chondrichthyes; order Orectolobiformes; family Stegostomatidae; genus Stegostoma; species Stegostoma tigrinum. The sequence goes on along the minus strand of NC_081387.1, from coordinate 16,575,837 downwards.
GCCTGCTGTGTTCATCCAGCCTCACATTTCATTATCTTTTTATCTGTGTGTCTTTGTTTGCTATGATCTGCCTGCACCGCTCGCATAACAAAGCTTTTCACTGTCGTTGGGTACAGTGACGACAATAAATCAAATCAAATCAAAATTCTCTTAATGTACATAAACAAAACTCCATTACTTCAGAAAGCTATCTCACCATAAAGCTGTTTCTTTAAAAAAAATCATGGTGACAAAAATACTTACAAATTAATCATCAAGCCCTTTGAAACACAAAAAAAACTCACGATTTCAGATAGATGTGAGTAGCACCACCAAGCAACATACTGTTCTGACTTGAAAATATATCACAGCGCCTTCAGTGTCACAAGGTCAAACCCCTAGAACTTCCTATCAGCATTGTGAGTCTACCATACCACGTGAAATGCAGCAGTTCATGAAGGCAGCTCACTACCACCTTCTCAAGGGCAATTAGGGATGAATAAATAAATTGCTCCCCTATGGTCAATAATGCTGATTTCCTGTCAGTGAATTTTATAAAAAGAGGATTTCAGTTCTGACCATAACAGTCAGATCTGGCTTCTCTGTGTCAAATATCCAGTGAGCTGCTGTGACTTGTATGCTTAGGAGCATTCATGGGTCTTAGCATCTGTTTTGTCCTCCTCGAACCTTGGCTCATCCAGGAATAGTTATTGGGCAATAACTGCATTTGATTCCAAACCTGGCCCATTTGACATCCCCCCACCACCGAGAAATACTCAGTCTGCCACAGAGAAAAAGACTAACACAGCCCATACTTTCACCAGGGATATTGTGAAATTGATCATGGATCTCCTGAAGATGAGCTTCCAATGTCTGAACCGTCGTGAGGTGCAGCCCAGACAGGGTTTCAGGCATCATATGGTATTCCATACCCTTCATAGTTGGAGTCAGCAAAGATGGGATGTGTTGGATGAGAATGAATGTGCGGGTGAGGATCCTGATGTGGTTCATGAGGAGTATCAAGGAGAAGAAGACAGGGCAATGAAGCAAAGAACCTAAGAGGCTGGTGACACATTCATAGCAATCTTATTCCAAAATTAGTGAACTTCATTTCAACTTTGTGTTGCTCAGTTGACATACAGCTCACTCAGCTTTGCACATTTCTAATGGATTGACTTGGACTTTCCATTAATTGCAGTAGTACAATCTCAGCTGGTAGGAGTGTCAGACAAATCCTACCCTGGATGAAGACTGGTTTGATGACTCATAGGTTTATTTTTCTTTGTTTATTGCAGAGGTCAATCCCTATACAAATTCACAAGATGCTGCCAATAAGCTCTCAACAAAATAACATAGGCATTTTTACACAAAAAATATGCACACTTCGGGTAGAATCTTACGCGGATCTGAGTGACTTGGCATCTGACCAGCTCTTTGGCAGAATGATGTTAGACATCTGGTGAAGCCTAACTCAAGGTTGGGTGCATCTCATGCCATCCTTTATGTTTTCGATGAGTGGCATGGCAGGTTTGTCACCATGCTTCAGTGGATTGCCAACTAAGGGTGCTTATTACTTGTGATGTGCCTTGTTAGTGGCCCAACTCAATTCATTAATTTTCAACTTTCCATCTCACTAAGCGTGTCAAACAAGCTAGATGTCAGGAAATCCTGACAGGGATTCATGAGTGGGCAACAAGTGACTTGGGCTCATGCTTGCTCCAAGAGATGCCTTTGTTGGGCACTGGGCACTACATCTTAGGGCAAATTCAATGAGCACCAGCCTCATGCAGTTTATGTCCACAGACATTGACATTAGTGGCAACGTCTAAGAAACCGCATGACACATCCCTGACCCACTTACATGACTCTTCGGCGACACTGACAACTATCATTCTAACACTGCAGCGAGGACACTGTGCACTCAGGGGCACACTGCCAGCCCATGGACTGGACCAGCCTGTATCTCTGAGTTTTTGTATCACTGTCATAGCACTCATTCACTCTGAGCCTACCTGAATTTTCAAGCATCCCTGCCCTGCAGTACTTTGCCTTGGCATGCTTTTCCCTTTCAGCCAGAGATATCAGGCTGTTGTTAATTCTGCCTTGCCTGGCTATTTAGTGCAGGCACAAAGGTAGGGAGCTTGCCCATGGTTGTCAGTCAAGTCAAGGGGACATAGCCTTCAGTCAGGGGATGCCTGGCACAGGAAGGCAAGGGCAGGACCCAATTCCGGTCCAGAGTCTTGGACATGGTTAGTCAGGTCAGTGGGAGTCAGGATGCTGTCCAGATAAATGGCGAGCAGCCAAAATGTCAGACAGCCCATCACGTCTTGACTCCTTCTGCTCTACAGTGGGTTCTTTTCCTCCTAGAATGGAAGAGAGGCAGGTATTGGGGGAAATGAAATTGGGTGACACTGCTGTTACTTTCTGAGCAGTTGACAGAGTTGTGCTGAGTGAATGGTCATGCAGGGTTAGTGGTGTGGGACTTTTGCATGGGTGACAGTGAGGGAAGGGCATTTGTAAAAGGGGTAGAGCATGAGCCTTGCTGGGAGGTGGGTACAGTAGTTGAGGTGGAGTGGAAGAAGATGATGGCACTTTTGCTGGAAGAGTGGAGAGGAATGTCAATCTTCTTCCTACATCGCTGTGCATTCCTCCAGACGGCTGAGACTGCACTGACCTGGGGGGGAGCCTCAGATCTAGCTGGCATGGCCTGGTGTCGTGGACTCCTCTGCTGGTCCCGGGGGAGCAGGGCTTTCTGCTTCTGCACCATCCCAACCAGTAGGAGCTTCAGTTCCCTGCCCACAAAGTGGAGCTTGAATTTTCTCCATCTGCCATGTCTAGGGTAAATCGTAGGGGTGCATGCAGGGCAGCTTTGGGCTGACAGTGCTTAGCTGGGTGCACGTTGCGCTTCTAAAGATGGTGCAAATACAACTGGTTGAATGGAGTCTAAAAACATATGGAGTCGAGTAAATAAATTGAGGAGTTACACGTACAGATCGTCATGTGGAATTACGATTTTATGGCTGTAACGGAGACCTGGCTCTAGCCAGAATCGAAATGGTTCTTGAATACAAGAACAGATAGGAAGGTTGACAATATTTATTAAGAAGAGCATCGCAGTGCAGAGAAAGATAATGTCTCACAGGGTTCCAGGAAAAAATCAATTTGGCTAATTCTAAGGAAGTAAAAAAAGGCGCAGTTACAATGCTTGATGTATTGGATTGGCCACCAACTCATGGGTGCAGTCAAGAGGGACAAATCTGCAAAGAAATAAAAGAGATGTGCAAGCATTATAATGAAGTTATAATTAAGGGCTTCAATTATCGAAACACAGACTGGAACATCGGTCGTTTAAAGAGTGAACAGGGACAAAAATTTCTAGATTGTGTTCAGGAGAATTTTATGCAGTTAATATGATCTTCTGTGGGAGAGGGGCGGTGGGTTCATGATTCAGGTGAAGGTGGAAGGAAGGGTTGGTGCTCAGCCTCTGCGAAGTAGTGGTCATCAGGCCAAATGATAACTGCACCAACTGTATAACAAGATTTGAGAGAGCAGAGAGCAGCAAGTTGGGTGAGAGGAGCACGGAAATCAAGTTGATCAACGCGATGTCAGGAATTCTAAATAAAGAGATGAAGAAGCCAGAGGGAGAAGCCCAGCTGGAGGTGGAATATTAGAGATGGGTGAAAGGTCTATGAAGTGGGGGAGAGGACTCCTATCAAAATAAGTGAGGGTGGAGATGAAAATGATGGAGGTTTTCAGCGTCACTCCATGCCTAAACTCATCGGTTGGGGACAAAAAGGGATAAGCACAGAGATATTGATGATAACAACCTTTCTGCCAAGGTTGGCAAAACAAAAGAATTGATTAATGGCTTCAGGAAGCAAGGAGGAGAACACACATCCCGCCTACCTCAACGGAGCTGAGGTTGAGAGGGTGGGGAGCACCAAACTCCTCGGAGTGATGATAACCAACACTCTGTACTAGACTTTCCACATAGATGTGATGGTTAAGAAGGTACAACAATGCCTCTTCTTCCTCAGGTGGCTCAGGAAGTTTGTCCTGTCCATAAGGACCCTCACCAACTTTTATAGATGCACCATAGAAAGCAGAGAAAGTCTAGGTGAATAATGGGCTAGTATGGCAACTGCTCTGTATGGTACTATGGAAGGTTATGTGCAGCACAACCCAGAGCAACACAGAAGCCAACCTCCCATCCATGGACTCCATTTACACCTCTTGCTCCAACAGAAAGGCTGTGAAACTCATCGCGCCCGAGCAATGCTCTCCTACAACCTCTTCCATCAGGCAGAAGCTTGAACACACACACCAGCAGGTTCAAGAACAGCTTCTTTCCTGCTGTCATTAGCTTGGACGCTCTAGCTTCAAATAATGCTGACCTTGCTCATGTTGATTTTAACTCGCGCACATCCTGTGTGGAGTAACCTGCATGTCTCACTTTGTCCAAGATTTTTCACCCTATGGTATGTATATCTTTGCTTACTATGATTGGCCTTTACTGCTCGCAAACAAAGCTTTTCAACTGTACTTAGGTACATGCGACAATAAAACAAATCAAATCTAATCAAGTAAGTAAATGGAATATAATGTCAGAAAATGTGAAGTTGTTCAATTTGGAAGGGAGAACAAAAGTAGAATCATTCAAATTGAGAAAAACTGCAGAAAGGTACCACACAGGGACTTGTTTACATAGCACAGAAAGCTAGCACACAGGGGTAGCAGGTAATCGGGAAGGCTAATGGGATGTTGGCCCTTATTTCAAAGGGGTTGGAGTTACAAGAGCAGAGAAGTCTTACTGCAACTATACAAGGCGATGGTGAGATCACACCTGGAGGACTGTGACCGGTTTTAATACCACAATTTAAGGGAAGCTGTTTCACTGGAGGCAGTTCAGAGAAAGTTCACTAGGATGGTCCACAGTAAAGAAGGATTGTCTTATGGGCAAAGGCTAAACATGTTCGGAATCTACTCACTGCAATTTAGAAGAATGAGAAGTAATCTCATTGAGACACAGGGAATTCTTAAGGGGCTTGACAATGTAAATGCTAAGATGATGTTTCCCGTCAAGGGGGAGTCTCGGATTGGTGGCATAATCTCTGAGTAAAGGCGCACTAATTTAATTTATCTTACTGTCATGCGTACCTAAGTATGAGGAAAAGCTCTGTTTCTGAGCACATTACGAAGTTGTGTAGCGTAATCATGAATTGGAAGGCAGGAAGCTAGGGTTTGGAAAAAATTAAGCGGAAGGAGTGCTTGATTACTTTAAGAGATAATGTGCTTTTCAAAGCTTAGAAATTTATAGAAAAAAAGATGCTTGTGTATGTAGATGAAGATGTACAACTAGTTCTAACTAGTGTGATTGAAAATCTTAGCCTTGTTTTGATGTTTTCACAACTAGCTGGAATGAGCCAAACAAATTTAAACCAAGCACTTAGCGATTAAAAGCCAATTGAATTTAAATCTGATGGCTTTGACAGCCTCGGACCAATGCTATTTTAAGAAAATTGATATGTCATCCAATGTATATAAGGAGAGGGTTTTTGAAAGTCGGTGTGAGAGCAAACCGCCATCTGAAAAATAAGCATCTAGCTTTTACAAGAAACTGCTAAGCTCTCTAAGAAAACACCAACTTATCCATAAAAGATACCACAGAACCTTTAGCTAAGAGTCCTCATAGATGGCTTCACAGGGAAAACATCCTGACAGCCAGATCAATGGAAGAAAGGCGTTTATGACTGGGGAACAGCAGAAGAAAGGCATACAGATTTTGACAGATAAACCTTTACCTTATTTTCCTATTGCTTGGGTTTATATAAGTGGAACTTATGTTTATTGGAACAGCATACAAGGAGAATTTTGTTCAGTTAGGGAATATTTAGGATTTGAGGGGAATTATTTAGTTTGTTAATAGTGCTCATTGTTAGGGTTAAATAAATAAATTGTTGCTTGTTGTTTATAAAGTAAGTGTCAGGGATTTTCTTTCATTTAACCTCCCCTTCTCTGTTACCGTTTGGGGGGCTCAAGTCCAGGAACTGGCCAATTTGTGTGTGGGATCTGAATGGGCCTTAATGGGATTGGACAGATTTAAACACTCTTGGGGATCTTTAAATAAACTTTAGGTGTGAAAAAGCTGTTTAATTTTGGTTACTTGTGGGTGGTTAAAGAAAAAGTGAGGTTAATGGCACTTAACATTTGCTACAAGGATTCTGGGATTTGAAAATGCTTCCCAAATTTGCCAAGAAAGTTGACAAAAACAGAGGAAGGATTGAATTAGCAAACTGGCTAGAATTGGGTTTAACTAGGGACAAAAGGAAAGCTGAAATTGGAAAGGAGTTAGTCAAACATTTAGGTATACTGGAGAAACAGGAAAGTGCAGGAGAGCTAGAAAAAAATTAAATTGAAAATAAACAACTGGAGTTAGAGAATGAAAAGGAACTGAAACAATTTGAATTATGGTTTCAAGCAGAAGGAAAACAAAAAGAGTGAAGAGTGGGAAAAAGAAAGAGACAAAGGGGAAAAAGAGAGAGAAGAAAGGGAAAGGATGTTCAAATTGGAAAAAATGCACTTGGGACGGGAAGCAAAAAGACTTCAGTTGGCTGAAGGTCAAGTACACAATAGAAGAGAGAACGAGAAAATTTATGGTAACCAACAGCCTGGTAAGGATATACACAAATAAATCCAAACATTACCAAAATTCAATGAAAAAGATGTCAAAGCATTTTTTAATTTCCTTTGAGAAACTGGCTAGGCAGATGAATTGGCCAGAGGCTGTATGGGTAACATTAATTCTGAACAAGTTGGTCGGCAGGGCTGATGAGGGGCTTGCAGATATCAGGGGAGGAGTCAGGTGAGTATGAAGACGTAAAACAGGCTATTTTGAGTGCCTACAATTGGTAGCCAGAAGGGTATTGACAATGGTTCAGAAACATAAGGAAGGAACCAGTTGAGACTTTAGTTGAATTTGAAAGAGTTAAACAATGACTGTGATAGATGGATGAAAGCATAAGAGACATATGAGGCTCTTAGAGATATTATTCTGCTGGAGGAGTTCAAGCACTCACTTTCAGAAATGACAAGAGCTCCTGTTGAGGAACAGAATGTTCAAACAGCAAGAAGAGCTGCTGAGATAGTGGAGGAATATGCATTAATGGATAAATCGAAATCTGGCTTCCAACAGCAATTTCATTCTGTGAGGGTTGGATATTGTGAAAACGAGAGAATCTTCAATGAAAAACAAGAAGTAAATAATTTTACCACAGTAGAAATAAGAAACCCAAGAGGGTGAAAAAGGGGTGAAAGGCCTCAGGTGTTTTCACTGTAATGGAGTGGGACACAAAGTCACAGTGCTCGTGGTTTAAGAAAGGCACCGGGTAAACAGATGTGTAGAAGAGGCTAAACCAATAGGATTAGTCAAAGTAGCGAAGGAAATCCCAAAAGGGGTTGAGGAGCTGTAGGAGAGTGTTCAGCCTCATTACAGGCTGGATAGTGAGACAGTGCCTGATTTCTACAAAGACTTCATCTCTGTGGATAAGGTTTACTCAGGTAGAATAAGGGAAGAAGGTAAAGCAGTTAAAATGTTGAGAGATATGGGAGGTAACAAATATCTAATAGTAAGAGATGAAAGTATTTGCTCTCCTTCTGAAGTGGCCCATGTGAGAGTGGTAATCTGTGGAACAAAGGGAGAGAGACTGAGTGTTCCCCAATGTTAGATCATGTTGGAAAGTCCGATCAAGACTGGGGAAGTGACAGTGGGGAGTGATTGAAAGAGTGTCTATCCCAGGAATATGGTTTGTTCTTGCAAACGACGTGGCAATGTCAAAGGTGGGAGTGATGCCCCTTGTAGTGGAGAAGCTGAATGAAAACAAGGGAACCAAGAAGTTAAAAGAAAAGTGGTCTGGATTTTTTCCAGACTGTGTGGTAACAAGATTCAACAGTCACACGTTACAGCAAGGAGCAAAACCCAAAAGACAGAGATGAAGGAGTTAAGGTCCAGTTAGCTAACACCCTGTTTGATGAAATGGTAAAGAAAGAACCTAAACAAGTAGAGGATCAGGCAGGGGTGTTTGGTTGTGAAAGATTAATGGAGTTACAACAAAAAGATGAGACAATAAATGGTTTATGTGACAAAGCCTACTCGGAAAAGGAATTGGAATGTATTCCCGAATGTTTTTATCTTAAGGATAGAACCCTAAGGTGAAAATGGAGAACGCGGCACGTTAGTGCAGAGGAGAAATGGGTGGAGGTTCACCAGATTGAGTTGCCGGTAGCATACGGACAGAAAATATTGTGGGCAGCACACAAATTACCTGTAGGAAGTCATCTTGGAGTGAGGAAAACTCATACTAAGATACAGAAGCATTTTTATTGCTTTGGGTTACATAATGATGTGGTTGAATGTTGCTGAATCTGTCATATGTGTCAAATGGCAGGAAAACCACAGGCAGTAATAAAACCAGTGTCCTTGATGCCAATTCCCACAATTAAAGAGCCTTTCATGCTGGTTACATTCAGTTGTGTAGTACTCCACCCTAAGGCCAGAAGTGGGAACCAGTATTTGCTTACCAGAATGGGAGGTTTCCGGAGGCAATTCCATTATGGAATGTCAAAAGCTAAAAAAGGTTGTGAAGGGTTTGCTTGTTTTCTTTACTCCTTGTGGATTACTCAGAGAGATTCAGTCAGACCAAGGGTCCAATTTTACTGCCAAACTACTGAAGGAGGCCATGGATAGTTTAGCCATGCAACACTTTCATTCAAATGTGTACCATCCAAAATCCCAAGGAGCATTGGAAAGGTGGCATCAAACCCTAAAGACAATGCTGTGCACTTATTGCCAGGATTACCCAGATAAAGGTATCCCATTTATATTGTTTGCTATTAGAGATGTCCCAAATGCTTTAACTCAGTTTACGACTTTGTATTGATATTTAGACACAAAGTCAGAGGCCGTTTAAAATTAATTAAGGAAAATTTGATAGGTCCGAGGTTAGAGAGCCCACATTTGGATAATGTATCTGAGGTGAGAGAAAGATTAAACAGAGTAGGTGAATTAGCTAGACAACATCTGAAAGTGGCACAGCATCTAATGATGCAAGAAGTGGAGAAGAAATCTAAAATTCATACATTTGCCTGTGGCAAATTTTCCAATGGTAGGAGATCCCTTCAAAGAAAGGTTTAGTGGTCCCTATCAGATTGAGAAGAAGTTGAGTCTGGTGGATTATCTGGTAAATACGCCAGACAGGAAAAGACTGAATGGGTATGCCATGTGAATATGCTGAAACTTTACTATGACAGGGTCAGGGAACCAGAGAAACAGTATTAGTTACTGCCCCTCAGAGTGAGGAGTCAAATCCAAATGATTTAGATTTTGATGAGCCTCAAAATAAGTTAAATAATGAGGAAACCCGTGGAGAATGGGATAGGCTAATGTCCGATCTGATTCCGGAGCATAGGACTGAATTGAAAAAAAACGCAAAAGAACTGCGGATGTTGCAAATCACGATCAAAACAGAAGTTGCAGGCAAAGCTCAGCAGGTCTGGCAGCATCTGTGAAGGAAAAAAATCAAAGTTAACACTTTGGATCTGGGGAGCCTCGCTCAAAACTCCTGGTGTGAGGTTGATTTGAGTGGAGTAATTGTGAATTGGAAGCCAAGAACCTAGAGTTCTGTTTGGGAAAAAAGAAACAAGATGAGGTGAATGGTTCCTAGAAGAGGTAAAGTGCATTTCTAAGTTTAGAGATTTATACAGAAAAAAAAAGTGTCTGTGTGTAGCTGAAGGTGCCCCGCTAGTTCTGAAATGGAAATGTGTATCAATTGGCTGTGTGATTGTAAACCTTCGGCTTGTTTTAATGTTTTTGCAACAAACTGAAATCAGCTGATATTCTCCATCTTACTCCTCTGTTAATGAAAGTGAAAGGCTTTCCATTCTGATAAACCTGAGAGGCAAGGAGCAAGCATCGACGTGGAAAAGCTGGGGGGCATGGGTACCATCAACAACAGTTCTCTTTCCTTCCCTATTTCATTAAGCAACATCATTTTAAAATTAAAATTAAAAAAAAAACAGGAAGTCGGATGAAAGAATTCCCAGATTCAGGAACAGAAAAATGGCACAAAGTGCATCTTGTGAAACAACCAAAATCAATATGTGACTGATGTGTGACACAAGAGATACAGGTGGAGATCAGAACGATCTTTAATTCTTGAAACTGCTTTGAGACTCGGTCTGGCTGAGATGAAAGATAAATTGGTAAATGATCTCTCCAATGACTATGGTGTTGACATTTGACAGATCTGTCCCAATACTCTATAAACTCTGGTCCATAACTCAAAAACTCTAACCACGATCTATAACATCCTGTCCTAGGTGCTTTCTTCTAGGCTTCCAACCTCCCTGACTCCACCTTCTCCGTTACCTTTTCCAGTTCCTACCTTCCATTTCTCTCTCTCTCTTCTTGCCTGCCTTATCACTCCCTTGATTTCTGACCCTCCCTCCGTCCCCAACACAATATTTCCTTCTCCCTCAATCAACTGCTCCTCACTTCCCAGATTCTCAAACCCCCTCTTTTAAAAATGCCCTTCCTCCCAGTGTTCCCTGTCCCCTGCCCCTCTGCTGCACCCCATGATTCTCCCTTGTCAGTTCCTCTGTTACTCCCCCTCACTTTACCAACCTCATTTTCCACCCTCAATCTCTTTCCCTTGCTCACCCATCCACTGCCTCAGTTCTCCCATGCCCTGCCCCCATCCACCTTCTCTCTTTCCGTACCCACTTCATCCCTCTCCCCTCACACACACTTCCATTCCACTCGCTATCTCAAGTTCCTGACACACGCCTCCTCTCCCCACTTAACCCCACACTTAACACCCCTTCCCACTTCCCTCCCCAAATCTCCCCAACACTCCACTTCACTTCCAACTTCCCTCCTTTTCTCATCCCAATTCCTCTTCTCCCCACTTCTCCCCCATTCCCATTCCCATCCTTCCCATTAACTCCTTCCTCTCTGCACTTCCCTCCTTCACCTCACAACTTCCCCCCACCTCTCCTCTCCCCATTCCCACCCTCCCTACAACCCCTCCTCTCACCACTTCCCTCCTTCCTCTTCCCACTTCCCCCGCTCTGCTCCCCACTTTTCCCAGTCTTCTCCCCACTTGCTTCCCTCCTCCTCTCTCCAATTCCCCTTGCCCCACTTCCCCCCCGACTTCTCCCCTCCACTCCCAACTTCCTCCCTCCTCTCCACACCACCCACTCCTTTTCCCACTTCCCTCCCCTCCTCTCTCCACTTCCCCCCTCCTCTCCACTATTCACCCCTCCTTTCTCCACTTCCCCCCACCCCTCCCACTTCCCTCCCCTCCACTCCCCAAATCCCTCCTCCTCTCCACACTTCATCCCACTTTTCTCCACTTGCTCCTCCTCGGCCCACTTCCATCCTCTCCACTCCCCACTTCCCTCCCCTCCACTCCCCAACTTCCACCAGCCCACAATTCACCCCTTCCTTTCCCCACTTCCCTCCCCTCCTCTCTCCACCTCAAACATAGCAGCAGAATCTCCAGGCTCATTTTATCCATCTCTTCATCCCATTGTGCTGGAAACTCTTGCCCATCTAATTCATTGTGAGGGAAGTTGTTCAGAAGGGGAACATCATTACCAGGCAAACGTAAATAAAAGGATTTTACTATCATGCTCCGATTTGTGCTACATGTCACAATTATTGGCCAATTTTCTGCAGAATGGTTTGTCAAAGTACAAAATTGATTTAAAATAAAGTGCATTAATTTCTATTTTGTTTTATTCTGAACATACATTCAGCAATCCAGATACTTTGATCAAGCAGTTACTTCTACATACATCAGATTTTGTAGGAAGTCTGTTACTGACAACTTTGACCACTGCAATAATGTGGTCAAACTCCTAAGATTAGCGCACCCATTATTCACAGCATGGCTGTTAATTAGAAGGATGTTCTGTGTTTCTTTTTACACATATATTCATTCTTGAGATGAGAACGTTGTTGGCTAAAATCAACAGTTGTTATCCCTAATTCCCTCGAAAACATTGTGGCAGGCTGAATTCTTGAAACATAGCTGTCCAGGCTGTGTACCTGCTATTTTTGAGCCACTGATGGGGATATATCATCATTCCTTAGTTAAGTCAGTTTGGGTGTATATGCATGACATGCTAATGAATGCAGTGCAGATTCCCTCTAACTCAACTGAAATATTCTGAGATCAAAGCATTGACCTGATTTTGAGAAATGGATTTTTCTGTGTCCCACTCAATTAAGTTTCCCCATTAGCCCTTTTAAACGTTCAGGGGTGGAAGAAAAATCTAATCAAATTAAAAAAAGATAGATGACTGTTAAACAATTTCTTCTCAAGCTAATGAAATAAACTAAATCTCCATGCTGCCAAGTGAGGGACTATTGATTTCACAGCCATTTCAGAGCAAATATGTATTTTGTGATCAGAGCAAATGGGAACTGCAGATGCTGGAGAATCCAAGATAACAAAGTGTGAAGCTGGATGAACACAGCAGGCCAAGCAGCATCTCAGGAGCACAAAAGCTGACGTTTCGGGCCGAGACCCTTCATCAGAGAGGAGGATGGGGTGAGGGTTCTGGAATAAATAGGGAGAGAGGGGGAGGCGGACTGAAGATGGAGAGAAAAGAAGATAGGTGGAGAGGAGAGTATAGGTGGGGAGGTAGGGAGGGGATAGGTCAGTCCAGGCAAGATGGACAGGTCAAGGGGGTGGGATGAGGTTAGTAGGTGGGAAATGGAGGTGCGGCTTGAGGTGGGAGGAGGGGATAGGTGAGAGGAAGCGTGGAGGCGGAGGCAGTGGAAAAACTGCTCTATGTCCAGACATGACTGGTATTCGTTGATGTGTGGGTGGAGGGGAACAAAGGTGAGCCCCTTGCTGAGGACTGACCGTTTGTCTTCCGTCAGTAGGAGGTCTGGGGGGATGGTGAAGATTCGGCAGGGCTCAGTGTGGCTGCCTTCTCTAGGGTAGTTGGCTGTGGAGGCTCAATGTTCTGGATGTAGTTATGGTCATGGTTGGGGCCAAATTGGGAAGGCTTGAATGTAGACTGTAGTCCATTGGGCTTGACCTGGTTCTGTAGGCAGGTGCTGAGGAAGGTGATGTGGCTGTGGTATCTGGTTTGCTTCAGGACATGGTCGAGCAGTTTCAAGGCTGAAGAGACCACAAGAGAGTTGCAGTGGGAGAGAGATTCCCTGAGGTTGGTCTGGAGGGAGGAGGGTAACCTCTTCAGGTTAGGCATCCTGGCAACTCTCTTATGGTCTCCTTGGCCTTGAAACTGCTCGACTGTGTCCTGAAGCAAACCAGATACTACAGCCACATCACCTTCCTCAGCACCTGCCTATGGAACCAGGTCATCCCCAATGGACTACAGTCTACATTCAAGCCTTCCCAATTTGGCCCCAACCATGACCATATCTACATCCAGAACATTGAGCCTCCACGGCCAACTACCTCAGAGAAGACAGCCACACTGAGCCCTGCGAATTTTCACCATCCCCCCAGACCTCCCACTGACGGAAGACAAATGGTCAGTCCTCAGCAAGGGGCTCACCTTTGTCCCCGTCCACCCACACATCAACTAATGCCAGTCACATCTGGACAGCAAGCAGTTTTTCCGCCGCCTCCGCCTCTACGCTTCCTCTCACATATCACCTCCTCCCACCTCAAGCCGCACCTCCATTTCCTACCTACTAACCTCGTCGCACCCCCTTGACCTGTCCGCCCTCCCCGGACTGACCTATGCCCTCCCTACCTCCCCACCTAGTCTCTCCTCTCGACTTATCTTCTCCTCTCTCTATCTTCAGTCCGTCTCCCCCTCTCTCCCTATTTATTTCAGAATTCTCTCCCCATCCCCCTTTTCTGATGAAGGGTCTAGGTCCGAACGTCAGCTGTTGTGGTCCTAAGATGCTCCAGCCCCACACTTTGTCATCTATGTATTTTGTCATTGTTTGTGGTGTAGCTGTAACTGTTCTCGTTGATCTTCATTGGGTAAAGATGCACTTTGCTATTTAAAGTTCTTTCATGGAATGCGGGCATTTATTACCTATCAAGATTGATCCTGAGAAAATGGTAAGAGAGGAAAACCAGAAAGGAGTGAAAAATAATGGCTAAAGGAAAGTAATATCAACTAGTATTTTGAATGCAGATTTGCCATTGCTAAAGTTGGCTTGGCAAAACTTCCAAAGTTCAAAATTCAAAATTTTCTGCCCACGAATACAATTCTTCCTTCGAACTATGAAATGACACTGATTAAAAAAAAATTATTCAAGGATCTGAAAATTTTCTATTTTAAAAGATTGATTTGATGCCACCTTCAGTTACATCTGGTACATGACAGTCCCAATGAAAAGGAGCCCGTGTAAGAACGCTCAGAACATATTCCTTGACATGCACCCTGTCTCCACCATGGTTCTGAAGAAGGGTGTCTGGACTCGAAATGTTACCTCTGCTTTCTCTGCACGGATGCTGCCAGACCTATTGAGTTTCTCCAGTGATTTCTGTCCTTGTTTGGTGTTTGGTGCAACTGTTGCTGTTCTAGGTATCTCACCCATCGTACAGCTGGTTGATGCACAACACCTTGGAACCTGGTATAGTGAAAGAGATTGTTGCTGAATCAGCTCCAAAAAATATTCTTGTTTAAAAACTTTGTGTGTTCAGTGCAGTAAACTGTCCCAACTCTCCATCACTGTGCAATGGTACAGAATACACTGTTGACAGCGCGCACGCACACACACACACACACACACACACAAAACAACCCATCGAGGTAATTCCAAAACCGCTCCCCTACTTTAGCACCAAGTGGATGACAGCATGCAAAGCGTGCCGAGTCATGAACTGGAACCGCTTTCCTTCATTATCATCAACTCAAAATCCTGATATTCCTCGCCTAACGGCGTCGTGGGTGGCTCATCACACTAAAAATGGCAGAAAATTCCCCAGCATCTTCTCAAGAGCAATTTAAGACAATCTGACACTTTCGTGGATTCCACGTTCTGGCCATTTAATTTCGGTTTTAATTTTAATTTATCGATTCTTTTTTTGCCCGTGATCTGGAATAGAGTGGAGACCGCACCTAAACGGGTCATTTAGTGCAAGCGATGTGCAATTGGGACGCGAAGGGGAAACGTCCACTAAAGAGAGTTATTGTTCGGTTTATTTGTTAAAGTATGGATCTACTTAAAGAACACTTGTACACCAGGGAATTACAGATCTGTCAAATATATAGTAAGTGTGTAAACCCGTTTAATAAATTTGAAGTCTGGGGGAAGCAGACTGTGTTCGTTAATGAACTTTGGGAGAAACAACTTTGCAGGAAAACGTGTGCGCTCTCCATCTGTTGCTGTCTGACCTTTACCTATAAACAATAATTGGAATATATAATCCTGCTTCGCCACTTTGCACTCGTGGTGTGAACCCGTCCATAAAACGACGCTCCAGCCTTCAATGTCAACGTAACGCCTGAGCTGATGAGAATTTAGTTCAGAGACAGTTAAGAACACAGCACGCCGAGCAGGAAAACTGACGTTTTCAGTTCGGGACCCTTCTTCAGAAATGTGGGAGGCGGGGTGCGAGCAGGGGCAAGAGAGCTCCAAAATAAATAGAGAGGAGTGGTGGAGCTGGGGAAGGTAGGTGGGATGGTGATAGGTGAGTGCAGGTAGGCAGTGGTGGGGATTGATGAGTGAGGTGGGAGGAGGTCAAGGAGGTGGGGACAGGAGGGAGGGTTGGTCATGGGATGAGGCTGAGAAATTGGGAGATTTGGAAACTGGTAAAAATCCACTCTTGAGGCCGAATAGGAGACGCTGCTCCTCCAGTTTCCAGATTGTGTCATTGTGACAACGGAGGAGGCCCAGGATGGACACATCACCCAGGAATTGGGAGGGGGAGTTGAAATGGTTCACGATTGAAAGGTGTTGTCATTTGTGGTGAACAGTGGACAGGTGCACCCCACTTGCAGCCTCATCCCATGACCAACCCTCCCTCTCATCCCCACCTCCTTGACCTGACACAACCTGTTCATCTCCTCTCCCACCTATCTACCCTTCCACCTCACTGACCAATCCCCACCACTCCCTACCTGTACTCACCTATCACCACCCCAGCCCCACTCCTCCTCTATTTCCCAGCTGGCTTCCCCCTCCCCTTTTCTAAAGAAGGGTCCCTACCTGAAATGTCAATTTTCCAGCTCCTCAGATGTTGCCTGGCCTGTTGTGTTCCTCCTCCACACGATGTTATCTTTATTTACCTCAGCCTGCTTTAAATCATAAATTTCCATGGAATTATTTAGTGCCACAAATGGAAAAATATGTTTCTAGACCAAATACTTCACTTCGAGCAGGATTTATTGATTTCTAAACTGAACTGGTATCAGCCATTGACTCATAGATTCAAAATAAAACTCAAGGGTGAGATTTCAAATCTATCAGAGCTCATTCACTTAGACCATGTTAAAATCTTCTATATCACACTATCACTGACTAGGTGACTCCTGATTGCATTGCTTTCAGGTTTAATGGAAAACCCAAGCCTCTCCACTGAAGGAAGATGACAAATCCAGTGAGACGGGTTATTAAGTATAATCTTAGAGTTACTATGAAGACATGTTTACAAGAGATCAATGCTAGAAAATGCATATATTCAGCAGAGTGTAATGTTTTGGAAGTACACGCAAGTTAAAAAAGCAGATAACAAGAAATGATCTAAAGACCATAAGATATGAGAGCAGAATTATGCCATTCAGCCCATCAAGTCTGCTATGCCAATTGATCATTGGCTGATACGTTTCCCAAACCAACTCCCCTTTTCCCCAATAAGTCTTGAATCCCTTATTAATCAAGAACCCATCTATTTCTGTTTTAAATACAGCCAACAGCTTGGCCTCCTCAAATTTCTGTAGTAATTAATTCCCCAGAGTCATCACCTTCTGGTTGAAGAAATTCCTCCTTATCCTCAGATGGAAAGTGTCATCCTTGTACTTTGAAGCTGTACCCTCAGTTTCTACTCTCTTCACCTGGTGGAAACATCTCTCCATGTCTACCTTATCCAAGACTTTCAGTATTCTGCAGATTTCAATCAGATTCTCCCTTATCCTTCTAAACTCAGTTGAGTACAGGCCCAGGATCATCAACCGCTCTCATATGAGAAGCCCTTCATCTCCGGACTCATTCTTATCATCCTACACTGGGCTCCCACCAACATCAACAATAGCCCCTTAAATATATGGCCCAAAAGTGCTCACAGTATTTCAAATGTGGTCTGACCAGAACCTTACACAGGCTCAGCTGTACACCCCTGCTCTCGCATTCCAGCCCTCTTGGAATGAAAGTTCACAATGTATTTGCCTTCCTAATTGACAACTGAATTTGCATGTCAACCTCATGAGAATCCTCAATCCTTTTGTGCTTCAAATTTCTGAAGCCCTTCACCATATAGAAAATAGTCTATGCCTCTATTTTTCCTCCAAAGTGCATAAACACACAATTACCCACATTGCATTCTGTCTGCTACTTCTTTGCCCACTCTGCAAACCCTTCTGCAGCTTCCCCACTTCCTCAACACTACCTGTGCCTCCACCTAGCTTTGTGTTATCAGCAAATTTAGCAACAATGTCCTCAGTTCCTTCATTCAGGTCATTAATACATAAAGCGATAGTTGTGAACCCAACACAAAACCCCCGCAGAACTCTATCACCCACTGGCTATTATCCTGGAAAAGAGAGCTTTATCACTTTCCGGATAGGTCAGTCCAGGGAAGACGGACAGGTCAAGGAGGTGGGATGAGGTTAGTAGGTAGCTGGGGGTGCGGCTTGGGGTGGGAGGAAGGGATGGGTGAGAGGAAGAACCGGTTAGGGAGGCAGAGACAGGTTGGACTGGTTTTGGGATGCAGTGGGTGGGGGGGAAGAGCTGGGCTGGTTGTGTGGTGCAGTGGGGGGAGGGGATGAACTGGGCTGGTTGAGGGATGCAGTGGGGGAAGGGGAGATTTTGAAACTGGTGAAGTCCACATTGATACCATATGGCTGCAGGGTTCCCAGGCGGAATATGAGTTGCTGTTCCTGCAACCTTCGGGTGGCATCATGGTGGCAGTGCAGGAGGCCCATGATGGACATGTCATCAAGAGAATGGGAGGGGGAGTGGAAATGGTTTGCGACTGGGAGGTGCAGTTGTTTGTTGCGAACTGAGCGGAGGTGTTCTGCAAAGCGGTCCCCAAGCCTCCGCTTGGTTTCCCCAATGTAGAGAAAGCCGCACCGGGTACAGTGGATGCAGTGGTATAATTCAGAGGGGAAGAAGAAAGAAATATGCTAACTGTGATCCTGTACGGAACATGAGGGTGGCATTCATAATGAAGAGAAAGGAATACAATGTGGCAAGGAGAAGTGACAGGCCAAGTGTTGGAAAATTTTGAAAACCAAGTAAAAATGGTCAAGCAAATCATAAAAAGGGGGAAAAAAAAAGTTTGAGGATAAACCAGCAGGTAAGAGCTGGGTTAAAAATAATGGGGATCCAGGAAATGCCAAAGAAGTTCAATAAATACTTTGTATCAGCCTTCAAGGTAGAAGCGATCCAAAAATATGTCATAATAAAGGGGGTAAATATGGTGGTTAGGTGTGGCGGGGGGGGGGGGGTTGGAAATAAATACAATAGCTATAACTAGAAGGAAAGGTCCTTGGGAAGCTACTAGGGATGGAGGAAATTAAGATATCTGGAACTGATAAGCTGCAACCCAGTTATAAAAGGTACTAGCTGTAGGAGAGGTAGAAACATTAGTAATAATTTTAAAGAATCATTAGATTCTGGCAAAGTTCCAGAGGATTTGAAAACTGCTACTGCAGCATTTTATGATCCAAATTGATGTTCTTACTAGACAAGTCAGTTCCCAGGCTGAAATCTGAATGTGTTTTTCATTTAATTACATAGTCTTCAATTGAAATTCAAGTATGCGATGTTGCAAATTTGCAAAAAGGTTATTTATTAGACAAAATATATGCAGGTCAAATAAAACAAACCAATATATTTATCTATAACACAATTTTAAAGGTTTCAAAATAGACTGTAAAATACAATCCCATCTATTTCCATTGCTATCACATTACCCTACCCATAAACCAGGGTTAGGTCATTTATTCATCATATCAACAGATCTGATATGACGATTACTTTCTATTTCTGGGCTTGAGAGTTTGACAGCCTCTTCTGTGATTATTCAAACTACTAAGTGTAGACCTTCACAGCTTCCAATAGTTGTTTAATGGTTCTGTCCAAACACTTCTGGTCTGGGATGTTCAAACTAAAATGCTTATGCTGATGTAACTTATTTTCCAAAAATTGTAAACAAACTTCTTTTTCAAGGAGAAACTGTCAACCATCTAACTTCAACCGCAAAGTCTATGAACTGAAACCAAAGCTTTATGAGAAATCCTTTTATTCTCAAAAAAAGTCTATCCCTGATCTTCCAAATTAAAAGCAAACTAATATTCCTCAATGTTAACATTTTTTAATTTAAAATCTCCCCCAATGTAAACAAATATGCCTGATCATATCCAGCACTCAGTTGCTCATTATGATTGAAGAATAATCCAACAGCAGAAGATCTGAATGCATTTTATAATTAATTAATTAAACCCTGATGCAAAATGCCAAAACACACATGTCATTCATTCAAAATCAAAAACATTGTACATGAGTGACACACCTTATATCACAAACAATGTAATTCAAAACGTGAGGGAGACAAAAGAAGCAGATAACTATCGGCCAGTTAACGTAAAATCTGTCATTGAGAAAATGTTAAGACATGCAGGAATAGCTGAAAAAACTAACAATTCTAAAGAGCTTCTCCAGCCCTAAACATACAGAGTATTGAAACTTGATCTCTATAACATGGCTGTCAGGCCAACTTGTTTGCCAGTCACCCTGGATGAGTCCCCTGGCTGGAGATAGTTGAAAGATCAAAGCTACTGCTTTGGCTCCTGTTTGAGTAATTACGTGTTGCCATATGTGTGTATTTGGGCTAGGACCTGAATCTTTCTACGATAATGCTGATTGATATGAGGTGAGGTGAAAGTGGCTGCCCTTGACATTAGGGCATCATCTGTGACAAAGTATCTGGCTTAATAGGCACCACAGCCATTAACGGCCACTCGGTCCACCACTGACCCTCAGGAGCAGTGGCATGCACCGGTTACAAGACATAAAATGCAGACATTCACCAAAAGCATCTTGGGAAGCACCTTTCAAACTCAAATTCAATTCCAGCCAGAAGGACAAAGGCAGCCATGGGAACACTGCCACCTTCAAGGTCTCCTCAAAGCCACTCACCATTCTGGTTTGGAAATATCATAGAATCTGTATAGTGTTCAGGCAGACCATTTGGCCTATCCAGTCCATACTTGCCTTCGGAAAAGCATCCCATCTCTCTACCCTATACCCGTATTTTAGCAAAACTAATCCCACTATCCTGCACAACCCTAGGCACGATGGGCAAATTAGAATGGCCAATCCACTCAACCTGCACACTTTTGCACTGTGGAAGGAAACCCATGCAGACACAGGGAGAATGTGCAGACTCCACACAGACTGAGGATGGAATCAAACCCGGGTCCCTGGCACTATGAGCAGCAGTGCCACCCACTGAGCCACCATGCCAACCTCAATTGCACTGTGGAGCCCAGGGATGTGCAGGCTGAGTGGGTTATCCTTGATAAATGTGGGGTTCTGGAGATGGGGTAGGGAACTGGGTTTGGGTCTGGCTGCGCTGTCTTCGGAGGGTTGGTGCAACTTGATGGGCCAAATGGCCTCTTTCTACAATGCAGGGATTGGATGATTTTGTGCTTTTGGCTGACACAGTCCAGCAGCACCCCTCTGCTTGCTGTGAAGTTCCATGGTTCAAGTTTTACAACTTCACCTATTGTACTTTTCTGCAACTTTACTGATGATGTCACCTTTGCCTTTATGATATTCATGCACAAGGTTACATGCTGCAGTTTCTCTTCCTTCCTTTGAAGGAGCTTCCCCTCAATTTCTGGTTTGACTTTAACCCCATGCTCCTGACAGTTGGCGCTTAAGCTGGAGGGGGAGTGGGGAAAGGAGAGGATCTCCTCAATGTTCTGCTTCTAGGTCTGACCAAACTAGATGTTAAAGAAAAACTGCAGTTAGTGGGTAGATGACAGGTCACTGTATGGCTGCTTTCCCCTCTTCAATTGTTGATCTGGGTTGACCATAATGTTGTTGAGGAATGAGCTTGAGGACTTTGACCCGGCTACACTGAAAAAACATTGATATATTTCCATGTTAGGATGGTGAGCAATTTGGAAGGGAACTTGCAAGATATGCTATTCCCATGTACCTGCTACCTTCTCCTTCAAGGTGATATGAGGCAGCAGATTGAGAATGTGCTGATGAAGGAGCCTTGCTGAGTTTCTGTGGTGGGTTCTGTGGAGAGCACACACTGCTGCTACTGAGTGTCAGTGCTGCAGTGAGTGAATATTTAAGGCAGCTGATGGAATACCAGTCATATACATGTCTTTGTCCTTGACAGCGTCAAGCTTCATGAATGTTGTCAGAGCTGCACACACCCAGGCAAGTGGGGAGGATCCCATCACACTCCTGACTGGTGCCTCGTCGATGGTGGACAGGGTTGGGAATTCAGTTACTCCCCAGAGAATTTCCAGCCCTTTGACCTGCTCTTGCAGCCACAATATTTACATGGCTGTTCCAAGTAAATTCTCTCTTTGCATTGATAATTATTGCTTAGAATGTAAATGATTCTTGTCACTTCTCAGCTCAGGCCTGAATGTTGTCCAGGTATTTCCGCATGCTGGCACAGACTCCTTCATCATCTGAAGCATTGCAAATGACACTGTGCAATCTTCAGTGACTTTACAACAGAGGGATGGTTATTCATGAAGCTACTTTCGGTGGGTTTTGTCCTCAAATACCTTGGTCTGGAGGTCCAGGAGAATGCTATTTCTGTTAGTGTATGCTCATCACTAAGTGAACAATGGCTGTGCTGGCTAGATCATGTTCCAGCATCCATCTACCTTTAGCACTGTGAACTGACTGCTAGGTCACAACCAGCTGAATGGCCATACCCCTGCTATAAGATATTTGCACAGACAGTAAACAGTGTCAATGGCTATGAGGCTTGTAGGTTGACCGTTTGGAAGGGCATTGAACAAGGTATGAAAAAAACACAGTTCAAATGGGCCAGGAGAAAATCCTGCACTTTCTGAGCCCATTGTTTTCACCTGTAGCACTGGGAGAGTGGGATCCCTGAGGCACACTAGGTGATGTATAACAGAGTTGACCAACAAGGCACAAAGCATCATCTCACACATTGGGAAGCTGCCAAGGATAATGCCTTGAGGAACTCCAGCTGTCATGTCCAAAGGTTGAGATGATCAATCTTCAACCACCACAAGCATCTTCCTTTCTGCCAGCATAACTCCGACCAGTGGAAAAATTTCCCCTCATTCCGATTGATCAACTTTGTTCAAATGTTGCGAAGATGTCCGGGAGCATCACTCCTTCGGCATTTATTCCCTTCGTTCATATTCAAACCCAAGGCTGTGATGTGTCCTGGATCTGTGTGTTTCTGGTGGAAATCAGACCGGGCAAGGTTTTGCTGAGTAATCGGCTGCTTGACTGCACTGTTTCACTGACAAACTTCCATCACTTTCCTGATGTCTATTTGGCTGGAATTGCCCTGCTTTTGAGGAGACTGGACATTTTTCAATATGTGGGCGATTTGCCATGTTAACGCTAGATGTCACTGTTGTACCGAGGCTGCAGCAGCTCGGTGAAGGGCACGGAGAGCTCGGGAGCGCAAGTCATCAGATCGATGGCCAGGACTTTGTCAGAGCCCGTGGCTCTCGCCGTATTCAGTGCATTCAGTCATTTCATGATATCGTGAGTGAATCGAATTGGTTGAAAACCAGCATCTACGATGATGGGGACCTCGGGAGGAGATGGATAATCCGCCCCGTGCTTCTGTTGAAGACGACTGCAAATTATTCATTCGACTTTGTCTGTAACGCTGGCAGATGGGACTTTCCTATCATGGAGGTCGGGTATGCCTTTGAGACCTTCCCCACTGCTTCATTATTTATTTGTTACTGTTCATGACTTGGTGTATTCTGATTACAGAGCTTTGATCTGAGCAGTCAGTAGTGGGATTCCTTAGCTCTATCTATCACATCTTGTGTCCACTGTTTAACGTGTATGTCGTCCTATGTTGTATGTTTGGTAGATTGGCATCTCATTTCTAGTTGTACCTAGTGCTATTCTTATGCAACTAGCAGTAACTAGTGTTGCAACCAGTATGCACAAGGGCTCTTAAAACCTCAGGATGCGGGAAATAGTTACCAGTCTGCAGTCAGTTCAAACCTAGGGACTTCCAAAATGTCTTAAAGATGTAATTATTTCTCAACACACTGACTATCAGGAGAAGGGCATTGGCACCTCATACCATCTTACAGCTCTTGGCTCCGTTCATTAGCCCTCGCTCACTGTTGCCGACCTCTATTTTCTGGTGGGGGGAGGGGTGGACTGACAGGTTGTTACTATGGGCAGTCAAAGGGGGTGTGTACATGTCATTGCTTGGCACTGTTCTACGTCAACTTCTGACCTGCAGTGTGCACCATCAATGCACATGGCAAATAACGCACAGTCAAAGCCAGCATCTCTCAAAGAAGAGCATTCCCTCGTGGGGAGGAGTGGGATCACAGTCAGTTTGTGGTCGGGGGGAGGGGGGGGAACCACCTCGTTTTGATTCCAGTAAAATGGTTGGCAACAGTCAGGTGACTGATCCAACCAGAGACAGAGAATCCAGATCTTTACAGTTCAGGAATTGGGCCATAGACAGTCCTACAGCTCCGTGTAACCAGTTCAGGTAGGTCGGTCAGAGGGGGCTGTGGTGACATCGATCCATGGTCTAGGCTCATTATCCCTGCATTGAAATGTAAGCAGGGACTTAGTGTGACAGAGGCAGATGAAAGGCTGATCAATGAGGATGCCACAGTAGGAGAGGTGTTGGAAAAGCATTCCCAGTGAGTGAGTAGGATATGCAGAGGGCAGGAATAGCTAACTGTTTGTGAGGATGAGATGGCTGAGAAACTTTTGAGTAGGTCTGACCTGTGTAAGTGTAGAGTGTAGCCTTGCTGACAGGTATGTTCAGTGGCAGAGTTGGGAGTGTGTGGTAGCAGGGATGCACAATGTCATTCATCCTTTTGCACAAATTGCTGTGGTTTCTGTTTTACCCTGGAGGCAGTCTTGAACCGTAGTGCTATCTGGGTCCAGGCTGGCTACATCAGGTGGCTGAGACTTCTTTCCCAGTCAGCAGGACACAACACAGCCCCGCTCTCCACCACCTGGCCCACCAGCATCACCATGTTGATAAATCGAAGAGCAACATTCATTTTGTTGTCCATGTCCTGAGTGTAGTTGCTCAAGTACCACAGTGTGAAAGGCAGTTCCTGACTTGCGCATCACTTCAGATGCTACTTAGAGAGAATGTCAACATCGCCAGCTGCATGATTCCATAAGACAATCACAAAAGAGCATGATGGAACAATGAACGAAGTCGGGGAGGGGAAGATAATGTGAAAAAAGTCAGCCAGAGTAAATCTTGGTACATCAAGGTACTCCAAAAATAATACTCTTAGCCTGAAAATGGAAAATTCCAGCCCATATGTACAGGAAGTTAAACGTTACAATGGAAGACAATTTAGAAGCCAAAAATGCTGATGGGAAAATCAGAGAACATGTTATTTTGGCTCCAGACCTGTCGTTGTGGCCACAGAACTCGGAAAAAGAGATCAAAAAGAGTGTATCAGAGATAATGGGAACTGCAGATGCTGGAGAATCCAAGATAATAAAATGTGAGGCTGGATGAACACAGCAGGCCAAGCTGTATCTCAGGAGCACAAAAGCTGACGTTTCGAGCCTAGACCCTTCATCAGAAAAGAGTGTGTCATGTTTACATAGGAGCTTCCATTACAAGGGTGAACAAAGACGTTTATAAATGAAAATTGTCTCAAAAGATGTGAGAATGAGATTGTTGACTTGCTTTTGTTCAGACGTTTCATCACCATGCCAGCTGACATTATAATTGGAGCCTCCGATGAAGCGATGTTATTCTGCTCTGCCTGAAATTTATACAGTTTGGTCCATTCTGGTGGGTAGTGTCATTTCCAGTTTCGATCTGTACGTGGCCAATTCTGTATGTTCTTTGATTGAAGTAGAGGTGGAGCACCATGCCTCTAGGACTTCAAGTGCTTGTCGATGTTTGGCTTGGGCTACTCTGGTTACCTTGTCCCAGTTAAACTGATGGCCTTCATTGTCTGAATGTATCGCTATTACGCAGTGTTTGTTTTTCCATTTTGCTGCTAGCTGATGTTCATGTATTCTAATGGCTAATTTCCTTCCTGTCTATCCGATGTAATATTTGGGGCAGTCATTGCATTGTATTTTGTAAACCACTTTGGTTCTGCATGTTGCGGGAATGGGGTCTTTAATCCTTGTAAGTGTTTATCATAGAGGGGCTGTGGGTTTGTGGGCCACCATGATTCCTAGTGGAGCTCGGAGTCTCGTTGTCAGTTCTGATATGCTCCTCATTCAGGACTGTGTGGCCAATGTGTTCGGGCGTGCTGTGTCCTCCTATTGTTGTCTGTTTGTAGGAATCTGTGGATGAAGTTGCAGGGATATCTGCTTAAAGCAAGGATCTTGTATAAGTGTTCTTCCTCTTTTCTGCGTAGTTCTGGAGTGCTGCGGTGTGTTCCGGCCTGTTTAAATAGTGTCCTAATGCAACTGCTATTGCTGTGGAAGTTGAGGATTTGATCAGCATGGGTTACTTTTCTGTACAGTGAGGTTAGGGAACGCCCTGTTTGTCAATCGCTCGACTTTAACATCCAGAAACGGAAGTCGATTGTTGTTTTCTTCTTCCCTTGTGAATTTAATCCACATGAATGTTGATGTTCATGTATTCTAATGGCTAGTTTCCTTCCTGTCTGTCCGCTGTAATATTTGGGGCAGTCATTGCATGGTATTTTGTAAACCACGTTGGTTCTGCATGTCGCTGTTGATGAGGTGGTGGATGTCTTCTCATTTGCTGTGTTCAATTTGCCAAATGTGTCGTCCACGTACCAGTTTAGAAGAGCTTAGAAGTTGTTTCAGTGATACTGTTTTACAGATGCTTTTTGGGATGAAATCCTCTGCTCGTTCTCAAACTAATCAGATGGGTGTTTACATGCAGCTAAGGGATAGGCTGTCTACCAACATCCGTTACAAACTCTCCAACTCTAATAGTTACCGTGGCTATACCAGCTCACACCCTGCCTCCTACAAAGATTCCATTCCATTTCCCCAGTTTCTCTGTCCGTTACATCTACTTCGATAATGCCACCATCCACCAGGCTGCCTCATTTTTCCTCAGCTCCCCCATTGTGTTTGACAGGGCCTTCAGCCATGTCCAACCCATCTCCTGCACTTCTGTCCTCTTCTCCTCCTTACCGCAACAATGATGGAGTTCCCCTTGGTCTCACTTTCCGCTCCATTTGTCTCTACAGTTAAAGAGTCATCACCCACCATTTCTGCCACCTTCAGGAAGATTCAACCAGCAAACACTCCTTCCCTCCGCCTCCACGGTCAGCATTCTGCAGGGACCATTCTTCCCTGAAATCCTGACTAACACTTTCACACTTTCCGAAAGCACATTCCCACTTGCCCATTCACCTCCTCCCTATTCATTGTCCAAGGGATACAACACACCTCCAAATTGCAACAGCAATTTATTCATGCTCCTTTCAATCCTGTCTACTCTCTACATTGCTCACAATGCAATCTCCATCAGGTTGATAAGACCAAACACAGACTGATTGAATGCTTTTGTGGAATACCTCCATTTGGACCAAAGAAATGACCCTGCTGTCCAAGTTTATTGCTATTTATGAACCCACTGTGCTCTGCCATCCATCTTGTGCCTGCTGCAATGCTCCAGTGAAGCACAAAGCAAGCTCAAGAAATAACTACTCATTTTCCATTTCGGAGCTTCACAGCCTCAAGGTCTCAACATTGAATTCAATCCCATCAGAAATTGACCAAATCACAATTGTTCGCCATTTCTCTTAAATTCACTCTCCCACTCTCCACACTTATGTTGCGTCTGTGCCTTGTTTACTTTGCACTTTGCAGTTTGGACTAATTCGCTCCTTTTCCAACATTAATTTCCACCCATTTTACATCTCTTCCTGTCTCTCTCCACTGTTAATAACTCCTTTCTCTTTTGTGCTGTGTCTCTACACCATCTGCCTCTTGTTCCTCGAGTCCGCAACACCACCCATGCCCTCCACCTCCTCCAGAACTTCCAATTCTATGGTCCCCAACACCGCATTTTCATCATGGACGTCCAGTCCCTATACACCTGCATTCCCCATGCCTAAAGGCCCTCCGCTTCTTCCTGTCCCGCAGTCCTGACAAGTTCCCCCTCCACCGACACCCTCATCCGCCTAGCCGAACTCGTCCTCACCCTCAACAACAAGCTTTTTCTGATGAAGGGTCTAGGCCAGAAACATCAGCTTTTGAGCTCCTGAGATGCTGCTTGGCCTGCTGTGTTCATCCAGCTCCACGCTCTGTTATCTGGGATTCTCCAGCATCCGCAGTTCCCATTATCACTGCCTCTTGTTCCTCCTCTGCTTCTGTCAAAAGTACGAAGAAAACCTGTTTTCCAACACTTGTCAGTTCTGCAGAAGAGTTCTACCAGTTTCGAAACGTTAACGGTTTGTTTCCCCACAGACGCTGCCAGAGTTTCTCCAGCATTCTCTGACAGTATCCACAATGTTTCATTGAGATTTTACATAGGGAGATTGACTGGTGAGACTTGGTGGCCTCTGTGTGGATTCAGGAAGGGGAAGGAGCCCTGTTCTGGCCATTCTGTGCAGCACCCTCCCAGTAGCAATGACTTTTAATTGTTTAAGTTAACAGTGAGGATAAACAGATGGAGAGCATTCATGTTTACATCATAAATCTGTGGCATCCTGGCTATCGCGTTCATGGTTTGCAGACAGACAGAAATACTATGAAGGATATATATGGATAAGGTTAAGAGCTAAACGCTTGCAATGTTTTATTTTTGTTTTTTAAAATTTAAACTGAGAATGACTGCTGGTCCCCTCCTTCACTTTGCCTGTTGGAAGTATAACAGCCACTCCATGGCAACACCATCCTCTGCCCTTATCAACCAATCACCTGCGCTGAAATTGTTTGATACCCAGCGACATCCCATCCCTCGAACCCTGCAGTGAGACGAGCATCCATCAATGATATCCACATTCAGAAGCAGTTCCAGGAGTTTGTAACAGAGAGGGTCAATAGGGGCATTGCTGTTGGTGGAGTGCGCACAGACTTCCAGAGAGCATTGAAGACACTTCAGACATGTGAAGACAGTTCAAGTTTGTCGAGTGAAAGGAGCAATAAGGATATGGAATTGGCAATGACAACAGACAAGGAGTGATGGTGAATGGATTTTATTTTCGTTCGAGGTAATTTTTATAGGGGAGTTCCCCAGGGCTCACTGTTGGGGCCCCTTGCTTCTCCACATATTAACAACTCACACCTTGGTGTACAGGGCCCAGTTCCAAAGCCTGTTGATACAAATCCTGGGCATTCTGAGGAAAACAGCGTAAGACTTCAAAAGGATATTAGCATGTTAATGGAATTGGCAGACACTGAGGGCAAGTGAATTTCAATGCAGTTTGATTCATTTTGGTCAGAAGGACATGGCAAGACAACATAAAGAGTTCAATATAGAGGAGCAGAGCGATCTCAGTGTAAATGCCTGAAGGTTGCAATGGTGTCTCAGGTAGGCTGGTGGTGAAGAAGGCACTTGGCACATTTGATTTCATTGGTCGAGGCACTGAGTATAGGAATTGGAATATTATGGTCCAGTTGTATAAGTTGTTGGTGAAGCTGCACTTGGAGTATTGTGTACAGCCTGGTCACCCTGTTATAGGAAAGACATGGTTAAACTGCAAACTTTAGGAGAAGGGTCCTGATCTGAAACATCAACTTTCCTGCCCCTCTGATGCTGCCTGGCCTGCTGTGTTCCTCCAGCTCCACACTGTGTTGTCACTTGCAGACTGCTCTCTTGGAATCTCCCAGACTTGTCTTGGACCTTCTGAGGAGACCAGCACAGCCAAAGGCACAGAGACAGAGAGAGAGCAAGAGAGACAGAGTGAGAGAGACAGAGAAACAGAGCGAGAGAGAGAGACAGAGCGAGAGAGAGACAGATTGAGAGAGTGAGACAGACTGAGAGAGAGAGAGAGAGACAGTGCCAGAGAGAAGCAGAAGTAGCTTCACAGTCCCAGAGACAGAATGAGAGACAGCGACTGTAAGACTAAATCTTTAAGAGACTCGGAATATATTGTAAGTTTGAAGGCGTGAATAAGATGAGAAATATCAAAGGTTATTGTAACTTGTTTCCTAATAAAGTTGGTAACAAAGTGTGAAGCTGGATGAACACAGCGGGCCAAACAGCATCTCAGGAGCACAAAAGCTGATGTTTCGGGCCTAGACCCATCTAATGAAGGGTTTCGGCCCGAAACGTCAGCTTTTGTGCTCCTGAGATGCTGCTTGGCCTGCTGTGCTTATCCAGCCCCACACTTTGTTATCTTGGATTCTCCAGCATCTGCAGTTCCCATTATCTCTCCTCTCCTAATAAAGTTGGGAGTGTTTTGCATTGGTCCGGGCTGGTATTCATGTAATTTGACTTCTTTGGTATTGTGGGACACCTGGGAAAAATTCATGCATAACATTCCGGTTGGAATTGACAATGTGTTTTGACGAGGAACTAGACAAGAGGCAAAGACAAGTTTCTGATAAGTGGGTGCAAATGGCTACCATGAATAGTGCCATTGGTCAGTCTTTCAAATCATTTTTGTGGCCACACATTACCAGGTCCTCTGGGAAGTACAAGCAGAAACAAGAGCCTTTGTGCAGTTCAACTGTATTTGGTCAGCAGTCATGCAGCACCAAGTTATAGTTGAACACGTTTATTTGAAATCAGAGGCTATGAGTGCTCCCCTTCACCAGTTGAACTTCACCTCATGAAGGGGCTGCGCTCTGAAAGCTTGTGAGTTCATCTAAATGTGTTGGATTATAACCTAGCATTGTGTGATTCCTGACCTTGTCCACTCTAGTCCAAAACCAGCACCTCCACATCACTGTTACATTCCGAGGTGACATGAGGGGCTAGTCAGGAAATACGATAGGACAGAAAAACGATAGGCAGAGAGCTCGTTTTAAAGTGTTAATCTGAGTATGGCCTCCTTGGGATGTTTTGGGTTCCTTCACAGCAATGTGGCTTAGAGAAATATTTTTTGACAGAATAGTGAAGGGAATGCTGATGAAACAGAAGTAGAGGCGAGGCCAGAGTTGTGGGTATCAGTTGGCACTAGAACAACATAAGTAGGGCAGCAAAAGGAATTTAATGCAGAAAAGTGTGTATTTAATTGAAAGCAGAGAAGTGAGGTGGTGGTGGTGGGATCAGGGGTGACAGGGAGATGTTGCCCAAATTCTCTGTAGCAGGAGGTTGTCTGATTTGGCCAGTGTTCAGGGACAGGAGAGTATGACTGCAGGTGAGGAAGGTCAAGAGGGCAGCATCCTCAGAATTTACAATTGTCCAACAGGTTTTCAGGCTCAATCAGCTTGACTGGACGAGGGCATGAGCTGCTGGATGATGAGCTAACCGACTATACCATCGTATCATGGTATAGTCAGTGTGCAGGAGAACTCACCTGGAGAGGGAAAGTGGTGTCATCGTCCACGTAGGGGACAACAACATCATCAAAATAAAAACCCAAAGAAACGCGGACGCTGTGAATCAGGAACAAAAGCAGACGTTGCTGGAAAAGCTCAGCCTGTCTGTGAAGAAAACGTCAGAGTTCACGTTTCAGGTCCGGTGAACCTCCCTCAGAGCTGATTGCAGTTCTGTTACTATGCAGAAAACAGTGAGGGGGTTGTGTGGGCAGGGAGTAAACAATAGGATAGAGCCCGAAGACAGAAAAGAGCAGTCGGACAGTTAAGAGGAGTTGATAGCAATCTGGGATAACACCGGTGGAGTTGGAGGAGCACAGCAGGCCAGGAAGCAGCAGAGGAGCAGGAAAGTTGACGTTTTATGTTGGGACTGATCT
Organism: Stegostoma tigrinum; assembly: GCF_030684315.1. Classification (NCBI taxonomy): domain Eukaryota; kingdom Metazoa; phylum Chordata; class Chondrichthyes; order Orectolobiformes; family Stegostomatidae; genus Stegostoma; species Stegostoma tigrinum. The sequence goes on along the minus strand of NC_081387.1, from coordinate 16,544,640 downwards.
GGCTAAGAGGGTGAATAGTTGTTAATGGAGACTTTTAGTTACTAGCAATAGGTAGTGCATAGTGGCAGGTTGTGTGATTACTTATCCTATGTGATCACCTATGCAATCCTATCATTTACTCCCTACCCCACTGCTCCTAATTTCTGCATATAAACTGAGTGTTTCCCCAACTACCATCAGTTCTGAGGAATAGTCACCAGACTTAAAGCGTTAACTCTGATTTCTTTCTTCACTGATATTGCCAGACCTGCTGAGCTTTTCCAGCAACTTCTGTTTTTGTTCTGGAACAACATCATCTAGCCTGAAGAGATCTTGCAAGTATTGAGTGTGAGGAGCTAGGCCAGGGGTGCTAAATCTTTTCCAGCAGGAGCTGGGGATGGCAGAGTGGGTTAGTCAAGGGGTTAGGGAGGCAGAGACAGGTTGGACTGGTTTTGGGATGCAGTGGGTGGGGGGGAAGAGCTGGGCTGGTTGTGTGGTGCAGTGGGGGGAGGGGATGAACTGGGCTGGTTTAGGGATGCAGTAGGGGAAGGGGAGATTTTGAAACTGGTGAAGTCCACATTGATACCATATGGCTGCAGGGTTCCCAGGCGGAATATGAGTTGCTGTTCCTGCAACCTTCGGGTGGCATCATTGTGGCAGTGCAGGAGGCCCATGATGGACATGTCATCAAGAGAATGGGAGGGGGAGTGGAAATGGTTTGCGACTGGGAGGTGCAGTTGTTTGTTGCGAACTGAGCAGAGGTGTTCTGCAAAGCGGTCCCCAAGCCTCCGCTTGGTTTCCCCAATGTAGAGGAAGCCGCACCGGGTACAGTGGATGCAGTATACCACATTGGCAGATGTGCAGGTGAACCTCTGCTTAATGTGGAATGTCATCTTGGGGCCTGGGATGGGGGTGAGGGAGGAGGTGTGGGGACAAGTGTAGCATTTCCTGCGGTTGCAGGGGAAGGTGCCGGGTGTGGTGGGGTTGGAGGGCAGTGTGGAGCGAACAAGGGAGTCACGGAGAGAGTGGTCTCTCCGGAAAGCAGACAGGGGAGGGGATGGAAAAATGTCTTGGGTGGTGGGGTCGGATTGTAAATGGCGGAAGTGTCGGAGGATAATGCGTTGTATCCGGAGGTTGGTAGGGTGGTGTGTGAGAACGAGGGGGATCCTCTTTGGGCGGTTGTGGCGGGGGCAGGGTGTGAGGGATGTGTCGCGGGAAATGCGGGAGACGCGGTCAAGGGCGTTCTCAATCACCGTGGGGGGAAAGTTGCGGTCCTTAAAGAACTTGGACATCTGGGATGTGCGGGATCTTGGGTGGTGGGGTCGGATTGTAAATGGCAAGGGTGTCGGAGGACATCCCAGATGTCCAAGTTCTTTAAGGACCGCAACTTTCCCCCCACGGTGATTGAGAACGCCCTTGACCGCGTCTCCCGCATTTCCCGCGACACATCCCTCACACCCCGCCCCCGCCACAACCGCCCCAAGAGGATCCCCCTCGTTCTCACACACCACCCTACCAACCTCCGGATACAACGCATTATCCTCCGACACTTCCGCCATTTACAATCCGACCCCACCACCCAAGACATTTTTCCATCCCCTCCCCTGTCTGCTTTCCGGAGAGACCACTCTCTCCGTGACTCCCTTGTTCGCTCCACACTGCCCTCCAACCCCACCACACCCGGCACCTTCCCCTGCAACCGCAGGAAATGCTACACTTGCCCCCACACCTCCTCCCTCACCCCCATCCCAGGCCCCAAGATGACATTCCATATTAAGCAGAGGTTCACCTGCACATCTGCCAATGTGGTATACTGCATCCACTGTACCCGGTGCGGCTTCCTCTACATTGGGGAAACCAAGCGGAGGCTTGGGGACCGCTTTGCAGAACACCTCCGCTCAGTTCGCAACAAACAACTGCACCTCCCAGTCGCAAACCATTTCCACTCCCCCTCCCATTCTCGAGATGACATGTCCATCATGGGCCTCCTGCAGTGCCACAATGATGCCACCCGAAGGTTGCAGGAACAGCAACTCATATTCCGCCTGGGAACCCTGCAGCCATATGGTATCAATGTGGACTTCACCAGTTTCAAAATCTCCCCTTCCCCTACTGCATCCCTAAACCAGCCCAGTTCGTCCCCTCCCCCCACTGCACCACACAACCAGCCCAGCTCTTCCCCCCCACCCACTGCATCCCAAAACCAGTCCAACCTGTCTCTGCCTCCCTAACCGGTTCTTCCTCTCACCCATCCCTTCCTCCCACCCCAAGCCGCACCCCCAGCTACCTACTAACCTCATCCCACCTCCTTGACCTGTCCGTCTTCCCTGGACTGACCTATCCCCTCCCTACCTCCCCACCTACACCCTCTCAACCTATCTCCTTTACTCTCCATCTTCGGTCCGCCTCCCCCTCTCTCCCTATTTATTCCAGTTCCCTCCCCCCATCCCCCTCTCTGATGAAGGGTCTAGGCCCGAAACGTCAGCTTTTGTGCTCCTGAGATGCTGCTGGGCCTGCTGTGTTCATCCAGCTTCACATTTTTTTATCCACATACCCATCCGTGTTCCTTTTCAGTAATGTATTTGTGCCTCCATTGCTTCCTCCAGCAGCTCAGTCCGTACACACACGCCGCCCTCTGTCGGTGGGAAAAGTTACCCCTTTGGTACAAATTATCAACGGATAAAAACAGGAATTACTGCACTAACCCCTGCCGCGCAGCTTCAGGTCCCCGCGAGTTGAATGCGCCTTGTTCCTTGAGCAGTGCTGTTTTCCCTTGTTCCTGACCCGCAGTATCGGCAGATTGAGTGACCTTTTCCAGACCAACAGCCACCCTGCCTTCCCATCCCTCTGACCCTGTCCCGTTTGCAGAAATCCCGCAAGATCTCCGCGGGCTCCTCCTCTTTCGCTTCTCGTTCCATCCCCTGCGGAGCTCTGAAACAGATGGAGGGTTTCGGCTTTTCTCTTCGCCTTTTGCAGTTTCTCGCCTGCTCGGCTTCAGGTAAAACCATCTCTAACAGCCTCTTTAAACCGACAGCTGGCTGCTTCTATCCGAATCAAACTGAAACAATGACCAAAACAAAAGCAAAGTCCTCGGGGAGAACAAAAACTCTGGGTTTTGGCGACGCGACGTGTTTATAAAAGTCGATGTTTTTGTCTTGAAGAAGCCTGGGTTGTAGCGGCTGAGTATGAGGGAATGGGAACCGGGAATGTTCACGGAGTTGGGATAGGGTTTGTCCAGAGTGACATTTCCACCCAGTTTCAGATTCCGTTCGAGGTCCGTGACTTGTTCCGACGCTCATGCCGCTGTCTTTACACAACCTCCCGCCGTGACTGACACCGTCTTATTGAGAGGGTCCCTCAGTTTCCCCGTGTTTACAGCTGGGACCCAGACTCTGCCTGGGACCACGAATGGATCTGGGTGTGGTCGCTGTTAAAGCGGAGAACAAGACTCGTTTCAAACAGAGAAAATAAGCACCCAACCATCATCTCCAACACCATTCATGACCTCATCACCTCAGGGGACCTCCCACCCACAGCCTCCAACCTCATTGTTCCCCAACCCCGCACGGCCCGTTTCTATCTCCTTCCCAAAATCCACAAACCTGCCTGCCCTGGTCGACCCATCGTCTCAGCCTGCTCCTGCCCCACCGAACTCATCTCCACCTATCTGGACTCCATTTTCTCCCCTTTGGTCCAGGAACTCCCCACCTATGTCCGTGACACCACCCACGCCCTCCACCTCCTCCAGGACTTCCAATTCCCTGGCCCCCAACACCTCATATTCACCATGGACGTCCAGTCCCTGTACACCTGCATTCCGCATGGAGATGGCCTCAAGGCCCTCCGCTTCTTCCTGTCCCGCAGGCCCGACCAGGCCCCCTCCACCGACACTCTCATCCGCCTAGCGGAACTCGTCCTCACACTCAACAACTTCTCTTTTGACTCCTCCCACTTCCTACAGACTAAGGGGGTGGCCATGGGCACCCGCATGGGCCCCAGCTATGCCTGCCTCTTTGTAGGTTACGTGGAACAGTCCATCTTCCGCACCTACACAGGCCCCAAACCCCACCTCTTCCTCCGGTACATTGATGACTGTATCGGCGCCGCCTCTTGCTCCCCAGAGGAGCTCGAACAGTTCATCCACTTCACCAACACCTTCCACCCCAACCTTCAGTTCACCTGGGCCATCTCCAGCACATCCCTCACCTTCCTGGACCTCTCAGTCTCCATCTCAGGCAATCAGCTTGTAACTGATGTCCATTACAAGCCCACCGACTCCCACAGCTACCTAGAATACACCTCCTCCCACCCACCCTCCTGCAAAAATTCCATCCCCTATTCCCAATTCCTCCGCCTCCGCCGCATCTGCTCCCACGATAAGACATTCCACTCCCGCACATCCCAGATGTCCAAGTTCTTTAAGGACCGCAACTTCCCCCCCACGGTGATTGAGAACGCCCTTGACCGCGTCTCCCGCATTTCCCGCGACACATCCCTCACACCCCGCCCCCGCCACAACCGCCCCAAGAGGATCCCCCTCGTTCTCACACACCACCCTACCAACCTCCGGATACAACGCATTATCCTCCGACACTTCCGCCATTTACAATCCGACCCCACCACCCAAGACATTTTTCCATCCCCACCCCTGTCTGCTTTCCGGAGAGACCACTCTCTCCGTGACTCCCTTGTTCGCTCCACACTGCCCTCCAACCCCACCACACCCGGCACCTTCCCCTGCAACCGCAGGAAATGCTACACTTGTCCCCACACCTCCTCCCTCACCCCCATCCCAGGCCCCAAGATGACATTCCACATTAAGCAGAGGTTCACCTGCACATCTGCCAATGTGGTATACTGCATCCACTGTACCCGGTGCGGCTTTCTCTACATTGGGGAAACCAAGCGGAGGCTTGGGGACCGCTTTGCAGAACACCTCCGCTCAGTTCGCAACAAACAACTGCACCTCCCAGTCGCAAACCATTTCCACTCCCCCTCCCATTCTCTTGATGACATGTCCATCATGGGCCTCCTGCACTGCCACAATGATGCCACCCGAAGGTTGCAGGAACAGCAACTCATATTCCGCCTGGGAACCCTGCAGCCATATGGTATCAATGTGGACTTCACCAGTTTCAAAATCTCCCCTTCCCCCACTGCATCCCTCAACCAGCCCAGTTCATCCCCTCCCCCCACTGCACCACACAACCAGCCCAGCTCTTCCCCCCCACCCACTGCATCCCAAAACCAGTCCAACCTGTCTCTGCCTCCCTAACCGGTTCTTCCTCTCACCCATCCCTTCCTCCCACCCCAAGCCGCACCCCCAGCTACCTACTAACCTCATCCCACCTCCTTGACCTGTCCGTCTTCCCTGGACTGACCTATCCCCTCCCTACCTCCCCACCTACACCCTCTCCACCTATCTTCTTTACTCTCCATCTTCGGTCCGCCTCCCCCTCTCTCCCTATTTATTCCAGTTCCCTCCCCCCATCCCCCTCTCTGATGAAGGGTCTAGGCCCGAAACGTCAGCTTTTGTGCTCCTGAGATGCTGCTTGGCCTGCTGTGTTCATCCAGCCTCACATTTTATTATCTCAAAATAAGCACCGAGCCGTTTTGTTTCAGATTGTGTAAAGTGTTTACATTCTGCTTTCAAAGTAAAGTTTTGTCGAACAGACAGGGAGCTCGGAGGCGAGAAGGATAAAGGGGGTACTTTCGGTGATTGCTGTTCGCTGTCGGGATGTATCAGTCGCTGGTGACACCAGCTTCGGGTCCCCGCCCTTGTGAGCCAGAGAGTGGAATTCTCTGTCATTGAAATCAGTTCAGGGGAAGCATCGAATGTTTTCGGCAAGGAGTTAGAGATAGTTCCCTTGGGGCTAAAGGGATCAAAGGGTGTGGAGAGAAAGTAGGGACAGGGCGACTGAGTTGGACGATCAGCTGTAAGCATGTGGAATGGTGAAGCAGGCTGAATGGCCTGGCCCAGGTCCGATTCCCTGTGTTTCCTGTTGTTCTTGAGGCTGCAGTGGCGAGTTGTTTGCTGTTCCTGCATTTGGGCAGAGACACCCAGAGTGCTGTTTGTGAGGGGGTTCCAGGATTTTAACCCAGTGACGGTGAAGGAACAGTTATCAGGGTGGATTTTGAATCGTTTGTAAGCTCACCATAGTCATTTAAAGTTGGTGGGCAGAACCCAGTTCCAATGTCCCTGCCTTGATTTTTGATGGCTCACTTTTCACTGGCGTACAATCAGGGTGTCGATAGTGAGCTTGCTTCCTGCTTTTCAAATCTAGACAGATGCATTGTAGATAATAAAATGTGACGCTGGATGAACACAGCAGGCCAAGCAGCATCTCAGGAGCACAAAAGCTGACGTTTCGGGCCGAGACCCTTCATCAGAGAGGGGGATGGGGAGAGGGAACTGGAAGAAATAGGGAGAGAGGGGGAGGCAGACCGAAGATGGAGAGTAAAGAAGATAGGTGGAGAGAGTATAGGTGGGGAGGTAGGGAGGGGATGGGTCATGCAGATGGCCTCAAGGCCCTCCGCTTCTTCCTGTCCCGCAGGCCCGACCAGTCCCCCTCCACCGACACCCTCATCCGCCTAGCCGAACCCGTCCTCACCCTCAACAACTTCTCTTTTGATTCCTCCCACTTCCTACAGACTAAGGGGGTGGCCATGGGCACCCGCATGGGCCCCAGCTATGCCTGCCTCTTCGTAGGTTACGTGGAACAGTCCCCCTTCCGCACCTACACAGGCCCTAAACCCCACGTCTTCCTCCGGTACATTGATGACTGTATCGGCGCCGCCTCTTGCTCCCCAGAGGAGCTCGAACAGTTCACCCACTTCACCAACACCTTCCATCCCAACCTTCAGTTCACCTGGGCCATCTCCAGCACATCCCTCACCTTCCTGGACCTCTCAGTCTCCATCTCAGTCAACCAGCTTGTAACTGATGTCCATTTCAAGCCCACCGGCTCCCACAGCTACCTAGAATACACCTCCTCCCACCGACCCTCCTGCAAAAATTCCATCCCCTATTCCCAATTCCTCCGCCTCCGCCGCATCTGCTCCCACGATAAGACATTCCACTCCCGCACATCCCAGATGTCCAAGTTCTTCAAGGACCGCAACTTTCCCCCCACAGTGATCGAGAACGCCCTTGGCCGCGTCTCCCGTATTTCCTGCAACACATCCCTCACACCCCGCCCCCGCCACAACCGCCCAAAGAGGATCCCTCTCGTTCTCACACACCACCCTACCAACCTCCGGATACAACGCATCATCCTCCGACACTTCCGCAATTTACAATCCGACCCCACCACCCAAGACATTTTTCCATCCCCACCCCTGTCTGCTTTCCGGAGAGACCACTCTCTCCGTGACTCCCTTGTTCGCTCCACACTGCCCTCCAACCCCACCACACCTGGCACCTTCCCCTGCAACCGCAGGAAATGCTACACTTGCCCCCACACCTCCTCCCTCACCCCTATCCCAGGCCCCAAGATGACATTCCACATTAAGCAGAGGTTCACCTGCACATCTGCCAATGTGGTATACTGCATCCACTGTACCCAGTGTGGCTTCCTCTACATTGGGGAAACCAAGCGGAGGCTTGGAGATCGCTTTGCAGAACACCTCTGCTCAGTTCGCAACAAACAACTGCACCTCCCAGTCGCAAACCATTTCCACTCCCCCTCCCATTCTTTAGACGACATGTCCATCATGGGCCTCCTGCAGTGCCACAATGATGCCACCTGAAGGTTGCCGGAACAGCAACTCATATTCCGCTTGGGAACCCTGCAGCCCAATGGTATCAATGTGGACTTCACCAGTTTCAAAATCTCCCCTTCCCCCACTGCATCCCTAAACCAGCCCAGTTCGTCCCCTCCACCCACTGCACCACACAACCAGCCCAGCTCTTCCCCCCCCCCCCCCACCCACTGCATCCCAAAACCAGTCCAACCTGTCTCTGCCTCCCTAACCGGTTCTTCCTCTCACCCATCCCTTCCTCCCACCCCAAGCCGCACCCCCATCTACCTATTAACCTCATCCCACCTCCTTGACCTGTCCATCTTCCCTGGACTGACCTATCCCCTCCCTACCTCCCCACTTATACTCTCTCCACCTACCTTCTTTACTATCCATCTTCGTCCGCCTCCCCCTCTCTCCCTATTTATTCCAGTTCCCTCTCCCCATCCCCCTCTCTGATGAAGAGTCTAGGCCCGAAACGTCAGCTTTTGTGCTCCTGAGATGCTGCTTGGCCTGCTGTGTTCATCCAGCCTCACATTTTATTATCTTGGAATTCTCCAGCATCTGCAGTTCCCATTATCTCAGATGCATTGTAGAGTTTGGCATATTTTTGCCCCCTAGAATTTTTGTGGAGTCAGTCCATCTTCTCCATGATTTGTGATCCATGGGCCTTCAAAGGAGTTCTGAGCCATAGTCATTATCTTTGTACCTTGGAAAAGGCACCCTGGCACAAAGGAAGACGGTTGGAGCTGTTGGACGTCAATCATCCCAGTTACAGGAAAAGCTCTGCAGCAGTTGAGGCGCAGACAGCAGGGGTCCAGTGAATCCTAGAAGAGGGATTCTGGAAGAAGATCCTGAATTACGTCAGTACGAGGCAGGAGATGGGGAGTGTTAATTGGAAGGAGCTGTTATCAGGCAAGGCCACATTTGACATGTGGGAATTGATCAAAAGACCTGTTGATGAGAGTTCAGGACTTGCATGTTCCAGTACGGCAGAAGGCAAGGCACCCTTGGATAATGAGGGAGGCTGTGAGTTTAGTCAAAACAGAAAAAAAAGGAACATATATAAGGTTTGCACAGCTAAAATTGAACAGGGCCCCTGAGGATTATAAGAAAAGCAAGAAAGTACTCAAGCAGGGAATTAGAAGAGCAAGAAGGGGCTATGAAAGGATCTTGGCAAGTAGTGTAGAAGAGAATCCCTGTTGACACATTAAAAACAAGAGGATAACCAGGGAAAGGTAGGACCACTTGTGCTTGGAGGCAGGGAATGTGGGTGAGACCCTAAATGAGTACTTTGTATCAGTATTCACTCAGGAATAGGATATGGAGGATAGTGAGATTTGTCTGGAGCATGTTAATAGGCTAGGGCATTTTGAAATCAAGTGGTGTTGGAGAGTACTTGAAGAGTATTAAGGTGGATAAGTCTCCAGAGCTTGATGGTATCTATCCCAGGATGCTAAGAGAAGCAAGAGAGGAGACTGGTGGAGCTTTAACCAAAATATTTGCTTCCTCATTGGCCACCGAAGTGGTCCTGGAGAATTGGTGAGTAAGCTATGTTCTTCCTCTGTTCAAGAAGGGAAATGGGAACATTTCAGGAAACTATAGACCCGTGAGTCTCACATCAGCGGTTAGGAAGCTATTGGAGAGAATTCTAAGGGATAGGATTTATGCACATTTTTAAAAGCATGGCCTAATTGTCACGGTCAGCATTGGCTGTGTGCAGAGCAAGACATGTCTTACCATCTTCATTGAATTTTTGGAGGATGAGGTGAAGACAATTAATGAGGGTAGAGCAGTGGATGTTGTCTACATGGACTTTAGTAAGGCTATCGACAAGGTCCCTAATGTTAGGCTCATCCAGAAGATTAAGATACATGAGATCCATGGTGACTTGGCCACTATTGGCTTGCCTATAGAAGGCAGAGGGTAGTGGTGAAAGAATGTTTCTCAGGCTGGAGGTCTGTGACAAGTGGTGATCCATACTGGGACCTTTGCTGTTTATGATGGATAGATATATAAATGACTTGGATGAAAATGTAGAAGGGTGGGTTAGTAAGTTTGCAGATGAGACAAAGATTGGTGGAGTTGTGGATAGTGTTGAAAGTTGTCAAAGGGTACAATAGAATATAGGTCAATTGCAGATATGGATGGGTTTAATCCATGTACGTGCGAGGGTGCTGCACTTTAGGAGATCAAATGTTAAGGGAAAGTATATGTTAATGGCAGGACCCTGAACTGCATTGATGTACAGAAGGATCTTGGGGATCAAGTCTTTAGCTCCCTGAACGTGACCACTCAAGTAGATAGGGTAGAAAGAAGGCAGAAGGCATGCTTGCGTTTACCAATCAGGAAATTGAGCATAAGAGAGAGGATGTCATGTTGCAGTTTCATCAGACTTTGGTTAGGCCACAGTTAGGGTGGTGCACTCACTTCTGGTCGCCACATTCCAGGAATGATGTGGAAGCCTTGGAGTGGGTGCAGAAGAGATTTACCAGAATGCTGCCAGGATTGGAAGGTATGAGTCATAAGGGGAGTCTAGAAAAACTCACAGGATGAGAGGCTGAGTGCAGATTTGATAGAAATCTACAAAGTTATGAGATGCATGAATACGATTGACGGCCAGAATATTTTGACCAGAGTTGAAATGTCTAATATGAGGGGGGGCATGCATTTAATGAGTGAGGGGAAATGTTCAAAGGAGCTGTGAGGGGCAAGGTTTTTACAGAGAGAATAGTAGGAGTCTGGAACTCACTGCCAGGGGTAATGGTGGAAGCAGATATGATAAGGACATTGAAGGGACAATAGACAATAGGTGCTGGAGTAGGCCATTCGGCCCTTCGAGCCAGCACCACCATTCATTATGATCATGGCTGATCATCCACAATCAGTATCCTGTTCTTGCCTTATCCCCATAACCCTTGATTCCACTATCTTTCAGAGCTCTGTCTATCTCTTTCTTGAAAGCATCCAGAGAGCTGGCCTCCACTGCTTTCTGGGGCAGAGCATTCCATATATCCACCACTCTCTGGGTGAAGAAGGTTTTCCTCAACTCTGTTCTAAATGGCCTACCCCTTATTTTTAAACTGCGTCCTCTGGTCCTGGACTCACCCATCAGCAGAAACATGCTTCCTGCCTCCACAGTGTCTAATCCCTTAATAATCTTATACGTCTCAATCAAATCCCATCTCATCCTTCTAAACTCAAGAGTATGCAAGCCCAGTCGCTCCAATCTTTCAACATATGATAGTCCCGCCATTCCGGGAATTGACCTTGTGAAACTACGCTGCACTCCCTCAATAGCAAGAATGTCCTTGCTCAAATTGGGAGACCAAAACTGCACACAATATTCCAGGTGCAGTCTCAACAGGGCCCTGTACAGCTGCAGAAGGACCTCTTTGCTCCTATACTCAATTCCTCATGTGATGAAGGCCAGCATGCTATTAGCTTTCTTCACTACCTGCTGTACCTGCATGCTTGCTTTCATTGACTGACGTACAAGAACACCTAGATCTCGTTGTGCTTCCCCTTTACCTAACTTGGCTCCATTGAGATAGTAATCTGCCTTCCTGTTCTTGCCAACAAAGTGTATAACCACACATTTATCCACATTAAACTGCATCTGCCATGCATCCGTCCACTCAGCTAGCCTGTCCAAGTCAGCCTGTATTCTAATAACATCGTCCTCACATTTCACACTGCCACCCAACTTTGTGTCATCAGCAAATTTACTAATATTACTTCTAATGCCTTTGTCTATATCATTAATATATATCGTAAACAGCTGCGGTCCCAGCACCGAACCTTGTGGTACCCCACTGGTCACTGCCTGCCATTCCGAAAGGGGCCCGTTTATCACTACTCTTTGCTTCCTGTCAGCCAGCCAATTTTCAATCCAACTCAGTATTTTGTCCCCAATATCATGTATCCTAATTTTGTTCACCAATCTCCTGTGCGGGACTTTATCAAAGGCTTTCTGAAAGTCCAGGTACACTACATCTACTGACTCTCCCTTATCCATCTTCATAGATACATCCTCAAAATATTCCAGAAGATTAGTCAAGCACGATTTCCCCTTCGTAAATCCATGCTGACTCTGACCTATTCTGTTGCAGCTATCCAAATGAGTCGTAATTTCATCTTTTACAATTGACTCCAGCATCTTTCCCACCACTGACGTCAGGCTAACCGGTCTGTAATTTCCTGTTTTCTCTCTCCCTCCTTTCTTGAAAAGTGGGACAACATTTGCCACCCTCCAATCCGCAGGAACTGATCCTGAATCTATAGAACCTTGGAAAATAATTACCAACGCGTCCACAATTTCTAGAGCCACCTCCTTAAGTACCCTGGGATGCAGACCATCAGTCCCAGAGACTTATCGGCCTTCAGGCCTAACAGTCTATCCAACACCATTTCCTGCCTAATATAAATACCCTTCAGTTCGTCCATTACCCTCAGTCCTTCAGCCACGACTGCATCTGGGAGATTGCTTATGTCTTCCCTAGTGAACACAGATCCAAAGTACCTATTCAACTCATCTGCCATTTCCTTGCTCCCCATAATAAATTCACCCGTTTCTGACTTCAAGGGCCCAATTTTAGTCGTAACCACTTTTTTTCTTTTCACATAACTGAGAAAGCTTTTACTATCCTCCTTTATATTTGTGGCCAGTTTTCCTTCATAGCTCATTTTTTCTCTGTGTCTTGCCTTTTTAGTTATCCGCTGTTGCACTTTAAAAGCTTTCCAGTCCTCTGGCTTCCCACTCATCTTTGCTATGTTATACTTCTTCTCTTTTATCTTTATACAGTCCTTAACTTCCCTCGTCAGCCACGGCCGCCCCCGCCTCCCCTTAGGATCTTTCTTCCTCTTTGGAATGAACTGATGCTGCACCTTCTGCATTATATCCAGAAATACCTGCCATTGTTGTTCCACTGCCATCCCTGCTGGGAATTGTACCACTGAACTTTGGCCAGCTCCTCCTTCATAGCTCCATAGTTCCCCTTATTCAACTGCAATACTGACACTTCCGATTATCCCTTCTCCCTCTCAAACTGCAGATTAAAACTTATCATATTATGGTCACTGCCTCCTAATGGCTCCTTTACTTTGAGGTCCCTGATCAAATCTGGTTCATTGCACAACACCAGCCCAGAATTGCCTCCTCGCTTGTAGGCTCCAGTACAAGCTGTTCTAAGAATCCATCTCGGATGCACTCTACAAACTCCCTTTCTTGGGGTCCAGTATCATCCGGATTCTCCCAGTCTACCCGCATGTTGAAATCTCCCATAACAACTGTAGTGATACCTTTGTGACAGGCCAATTTCAACTCTTGATTCAACCTGCACTCTACCTCCTGACTACTGTTTGGGGGCCTGTAGATAACTCCCATTAGCATCTTTCTACCCTTAGAATTTCTCAGCTCTATCCATACTGACACTACATCTCCTGACTCTATGTCCCCCCTTGCAAGGGACCGAATATCATTCCTCACCAAAAGGGCTACCCCACCCCCTCTGCCCACCAGTCTGTCCTTTCGATAGCACGTATAACCTTGAATATTCATTTCTCAGGCCCTGTCCACTTGAAGCCACGTCTCAGTTATGCCCACATCATACTTGCCAACTTCCAACTGAGCGTCAAGCTCATCCACCTTACTTCTTATGCTTCGTGCATTCATATATAATATTTTTAATTTGCTTCTCCCCTCACCCTTCCTATCAATCCCTATTTCACTTGGACATACTGTACGATCAATTCTTGAGTTTTCTGCTCTGTTGATTCTGTTGTCCTTCTTAACCTCTCTTATTCTCACTTTGCCTTTAACTTCATTCTTAAATTTCCAGCTTGGTGCCTCCCCCCCCATTACTTAGTTTAAACACACCTGTGTTGCAGTGGCAAGCCTGCCTGCCAGAAGGCTGGTCCCCCGATTATTAAGATGCAAACCGTCCCTCCTGTACAATTTATTCTTACCCCAAAACATACCCCAGTGATCCAAGAAATTAAATCCTTGCTTCCGACACCAGTCCCTCGGCCACACGTTCAGGTCCATTATCTCTCTGTTCCTGCCCTCTCCAGCCCGAGGAACTGGAAGTAAACCAGAGATAACCACCCTGGAAGTCCTGCTTTTCAGCCTTCTTCCGAGTTCTCTGAAGTCCCGCTGTAGAATGCTCCTCCTTTTCTTCCTGACGTCATTAGAGGCGACATGCACCACCACCTCTGGGTCTTCACCTTCACCCTCGAGGATTCTCTGCACTCTATCAGTGATGCCCTGGATCCTGGCACCAGGAAGGCAACACACAATTCTCAAATCTCGCCTGTTGCTGCAGAAACCCCTGTCGGTCCCTCTCACAATGGAGTCCCCTATTACCACAGCTATCCGTGATGTCTGACTTCTCGGCTCTGCCTCTACAGCAATTTTTGACTTGCAGACCTGTCCACCTCTTGGACTGGCAGTGTCGTCTGTCTCGGCAGTTTCCAAGACAGTCAGCCTGTTTACAATAGGTGCTTCCCCTGGGGTCACTTGTACTTCATTCATGTCTTCCTTTGTCATCGACATCCCCCTTCTCTCTTCAGGTATCCTCGGTGTAGTGACCTTGCTGAAGGTCCTGTCCAGAAAATTCTCATTCTCTTGGATGAGCCTGAGGTCTTCTAGTTCTTTCTTCAGTGCTGCAACAACCTCCTTCAGAAGCTGAATGTGTACACACTTACCACAGCTATAGGAGCCAGAAACAACATCAGTGTCCCTGACCTCCCACATCATGCATGCAGCACACTGAATCAGCTTGGCAGTCATATCTTCAAGCTCTTCAACAGTGGCGTTATCTCCTCACTGAGCCTCTTCACCGAAAACTCGCACTTTACTCGCTAGGCACTTCCCTCAGCCCTTGTGTGTTTGCTGTGTGTCTGTGGACTCTTAATAAGGTTAGAGGAGGAGGGTGGGAGGGAGGCCATACCGTGTAGGACCTGGGGCTAAGAACTCAGCTACTTAAATAGCTCTCCGCTGCAATAAGGACCTGCTGGCTTCGAGGCAAGTACTTAAATAGCACTCACTTACCTTCCCAAGTGCCTCTCTGCCCTGACCTCATGTCTGCCCGGCTGGCGCCGCTCTCCGCTGCAAAAAGGGACTTTTTGATAAGCACATCAATATGCAAGGAATCGAAAAATATTGACCAAGGGCGGGCAGAAAGGATGAGGTTCACTTGGCATTGTGTTCGGCACAACATCGTGGGCTTGAGCCTGTTCCTGTGCTGTACCCTTCTATGTTCTGAGATCATAAGAGCAGTAGGAGTATACTCAAGAGGAAAATCAGGAGGGCAAAAAGGGGACATGAGACAGCTTTGGAAAATATGGTGAAGAGAATCCAAAAGGATTGTACAGGTACAATCAGGACAAAAGAGTAACCAGGGAGAAAATAGGGTCCGTTAAAGATCAGCGAGGCTGTCCGTGTGTGGAGCTACAGGAGATGGGTGAAATACTAAATTAGCAGCAGTGTTTAGCTTCAGTCTTTACGGTGAAGAAGGATATGGAAGCTACAGAACTTGTCCATTTTACAGAGGAGGAGGTGCTTGACATCTTAAAATGCATAATTCCCCAGGACCTGATCAGGCGTACCTTAAAACTCTGTGGGAAGCGAGGGAAATGATTGCTGGGCTCCTTGCTAAGATACTTGTTTCATTGATAGCCAAAGGTGAGGTGCTGGAAGGCTGGAGGTGGGCTAAGCTGGTGCCACTATTTGAGAAAGGTAGTAAGAAACAGCCAGGAAACTATAAACCAGTGAGGCTGATATCGGTGGTGAGTAATTATCGGAGGGGATCCTGAGGGACAGGATTTACATGTATCTGGAAAGGCAATTAAGGAGAATCAATATGGCATTGTGTGGGGGAAATTGTGTCTCACTGACTTGATTGAGTCTTTTGAAGAAGTGACGAAGAAGATTGATAAGGGCAGAGTGGTAGGCATTGTCTACATGGACATCAGTAAGGTGTTTGGCAAGATTCCACATGGTAGACTGGTTAGCAAGGTTGGATCACATAGTTTGAGTGTAGGTGGTGAGCTAGGGAGGGGATAGGTCAGTCCAGGGAAGACAGACAGGTCAAGGGGGTTGGGTGAGGCTGGTAGGTTGGAGATGGGGGTGGGGTTTGAGGTGGGAGGAGGGGATAGGTGGGAAGAAGGACCTGGTTAGGGAGGCAGGGAGGAGCTGGGCTGGTTTTGGGATGCAGTGGGGGAGGGGGAGATTTTGAAGCTTGTGAAGTCCACATTGGTACCATTGGGCTGCAGGATTCCCAAGCGGAATATGAGTTGCTGTTCCTGCAACCTTGCGGCAATGTTGTGGCACTGCAGGAGGCCCAGGATGGACATGTTGTCCAAGAAGAGGAAGGGGGAGTTGAAATTGTTCGCGACCGGGAGATGCAGATATTTGTTGCGAACTGAGCGTAGGTTTTCTGCAAAGCAGTCCCAAAGCCTCTGCTTGGTTTCCCTGACATAGAGGACACCACATTGTGGTATACTGTATCTGCTGTTCCTGATGTGGCCAGCCTCATCCCGCCTCCTTGACCTATCCATTCCCCTAGACTGACCTATCCCCTCCCTAACTCACCAGTTACACTTACCTTTACTGGCTCCAACCCCACCTCTTTGACCTGTCAGTCTCCTCTCCCCTTCCCCTCCCTCATTTCTGAAGAAGGATCTCGACCTGAAACGTCAGCTTTCCTGCTCCTCTGATGCTGCTTGGCCAGCTGTGTTCATTCAGGTTCACACCTTGTTATCTCAGGAAGAGTTAGTAGGTTTGCAGATGGCACCCAAAATTGGTGATGCAGCGAACAGCGAAGAAGGTTACCGGAGAGTACAACTAGATCTTGGTCAGATGGGCCTGTGGGCTGAAGAGTGGCAGATAGAGTTTCATTTAGATAAATGTGAAGTGTCGCATTTTGATAGGGCAAATCAGGGCAGGACTTATATACTTCATGGTAAGGCCCTGAGGAGTGTTGCAATACAAAGAAACCTAGGGTACAAGTTCAGAATTCTTTGAAAGCAGAGTTGCAAGAGAACAAGTGCTGGTCAGTGCATTGCATATAGAAGTTGGGAGGTCATGTTAGAGCTGTACAGGACACTGGTTCAGGCACTTTTGGGATATTGCATCGAATTCTGGACCCCATTCTATGGAAAAAATGTTGTGTAACTTGAAAGGGTTCAGAAAAGATTTGCAAGGAAGGTGCCAGGGTTGGAGGGTTTGAGCCAAAGGGAGAGGTTGAATAGGCCGGGGCTATCCTCCCTGCAACATTGGAGGCTGAGGGGTGATCTTATAGAAGTTTATAAAATCATGAGAGGCATGGATGAGGGTGAGTAGTCAAGGTCTTTTCACAAGGAAAGGGGAGACCAAAACTAGAGGGCATAGGTTTAAGGTGAGAGGGAAAAGATTTCAAAGTGAGCTAAGATGTGACTTCCTCACTCAGAGGGTGGTGCATGTATGGAATGAGCTGCCAGAGGAAGTGTTGGAGGATGGTACAATTATAACATTCAAAAGGCATCTGGATGGGTATATGAATAGGAGGGATTTAGAGGGATATGGGCAAACGCTGGCAAATGAGAATAGATTAATTCAGGATATCTAGTCAGCATGGACCAAAGGGTCCATTGTTATGCAGTATATTTCTAAGACACCCATGACAATAAATGCAACAATATCTGCACAATATCCAGGCTTGGACTGACAAGCATCAAGAAACATTTGTGCCACACAAATGCCAGGCTATGACCATCATCAACAATCTGACTATCCCTTAATAATCAATGGTGTTATCATCACTGAATCCCCCATTATCAACATCCTTGGGGTTACCATTGGCCAGAAACTCAACTGGACTAACCACATTAACATAGTGGGTACAAGAACAGACCAGAGGCTGGGAATACTGTGGCAAGTAACTTACTTCCTGACACCTGAAAGCCTGTCCACCACCAACAAGGCACAAGTCAGGAGTGTGATGGAATACTCCCCACTTGCCTGGATGGGTGTAACTCCAACAACACTGAAGAAACCAGATGCCTTCCCGGACAAATCTGCCCACTTGAATGGCATTACATCCCACAATCATCCACTCCCTTCACCACTGAGGCAGCAGTGTTCACTATCTGCAAGATGCACTGCAGAAATTCACCAAAGATCCTCAGACAGCACCTTCCAAACGAACAAGCACTTCCATCTAGAAGGACAAGGGTGACAGAATCATGGGAACACGACCTCTTGCAAGTTTTCACCTAAGCCACTCACTATCGTGGCTTGGAAATGGACCACCATTCCTTCACTGTTGCTGGGGCAATGTCCTGGAATTCCCTCTCCCATGACAACAGATAGACTGAAGCAGTTCAATGAGGCAGCTTGCTACCACCTTCTCAAGGGCAACTAGGAACAGGCACTAAATAGTGACCAGCCAGCACGCTCACATCCCCCATCTGAATAAAAACAGTCAATTGTAAATTTCTAAGGTAATTGAGTACATGGGTGAAAATTTTAACATGAATTAATTTGGATATTCATTGAATGGGTAATCGGGTGGGGAAAAATGGAAACATCCTGAAGAAATTCAGATGCTCAATTTTTAAAATGTGTAAGTAAGTGTAGGCGTGTTGGTAGTAAATGTTAGGAATATCCATTCCTGGAAATTGAGATCATTCACAACACTAAGTATTTGAAGGATCCTTCCATTTGCACCAATACAAGTGAAACAATAGCAGGTTGACCACAGCAGATGTTCTGATGCACTGTGTGTTTGAATAAGTCATGTAGTTGCATCGTATTTTAGCAGATGTATCGCTCACCTTGGTGACCTGAATTGCTTTCCCATGTTATTTGTGTAATAATTCAATCTTTACGATAATTATCTAAGCTTTCCTTATTTACTTATTTTTGTTTCAGCACAGCATGTGAAAGACAGCATCGTAGCCATTACAGGTTCCTCCGTTCTACTTCCTGGAACAGATAAAGGATTTGGCAGTCTCCAGTGGGAATTCTCAAAGCCTGGCAAGATCCTTCCCATTTTGGATTACATTGGAGGACATCAACAAGCATATGATCAGTATAAGAATAGAATTGAACTGAACAAATCAGATGGGACATTGTTACTGAAAGATGTGCGTGAGGGGGATACTGGCAGATACAAAATGACAGTGGACTTAGACCCGATTAGGACCAGAATTGTCACTCTGAGAGTGTTTGGTAAGTATTAGGAGGATGCTTCCATTTGCACCAATACAAATGAAACAATAGCAGGGTGACCTCAGCAGATGTTCTGATGCAGTGTGTTTGAATAAGTCATGTGGTAGCATCGCATTTTAGCAGATGTATCGGTCGCCTTGGTGACCTGAATTGCTTTCCCATGTCTGAGCAGCTGTGATTGTGGAACAGTAAATATTTGCAAATGAGTGCTTTCTTTTCCAAACATCCTGCTTTTAGTAGTGTGGCCCAGCTCTTCCCTTCTTCACTGGAACACACAGTTGATCCTGAAATATCGCAGTGTTTTTGCTTTGTATCAGGTTTTAAATATAGCTTTTGTCAATCCCACGGTTTGATGATAGAATCATGAAGTATCATACAGCATGGAAACAGACCCTTCAGCTCACCATAATCACATACTAAGCTATTCCCACCTGCCTGCCCTTCGTCCATATTGCCCCGAAATATTTCTTATGCATGTACTTATCAAAGTGTCATTTACTCATTGTAACTGTACTCACATTCACCACTTCCTCTGGAATTTCATTCAAAACATGAGCCACTCTCTGTAAAATAATTGGCCCTCGTGTTTTTTGTAATCTTTCTCATTGCACCCTAAACATGTGCACCCAAGCCTTGAAATTACCACCCGAAGTAAAAAAACATCGCATTCATACCTGTCATGATTTTATAAACCTTAATACGGCCATCTCTCAATCTCCTACGCTCTAGCAGAAAATGTCCCAGCCTCTCCAGCTTCTGCTTATAACTTAGACCCTTCTTTCTGGCAACATCCTGGGAATCTATTCTGAGCTCTCTCTAGCTTAGCAATATCCTTCCTGTAACAGAGAAACCAGAACTATACACAGTACTCCAGAAGAGGCCTCGCGTACGTCCTGTACAACCTCAACATGACGCCCCAACCCTTGTACTCAAAGGTCTGAGCAATGAAGGCAAGCATGCTAGATGGCACCTTAACTGTCCTATCTATGTATGATGCAAACTTCAAAGAATCATTTACCTGAACCCCTAGGTCTCTCTGTTCTACAGCACTGCCAAGAGGGCACTACTTTTATTTAACCAGTGATCCTCAGCTTTTGTTTTTCCCAGAAGAGGAAATGCCTTCTTTACATTCAATGTATCAAGACCTGGCCAGCAGTTATGTCCTTTTGCACTCAATCAGTGATTGTGTCACTGAGCTGCTCTGTGTGTCTGTTTGCAGTAATTTATTTGAAGAGTCTCTGTATATTTGCATAATTCAAACTGTTGCGAATAATTTTTGCATCCTTATTTGAGAATGCTTATTTCTGATAATAAACCAGTTTAACTTTGTTGATGAAAGAAGGTAGTTTTGTTCTTAGCCTTGAACCTTCTGTAGTCTGGGAACCGTCTAATTGGGTCAATCACCAAAGTGATACATTTTAGGATTAATATTGACGAGTGGAGGAGTAGATTTCGAAAAGGAAACAGTGCATCCCACAACAGCGACTGTAACAATGGTTTGACCAAAAACAGTATGTTCAGTGGATTGGGTTGTGTTGTCAGGAGATCTATAAGATACGTAAGGATAGTAAATGCAAGGAAAAGCTTGTGTTTTGGTTCCTATTTCACCAAGAGCTTTGGATCACTTATTCTGGTAGCAAAGGATGGTTAACTCAGATCGGAAACTGAGACTTACCATTTTTTCCCCGAAACAACACAGAGAATTGTCAGTGGTAAATTTTTCTGAAGAAGGGTCCAGACCCAAAACGTCAACTTTATTGCTCCTCTGATGCTGCCTGGCCTGCTGTGTTCATCCAGCTCTGTTCCTTGTTATCTCAGGCTTCAGCATCAGCAGTTCCTACCATCGTTGAGCCAATTGTAAGTGGGGCCAGTTTGGGGAAGAAAATGTCTGAAGCTGAGTCTGATGCATTAACGTACGATTTACTGTTGATTTTTTGATGAAGCCATGACGTTGGCCATTGGCAAAGTGAAATGAATACAGGGGTATAGGTTACGTCAAGCAATGGTTATGTTACTGTCACAGGTCCAAAGTATTTCTGGAACTGAAAGCTCATCAATTGGACAGTACGTGGCAGGCCAGGATACTCTGTCAAAATTGTAGGACAGTAAGAAAGAGATCAGGAAGAAAGGGTGCAGTGGTGTGAAATGAGCCATTGTGGCTAAACACATGGGAACATGGACAGGGGCTGGATTGGAGCTCTGGCTAAGTTCCGAACTGGAATTTGGGAGAGACTGTATTCCAGATGAATTTAGGAACAGGTGAACAAATGTAAGTATGATGGTTCTGAGCACAGCAACTAAAAGGTTCCCTGGCTGTGATTTTTATGAAAGACATCCTGCAGTAATTGTGGAGCTGCTTTGTGAGCTTTCAGCTGATCAACGAGACTGTAATTGGTTCTGAAGAGAAGTCATACTGGATTCAAAACATTAACTGTATTTCAACGAGACTGTAATTGGTTCTGAAGAGAAGTCATACTGGATTCAAAACATTAACTGTATTTCAACGAGACTGTAATTGGTTCTGAAGAGAAGTCATACTGGATTCAAAACATTAAACTGTATTTCTCTCTCCACAAATGCTGTTGAGTTTCTCCAGTTTCCTCTGTGTTTGTTTTTAAACTAGATTCATGGAGAATAAAGACTATAGGAGAAACTAGGGATGTCACAAAAAAAGCTTTAACTGTCAGCTAAGAATGTAGGAAAACAGTGATAAGAGCTATGAAACAAAAAGATTCTGTAAGAATTTGGTGTGTGTGTGTGGTGGATAGGGAAGAAGCACCCTTAAAGATAAAATGGTCTGTCCTTGGGCAACATTGAAGCTACTGTCAATCATTCAATCCTTAATCTGTTTTCCTGACTTCAGCACAATTGGAATTCTGGGTCAGAAATGAAATGAAAACTTGTATCTATGAGTGTGCGTAGGCTGAGATTCTTAACAGGATTTGTTTTCACATTGTTTCTTGACCTTTCAGCAAAGCATTGCACTGATACCGTGTGGAATTTCCCCTTCATTAATTGTTGTTCTTGCTGGGTGAGACTAAGTGCACCCAGTCCGTCGTGGCCCAGAGAGAAAATAGGCCCAGCAGTTTGGACTCAAATAGGCCCAGCAGAGCAGACCCGTGGCAGTGGCTTCTGAGGTGAGTTTGGGTCCCTGGCACTTCTGCATTGATGAGGTGGCACTCGTGATTACTCAAGGCTCTTGCTGCTGCTGCAGAGGTGGGTTCAGGCTCCCAGCAGTGTCTGCTTCCAGCGCAGATTCATGGAGGTGGCGGTGGAAACAAATTTGGGCCCAGTCCGAGACCCGGGAGGCATCAGCTGTGGCTACATCTGTGAGTTTGGGCTGGTCATATTTACTTCGAATGTTGGAATAGATACTTTTGTTTTTGACTGAATCTGCCAAATTGTGACAGGTTGTTCTCAAAGCAACCTGGGTACTGAAAGTAATGCCCTACCAATTGGAGCAAAACCCCAAGATGCTTAATTATCATTGGCAAGAGGGAAGTAATATGAAAATCTGCCCTTTGAGAAATAAGAGTTGCATCCTGGTTACACTTGTATGTTGAGATTGGGAGACATTACGCAGGTTCCTCGACTGATCCTTGAACAAAACCACTGGCATAGAAAGTTATAGCAACTGTGACCTTGATGGTCTGTGAAATGAGAGAATCACTTGTCCAGTGGATGAAACTGTTTGATCATGACAGGCACCGATTAAAGGATGTCTTCACAGCCTGCTTTTCCCTGTGGAGACTGTGTGGAGATTGCCATTCTTGCTGACTAATTAATCATTACGGACTCCTTCCCCATTGTCTCTGTAGTTTGCACCAGGGCCTCGAGGTTTCAAGCAAAGATTCTCCCCGTGTGTAATACATGAGCGGGTATTCTGTGAGACATGTCAGAGAGTGTTACTTTTTTATTGAAGCAAACCTTATTACAACTGGCGGTTTGAAACCCCGTGATGTGTTCTCTCTCTGTGTGTGGCTTGGAGGCCACTGCAAGCATGTCACAGTCCTGCCTTGCAAAGCTGCTTTAACGAATGTGACGTTAGAGTCATGTACAGTGCGGAAATAGACCCTTTGGTCCAACTCGTCCATGCTGACCAGGTAACCCAAAATTAATCTAGTTCCATTTGCCAGTATTTGGCCCCTCTTCCTCTGAGTCCTTACTATTCATATACCCATCCAGATGTCTTTTAAATGTTGTAATTGTATCAGCCTCTGCATGAAGAAATTGCCCCTTAAGTCCCTTTTAAATCTTTCCCCTCTCACCTTAAACCTATGCTGTCTAGTTTTGGACTCACCCATTCTCAGATAAAGTCCCTGCCTACTATCCAAGACCTTGACCACCATCTGTGCCTCTTATGTTTTCATAAACATCTATAAGGTCATTCCTCGCCTCCGATGCTCCAGGCAATGCTCTGTTTTACACATAATGTGTATTTACACTGTCAAGCTTCTCAGGGAAGCAGCGCATAATTGGAAGTGATGTGTAAATAAGATTACTTGGGGCTTTCATGAGATGCAAATGGAAATGAGGTAGTTGCCTCTCAATGGCAAGAAGCCGGCATTGAAATCTGTAGGCGGAAGTTTGGGAGAAATTTTCTCAACATCAACATTATAACTGTTTTGTTTAATTCTTTCCATAATTGATCACCTTTCTCTTTATTACTAACACAATGCTAGGGAAATGAGAGTTCCATCCATATATGTTTAAAGAGGAATATGTTCCACTATTGTTAAAGTCACACTGTACTTGTATTTGTTTAAAATGCAGCATTAATTGTTTATGAATTTTCTAACACTGTAGACTTCTGCAAGGAAGATGTAACAACAGTTGTGAATGGGCAGATTCTAGATCTGGTCCCTCTGTGGCAGGTTGTCCAAGATCTTCAAGCTGTCTCTTCGCTGGCGCATTGCGCTGTGTGCTCTCCCCCAGTCTGGCAGCCGCCCCCAGACAAGGGCAGCCACTGAGCGGCTGAATCAGAGCTTCAGATGTTCCCTAGCCCCTCATCAGCTGTGGTTTCCTCGATGGCAGCGGCATGCTGATGGCCTGGTGCCCCACACTGGGGATTGTGGCTCGGGGCGGGGTGGGTGGAGAAAGGTGAGGGTAGCCCCATTTCCTCACAAGAGGAGGAGGAGGAGGAGGAGGGGGTGCTGGAGATGAATGGTGATGCGAGTCGAAGCCTGGTGGGGCCGAATCTCAGGGCAGCATGGAAATGTTCTGTGAATTCCATGAATGCCTGGCAGTGACAGCGTCCAATCCAGTTTTCAACCTGTCTTAGTGTGTTTTTCCTTCAGGAATTTCTTCAGCCACAGGTTGGTAAACTTGGAGAACTCATTGCCCCAGAGCGCCGTGGAGGCCACATCCAATTGAAAGTATTTTAAACAGAAATAAATAGACTCTTGATTAGTCAGGGTTCAAGAGTTATGGGAAAAAGAAGGGGAGTAAGGTTGAGAAATTTAGAATTTCACAAGTCTCTATGAGAACCCCTCATTTATCTGAACTTTAGCGAAAACCTAAACTCCTCATATGTCAGACCCACCATCCCAAAAATTAGCCTGGCAAACCTTCCCAGCATTCCCATGAGAGTAAGAGCATCCTTCCTCAGAAAAGGAGACCAAAACTGCACACAGTATTCCAGGGGTGGTCTCACCAAGGTCCTGTATAACTGCAACAACACATCCCTGCTCCTGTACTTGAAACCTCTCACAATGAAGGCCAACATACCATCTGCCTGCTGGCACCTGCATGCTTACCTTCAGCGACTGGGACATAAGAACACCCAGGTCCCACTGCACGCTCCCCTCTCCCAATTTACAGCCATTCAGGTAGTAATCTGCTGTCCTGTTTTCGCTTCTAATGTAAGTGATTTCACATTTATCCATATTCTATTGCATCTGCCATTGATCTGCCCACTCACATGTCAAGATCATGTTGAAGGATCTCTGCACCCTCATCACAGTTCACCCTCCCACCCAACTTGATATCATCTGCAAACTTGGAGATGTTCCATTTTTTCCCCTCATTCAAATCATTAATTATTGTGGTCACTAGCTGGGGTATCAGCATCAATCCCTGTCGCACCCCATTAGTTCCTGCTTGCTAATTTTAATTCCGACTTTTTATTTCGTCTCTGCCACCCATTTTCCTATTCAGCTCAATACACGTCTTCCCCCATCCCATGCACTTTAATCTTGCACAATAGTCTCTTCTGTGGGACTTTGTCAAACACTTTCTGAAAGCCCTAATATATTACATCAATTGACTCCCCCTTGTCAATTCTACTCATTATAACTTCTTAGAACTCCAACAGATTTGTCAAGCATGATTTTCCCTTCATAAATCCATGCTGACTTTATCTGATCCTGCCACTGCTTTCTAAATGCTCTGCTGTAAAATCCTTGACAATGGATTTGAGAATTTTCCCTACTACCAACGTTCGGCTCACTGGTCTATAATTCTGTTTTCTCTCTGCTTCCTTTTTTGAATGTTGAAGCGATATTAGCTACCCTCCAATGTGCAGGGACTGTTCCAGAGTCTATCAAATCCTGGAAGATGACCACCAATGCAACCACTATTTCTAGAGCTACTTTCCTAAGGACTCTGAGGTGTAGGCTCTGAGGATTTATCTGCCTTCAATCCCAATAATTTTCCCAGCAACATTTCTTCACTAATATTGATCTCCCTCAGTTCTTCCTTCTCACTTACTGACTCTGGTTCTGATTTCATGTTCTTAGGTATGGCTCTTAGTTTCTCTTCATATGCTTTTTGAGGATGTACTTGAACCATCAGGCATGTCTATAATATGGGCAGTGATTAATATAGTTCATTTCAGCCCCCTTTTTAATTTGTACTTAAGGTTAAAGCAGAATGGCAGTCAAGCTCCCTTCTCAAACAGATTAAAGAGTAGTTATACATGCCTTTGGTAGTACTTTGGACTAAGAAGATAAATATGTCAACAGGAAGTAAGAAATATGATGAATGATACACTCCAGAGCCATATAGCCGTACATCATGGGAATAGATCCTTCAGCCTAACTTGTTCTGAGAAGGATCACTCAATCCGAAACATCAACTCTGACTTCTTTCCATGGATGCTGCCAGACCTAATGAGCTTTTTCAGCAATTTTTACTTTTGTCCCTTTAAATCTTAGCTGTCTCACTATAACCCAACGCCATTTAGTTTTGGACTCACTAACCGATGGGAAAAGCCCTCGGCTGTTCACATTATCTATGCCCCTCATGATTTTATAAACATCTATTATGTCACACCTCAGCTTCCTATGTTCCAGGGGAATAAAGTCCCAGCCTCCCCTTATCACTCGAATCTTCCAGTATAGGTAACATACTTGTAAATCTTTTTTGCACCCTCTCCAATTTAACAACACCCTTCAAGTAGCATGACAGCCAGAATTGTATGCAGTACTCCAAGTGTGGTTTTACTAACATCATGTGGATAAGACAAAGGAATATAATGGGAAGGAACTCCCAGTGAACAACAAACAAAGAACAATACAGCATAAACCAGGTCCTTTGGCCCTCCAAGCCTGCATTGACACATTTTGCCCTTCCATACTAAAATTGTCTTCATTTACAGGATCCCTATCCCTCTATTCCCTTCCTATTCATACATTTGTCCAGGGGTTTCTTGAAAGTTGCTATTGTGTCTGCTTCCACCACCTCCTCTTGCAGCACGTTCCAGGCATTCACTGAAAAACCGGCCTCGCACGTCTCTGTTCAACTTCCCCCCCCACCCCCTTGCAACTTGAACCTGTGTCCCCTGGTAATTGACCCCTTTCCTGGGGGGAAATGTTCTCATACTTTTCACTCTACCAATGCCATTCACAATTTTATAAACTTCTATCAGGTTTCCCCTCAACCTCCAGTGAAAACAAACCCAGACTATTGAACCTTTCTTCATAGCTAAAACCGCCATAACCAGGAAACATCCTGGTAAAACCTTTTTGTACCTTCGCCATAGCATCCATATCCTTCTGGTAGTGTGGTGTACACAATATTCCAAGTGGGATCGAACCAAACTTCTGTTCAGCTGCAGCATAACTTGCCTATCCTTATACTCAATGGCACTTCCAACGAAGGCAAACATGCTATAGGCCTTTTTTATTATCTTATCTACCTGCATTGCCACCTTTCAGTGATTTGTGGACCTGCACACCCAGATCCCTCTGCATGTGAATACTCTTAAGTGTTCTGTCATTCACTGTATAATTTCCGCCTGTATGTGACCTTCCAAAATGCATCACATCACGTGACCAGATTAAACTCTATCTGCCATTTTACTGCCCATGCGTCCAACTGATCTATATCCTCTGACCATCTTCTCACTATCCTATACAGCTGCCATATTAAAGACTCTTTTTCTATTAGTGCCACGCCTATAAACTGAGCCAAAAGTGTGCATATCAAATATGAATTTCTGTGCACTGTCAGATTTATAAAATCACCACAAACAAAAACTACCCATATACATTTATAAAGTGTTGCTCCGTATTTTCACCATATAGAAAAGATTATTACTTGGCAGCAGAGTGTGAATTGAACCTGTTTTAAAGTCAATGAAAATGACTTTCTTCCCTTTCTCCAGAACCAAGTAACTCATCTCAATCTGCTGCTGAAACAGCATAATTTTCTGTATCATTAATATCATTAGCATTCACATTGTCACCAGTCACATCATTCCACAAATAATCATCTGTGACATCACATACCATCGGATACCCGACATTTTATTAATCATTTGCTGACTGTCTTTGTTGTGAGTTAATGCCAGGGCTCTACAACCCACTCTCAGAGGATTGCTCATGTTGAAGCCTACATGCTACCTCTGTCTTTTCTCCTCTGACCAGCCGTCATTCCACAATGTTCTCATGCTGCTCTTGAAGGGCTTGTTAGAGAGACAGTCAGAGACTGAGTGAACAAAGCTGATTTGACTATCTGGAATCACTGGGAATATCACTATTTTGCAGTCTACCTTCATCAGCATCCAGATGAGGAGACCTTTTTGTTAGGTGATCTTCCTCTTCAGATACTCTAAATTTTCTTCAGCCATGTTTTTAAGCCACCTTTATGGGGTGGCATGGTGCCTCAGTGGTTAGCACTGTAGCATCACAGCACCAGGGACCCGGGTTCGATTCCAGCCGCGCGCGACTGTCTGTGTCAAGTTTGCACATTCTCCTAGTGACTGTGTGTGTTTCCTCTGGGTGCTCCGGTTTCCTCCCACAGTCCCAAGGTGTGCAAGCTAGGTGGAGTGGCCATGGGAAATTGCCCGTAGTGCTCAGGGGTGTGTGGGTTATGGGGGGATGGGTCTGGGTGGGATGCTTCAAGGGGCGGTGTGGACTTATTTGGCCAAAGGGCCTGTTTTCACACTGTAGGGAATCTAAACTTAACTCTCCGTGGAACACCACTAGTTACAATCCTTCCACCGCTACCTTCTGCCTCCTATCACTAAGCCAGTTCTGTATCTATCTAGTGTGGCCTCATTTGGAATATTGCGTGCAGTTCTGGTCACCCCATTACCAGAAGGATGTGGAAGCATTGGAAAAGGTGCATTGGAAACGAGGAGATTTACCAGGATGTTGCCTGGTCTGGAGCGCAGGCCCTATGAAGAAAGGCTGAGGGACTTGGGTCTGTTCTCATTGGAGAGAAGGAGGCTAAGAGGAGATTTAATAGAGACATACAAGATGATCAGAGGATTAGATAGAGTGGACAGTGAGAGTCTTTTTCTTAGGATGATGACTTCAGCTTGTGCAAGGGGGCATAGCGACAAATTGAGGGTTGATAGATTTAAGACAGATGTCAGAGGCAGGTTCTTTACTCAGAGAGTGGGAAGGGCGTGGAATGCCCTGCCTGCCAATGTGTTAACTCAGCCACATTAGGGGCATTTAAACAGTCCTTGGATAAGCATATGTATGATGATGGGATGGTGTAGGGGGATGGGCTTAGATTAATTCACAGGTCGGTGCAACATCGAGGGCCAAAGGGCCTGCTCTGCGCTGTATTGTTCTATGTTCTATGTTCTATCATCATGTTTGCAAATGACACAAAACAAATGGGAAGGCAAGTAATGAGGATGACAAATTCTGTTGAGGGAAATGGACAGATTACACAAATGCACAAAAAATTTGGCAGACAGAATATAGTGTAAGGAAATTTGAGATTACGCACTTTGGTAGGTAGAACAGAGGAGCTGACTATCATTTAAATGGAGAAAGACTGAAGAAAGCTACAGAAGATTTTTGGAGTCCTCATCAATGAAGCACAAAAGATAGCATTCAGTATGTAATGGAGAAGGCAAATGGAAATTTATCCTTGCCTCCACTGATTTCTGCTTTCACTGATATTTTATCAGCATCCACCTATAGCTTATAATTGTTGAGCATTTTGTTAAGAGGCCTTTTCTGTTGGGGATATGTAAATAAAGCTAGTTCAGCAATGGCTGCTTGCAGCCAAGCATATGTTAGAGTAATTGTCATTACCAACTCTCCACGGATTTGAGCTGACTTTTAATGTAGAATCACAAATCTCTCTTGTGGATCTTTGTGTGACTGAACAAACCATTTTTCGATCAACAGGCCTTTGGACACATGGGATAGGATGTCTCAGGAGACATTGGGATCTGGAGTATAGGATTTGCCTCCTTTTGACACTTCGTCATCAAGGCATTAGGACTCAAAGTCTGATACAATTCGATGGACAAATTGTTGTCAATGTGAATCATTGGGAGTGAATTCCTCCCTGTCACTGGTGTAAATACTATTATAGTTCAAAGACATCTTCAGAGTGTCTTTGTGGTAGTTTCTTTGTCATCTCGTGGATGTCAGGACCCAGTGGTGTAGGCGGTTTATATCTATCTAGATGCATGGCCTGGTCTATCAGAGTTAGTTTTGCCTAGATTTGTCTGAATGCTTTAAAAGCTGCCTTCACGGAGGACACTTGAATTTGTGCAATAATCTTCGTATTGAATCCAGAGATTGCAATGCAGATATTCCTTGTGGAATTTATATGGTGATCTTGCTGATTCACAGTGCAATCTCAATGCAATACAGGAGTATGATAATGACAGCTGCTCTGAATTTCAGGTCAAAAACATGAAGGTCAAAATCATACTGAGTGTAATATACAAATCAAAGACAAACATTTGCCTGGGATGAATTTTACTTTGTTTCAGAACTTAAGGACCGAAGAATAATGTGACATAACTTTAAAACTCCTAAAGTTGCTTTTGAGGAACATTAAAGGCACATTTGGAGGCAATGGGAGATTTTAACCCTAACAATGAGGATTGGTCTAATTACAGTTGAAGATTTCACATTTGACTGAAGCAAAAGAAACAGCAGAAGAGGATAAAGCAAGCGTTTCCTTCACTATGATCGGAGCAAATGTGTTTGATGTGATTTTAAACCAACATTGTCCGAGCAACCCCCAGTTTGATGGATTCAGCTGATGTTAATGAAATTCCTGACTCACATTGTGGCATGACTAAGAATGAGATTGCACTGAGGTTTAATGTCCCATCAAAGGAAATAGTTGCCAAGTGAATCTATTACAGATTATACTCTCAAATTAATGAAACTCTTCCCATCACAACAGATCTGGCATGTGCTTAATGATTCTCTTTGGAGATATATTTGAACTAAAGGACAATAAAGTTCAGGCCAAGTTTTTGAGTGAAGACATTGACCTGAGATGGACAGAGGCCTTTGCCTTCATAGCCATGGAGGTGGCAGAAAAAGAAATATGCAATTTTTTTTTTAATCTGAGCAAGCAGGGAAGGTGCTCCAGATTTGGATGAGATCCAATCTATAGCAGACAAGTTCACAGGCTTAAAGTCAGAAATTTGGAAACTGCCATTGTCTTTATTGAAACTAATCACTTGAATGCCCCCATTCCCAGTCAAAGTGCTCAACCTGTCGGTGAAGTCTCTCATATCCTGAGGGCAAGCAGGAACTTAAGAAACTGTAATGTTCCAAATTATGACAAAGAACACACAGAGTATTGAGTATGAAAGTGTTCAAGAGTTCAATTACAGTATGTAGAACACATTTGGATGGGTACATGGATAAGATATGAGACAAATGAGACTAGTTCAGATTAGGAAACCTGGTGGGTGGATGAGTTGGTCCATTGTGCCTGTTTCTACGCTGTATGACTCTATGACTCTGTGTCTCTAATTCTAATCCCCACTACCTGCATGGAAATTGGGTATTCACATTTATTTTCATGATTGATATGGCTATGGTAGTGTCTGATATCTTGGAAGGAGGAGCCATAGTCCTTCACACAAAATTCTTTTGAACCTTCAGCTATTCCAATAAGTCAATTCCAGTGTTCAATGATGGAGTATAAAGATCCTACAATGTGGAATTAGTTGTGGAAGATGGATGAAACCTGTGCAAATTAGATATAGGAAATTAGGAATAGAATGACCTCGTTATTGATGACAATAGGAGACCAGCACAAGACCATGGAGCTTTCTTGGTTTGCTGCCCATTGGTGACCCTCATCACCATATGTACAGTTTTGTCATTCTGTAGCCAGCTGCATTATCTTCTTTTCTAATGAAATGGCACCCTGATGTCCAGGAGCACCACTGGCCAGCACTCCAGTTCCATTTCCAGACCCACTCCTCATTTAAAACTTCCGACCTGTCTCCAGCCTGTAATGAGACACAGTCTGAGTGTGTTGGAAGTGAATGGACCAGCAGTTAGTGGTCATGCATAAGCAGAGGTGGTGGCAAGGTTTCCCTAGTGAGTGAGTAGGAAGTGCAGACAGCGCGAAGAGTTAGTACTTTAGGAGAAGAAGATGAGTGAGAGCTGTGACATGAAACATGCAGTTCTGAGTATTGTAGTCCATTAGCCTGGGTGAGAGGCATGTTCAGTGGAAGAGCTAGAGTGCGCGGTGGTTCTGCAAGTGTGAGGTTCTAAAGAGAAGATGGTGGCACCTATCCATGCAGAGCACAGAATATATTGATCTTCTTCCTGCCCTGATGAGTATCTCTTGATGTGGGACAACACACTGAGCTGGACTGCAATTTGTGTCCTCTGGTGGATCAGCAATGAAGAGAATTGACTTCTTCATTCCCCAACATCTTCAGGTCTCCTCAGAAGGGAGATTCCGCTTGGTTTTCTTCAGTACTATGAGCTGAGATTTCAGAAGTGAGTGTTACAGTATGAGTGGTGGTTCCTGGCTTACGGCATTGAAAGTGGGGTACAACCATGACATGAGAGACATAGATACTGGAAAACCTGGGATGTGGCATGCATTCTCTTCCTCACCATAAGATGCACTGAAAAATGTGCTCAAAATTTTGGTTTCATAATGAATGAGTGGAAAAGTGGAGGACTGTGTGAGAAAGGTCATAGTGGAGTAGATGCCATAAAACTCATTTACCACCATACATGGCTACAAATGGGAAAATCCAGCACTGAGTTGTTACTAAGCTTTCTAGCCTTGTCCTGTGCCTATTGGTTCCTAAAAAGCTTCAGTTCACTTCTTACTTCCTGCTTTCTACTTAATCAGGCAGAGGTTTTGGGATTCCTGTCTTCATATTCATATGTTAAGGGTCAAGCATTGAGGATTGAGGAGAAATTTCATCTGAAATCTTGTTAATCTTTTGAATTATCTTTCCAGAAGGCTGTGGGTGCTTATTTGTTGAGCGAATTTGAGGCTGTGATGAATTTTAACTTCTCAGGATGATTGGTGTCCATGGAATTGTACAACTACATAAGTGCAGAGAGAAGGAAATTGAAAAGTGAAAGTCAAGAAGCAATAAAGATAAGATAAACAATGGAAACATAAATATAGAGCATTTAATTCGTTCTCTCCAACCCACCCTGAGAGGTACAGCTGCCTGTAATATTCCAGAAATAACTGTTCCTTTGCACAATTTTACAGACAACCAATTGTTCTTGGAAAACATATCATAGTTTAAATGAATGATAGTGTAGGGGGATGGGCTTAGATTAGTTCACAGGTCGGCGCAACATCGAGGGCCGAAGGGCCTGTTCTGCGTTGTATTGTTCTATGTTCGATGTTCTATCTTGCCAGCTCACCCCAATATCATGCGACTTCACCTTTTCTTCTGGTCTGCCATAAGGGACAATGCCAAAGGCTTTACTGAAGTCCATGTAGATAATATCAACCGCTTTTCCCTCAGCAATTATCTTCATCACCACCTCAAAAATCTCGATCAAGTTAGTAAAGTACGACCTCCCCTATTTAAAACCATGCTGTCTATCACAAATAAGTCCATTTGCTTCTTAATGCGTATGGATCTTGTCATTGAGAATCTTTTCCAATATTTTTGCTACTGCTGATGTAAGGCTCACGGACATGTAATTTCCCTGATCACCCCAGCTAATCAATGGGTTAACATTGGCTATTCCAGTTAATGGCAAAGTAAAATCACAGGATACCTTTGGACCTTGTCACTGCTTGGACTGACAGAATTGTGAAGGAAAATTCAGCTTTGACGTCACTTCAAGCAAAGCTCAAGCCCCAGGTGGGAATTGAACCCATGACTGCTGGCCCTAGAGGCCAATGCCTTATCCACTAGGCCACTGGGGCTACTCAGTCAGCAAATTGTTGGACTCCTTATTTGATTTCTTTAACTGCTGAAGAGGTTACAACTTCCAGTCAGACCCAGGTGGCTTCTGCAGTAGGATAGCCGTTTTATATCTTAATTGGGTAGAGTTCTTGGAATAGCAGATCAGAGGGAACTGGACGAAAGACGGCGCAAGCAAATCCTTGGCCTGTGGCTCTGCAACTTTGGTGGGCTTTTTCAGCTGCCTGGTTATTTTACGAGCAGACCACTAGTTTTTTTGTACTCATTTTGTCTCTAATCCATCTGTTCAGATGCACACCTCTGGGACAGGGAGGACTTGAATTCAGACCTTTCTGGATCAGAGTTGGAGGAGCTTAAAGTGACCTTTGGACTGTGAGAGGCAGCTCTTTATTTTTAATATAAAGAAAAACAAGAGCAAACAAGTTGATGCTAATAAAATGTGAGGCTGGACGAACACAGCAGGCCAAGCAGCATCTCAGGAGCACAAAAGCTGACGTTTCGGGCCTAGACCCTTCATCTGATGAAGGGTCTAGGCCCGAAACGTCAGCTTTTGTGCTCCTGAGATGCTGCTTGGCCTGCTGTGTTCGTCCAGCTCTGATGAAGGGTCTAGGCCCGAAACGTCAGCTTTTGTGCTCCTGAGATGCTGCTTGGCCTGCTGTGTTCGTCCAGCCTCACATTTTATTAGCTTGGAATCTCTAGCATCTGCAGTTCCCATTATCTCTGATACAGCAAACAAGTTGATACTTGTTTATTAGGCCTGGCCTGGAAATGAATTGATGGTTGATTCTTCTTATAAAGCTCTATCTACAATGCTTTGAGTCCAGTGAGGGTTTATGCTCAAGCAGATGGCAGGTTTGAATTTTTACTTTTAGTCCCCCCTCGTGAGCAGATGTCGGTATGGCAGGGAGAGTTTGAACTGGATTGTGCCTGTGAATGTTACAAGATGAAGTTTTCATTGCTCCCTGGTTGTATTCTCTTTATCAACTCACTGAAGGTTCAGAGACTAGAATCTCTTATGAGAAAAAAAATCCTCAAGCCCTACTGGAAGCTGCCTGCACGCATCAATGTCTTTGGAAACCAAATAGGACAGGATTCTATTTGCTGGTATTGTTACAAATTGCGGATTCTGTTCAAGTGAACTGGCCAGTTATTTTTTTGTTTCTTTTCCCCCTTTTGATTTATTTCTGTGTGTCAATCTGTTTTTGTAAAAGTGGGGGTTGGAATCAGTGAAGACTGAGTTTAAATCATAGAAATTAAATACATTACCATGTGGTTTAACTTTACACTGCTAAAGCTAATCTATCGTTCATAAATTGTTAAACCTGTTGTTTAACTGGTAAATGCGGTGTTTGGTATTGATGATTCACAAAGCCTGGCACCATTTATTCAGAAGTCTGATTAGGAACGATTGGTGTCAATTTTGAGGGTCATTGAATATTTTAATGTTACTTTTTTATTACTCATTCATGGCTAACCGTCACTTATTGTCCGTCCCCAATTGCCCTTGAGGTGATGGTGCTTCCTTGAACTGCTGCAGTCCATGTGCTGTAGGTAGACTCACAACTCCTTTGGGGAGGAAATTCCAGGATTTTTTGTCCCAGCAACAGTGAAGAAATGGGGATATATTTCCAAGTCAAGTTGGTAAATGGCTTGGAGACGAACTTGCAGCTGATCGTATTCCAATATGTCTTCTGTCCTTATCCTTCGAGATGGAAGTGGTTATGGGTTTAGAAGGTGCTGCCTAAAGATCTTTGGTCAATTTCTGCAGTGCATCTTGTGAATAATATGCACTGCTGCCACTGAGCATCAGGGGTCAAGGGAGCAGACGTCTTTGAATGTACGCCAATCAAACAGACTGCTTTGTCCTGGATGTTACTAAGATTCTAGAATGTTGCTGGAGCTACACCCATCTCGGCATGTGGAGAGTATTCCACCACACTACTGACTTGTGCCTTGTAGACAGTGGACAAGGTTTGGGAAATCAGGAGATGAGTTACTCGTTGCAGTATTCCTAACCTCTGACATGTTCTTGTATCCACTGTATTTTTGTGACAAGGCCAGTTGACCTTCTAGTCAACGACGCCTCTCAAGATGTTGATAGTGCGGGATTCAGTGATAGTAATACCACTGAAGGCCATGGAGCAGTGGAATCTGTTGTCTCTTACTGGAAATGATGATTGCCTGGCATTTTGGTTGCTTGAATGGTACTTATCACTTCGAGTGATAGAGCTGTACACCCTTTTGGTCCAACACCTTCATGCCTACCTGGTATCCTAACTTAATCTAATCCCATTTGCCACCATTTGGCCCATATCCCTCTGAATCCTTCCTATTCTCTTACCCATCCAGATGCCTTTAAAATGTTGTAATTGCACCAGCCTTCACCACTTCCTTGGGCAGCTCACTCCATACACACACCACCACGCTCTGCACAATAAAGTTGCCCATTAAGTCCCTTTTAGATCCTTCTCCTCTCATCTTAAACCTATGCCCTCTAGGTTTGGATTCACCCAACCCAGGCAAAAGACCTTGTCTATTTACCTATCCATGCCACTCAATTATTTATAAACATCTCTAAGGTCACCCCTCAGCTTCCACAATGCTCCAGGGAAAAAAAACCCATTCTATTCAGCCTTTCCCTATAGCTCAAACCCTCCAACACTGGCAGCATGGTGTAAATCTTTTCTGAACCCTTTCAAGTTTCACAACATCCTTCCTAAACCAGGGAGGCCAGAATTGAATGCAGTGTTCCAATAGTGGCCAAACTGATGTCATCTGCATTCATAACATGACCTCCCAACTCCTATACTGGATGTGCTGACCATTAAAGACAAGCATACCAGATACCTTCTTCACTACCCTGCTTACCTGTGACTCCACTTTCAAGGAACTATGAACCTGCACTCCAAGGTCTCTTTGTTCAGCAACACTCCCCAGGACCTCACCATTAAATGTATAAGTCCGGCCCTGATTTGCCTTTCTAAAATGCAGCACCTCACACTTACCTAAATTAAACTCTATCTGCTACTCCTCAGCCCATTGGCCCATCTGATCAAGATCCGGTTGTACTCTGAGGTAACGTTCTTCGCTGTATACTACACGTCCAATTTTGGTGTCATCTGCAAACTTACTAACCATACCTCCTGTGTTCATTTCCAAATCATTTGTATAAATGATGAAAAGCAGTTGGGCCAGCTCTCATCCTTGTGGCACACTGCTTGTCACCGGGCATCCAGTCTGAAAAGCAATCTTCCACCGCCACTTTCTGTCTTCTACCTTAGAGCCAGTTCTGCACCCAAAAAGCTTGTTCTGCCTGTATTCCATGTTATCTAACCTTGCTAACCTGTCTACATGTGGAACCTTGTCAAACACCTTAGTGATGTCCATATAGGCAATGTCTACCACTTTGCCCTCATCAATCCTTTTTGTTATTTCTTCAAAAAAACTCAATTAAGTTAGTGAGACACAATTTCTTACACACAAGGCCATGTTGACTATCCCTAATCAGTCCTTGCCTTTCCAAATACATGTAAAACTTGTCCCTCAGAATCCCTTCCAACAACTTGCCTACCACCGAGAGCCGAAGCCTGGATATTGTCCAGGTCTTGTTGCATTTGAACATGGGCTGCCTCGGTATCTGAGGAATCATGAATGGCGCTGAACATTGTGCAATCATCAGCGAGCATCCCCACTTCTGACCTTATGATGGAGGGAAGATCATTGATGAAGCAGCTGAAGATGGTTGAGCGTAGGACACTACCCTGAGAAATTCATGCAGAGATGTCCTGGAGCTGAGATGACTGGCCTCCAACACCACGACCATCTTCCTATGTGTGAGGTATGACTCCAACCAGCACAGAGTTTTCCCCCTGAGACCCAATGATTCCAATTTTGGTAGGGCTCCTTGATGCAAAACTCAATCAAATCTGGCCTTGATATCTTGTCACTCTCACCTCACCTCTGGAATTCAGGTCTTTTGTCCATGTTAGAACCAAGGTTTTAATGAGGCCAGGAGTGGCCCTGGCATTACCCAAACAGGGCGCCAGTGAGCAGGTTATTGCTGAGCAGGCGCTGCTTGATAGCATTGTTAATGACACCTTCCATCACTTTATTGATGCTCAAGAGCAAACTGATGGGGCTGTAATTGGTTGAGCTGGATTTATCCTGCTTTTTGTGTACAGGACATACCTGGGCAAATTTTCACATTATTAGGTAGATATCAGTGTTGTAGCTGTGCTGAATCATCTATGCTTGGAGAATGGTAAGTTCTGGAGCACAAGTCTTCAGTACTGTTGCTGTAATGTTGCCAGGGCCCGTAGCCTTTGCAGTATCCAGTGTATCCAACCATTTCTTGATATCACGTGGAGTGAATTGAATTGGCTAACGATTGATATCAGTAATGCTCGACCACTGGACGAGGCCGAGATGGATCATCCACTTGGAACTTCTGGCTGAAGGTTGCTGCGAATGTTTCAGCCTTATCTTTTGCACTGATGTGCTGGGCTCTTGCATCGTTGACGATGGGGACATTTGTAGAGCCTCCTCCTTCAGTGAGTTGTTTAATTGTCCATCACCATTTATGACTGGGTGTGGCAGGACTGCAGAGCTTGGGCCAGATCCGTTGGTTGTGGGATTGCTTAGCTCCATCTATCACTTGCTGCTTATGCTGTTTGGCATGCAAGGAGCTTCACCACTGAAAACAAAAAGTGCTGGAGATCACAGCGGGTCAGGCAGCATCAATGGGCAGAGAGCTTCATCAGGTTGATGTCTCATCTTCAGGTACGGCCTGTTGCTGCTCCCGGCATGCCCTCCTGCACTCTCCATTGAACCAGGGTTGATCCTCTGTCTTGACGGTAATGGTTGAGTGGGGGATATGCCAGGCCATGAGGTTACAGATTGTGCTGGAGGACAATTCTGCTGCTGTTCGTGGCCCACAGCGCTTCATGGATACCCAGTTTTGAGTTGCTAGATCTGTTCGAAATCAGTCCCAGAATATTAGCTGGGTTTTTGGATTAATTATCTCGAGATAATGCCACTGAACCATCTTTTTCACGGTTGAAGTTGGGTAAGGATGAGGAAGCGTTCAAAACTGAAATTGACCAAAATAAGGAA
The DNA here is from genome assembly GCF_030684315.1 of Stegostoma tigrinum. NCBI lineage: Eukaryota > Metazoa > Chordata > Chondrichthyes > Orectolobiformes > Stegostomatidae > Stegostoma > Stegostoma tigrinum. The sequence goes on along the minus strand of NC_081387.1, from coordinate 16,506,013 downwards.
CAAACAGAAATAGACCCTTAGTTTTGATGCAGAACTATTTCTTTCCCTAGATCTGACCTTTAAAGTTCTTTAATTTTTCATAAAAATCATGTGCACTCAGAGATCCCAGTGCTAAGTAGAAGTCTGTTTCCAGTTCCACTGGGAATGCTGTGCCACTTTGTTCCCTAGGATTGGTGCAAAATCTTTCTGACCTGTGGAGTTTCTGTTTAACTGTGACATTAAGTGAGACCCACCTGTCTTTTCAGCTCAACTATGAAAATCCAAGGATGCTCTGCAATAAAAGGGACGAGATAATATTTATCCTTCACCGAATGCCAAAACTAAATTTTCTAGTTCATGCGGGCTAATATTCAAATTTCCTCCCACAGTTTCCATTGTACAGAGGTCATTTTTCATGTCCATTCATGGGAAGAAATTATTGCTGACAAATGAGAAATTATGGCCCACATCTCGATGCAAATGAGATGTTAATAGTGAGCCACCGTTTTGAGCAGCTGCAGCCCATTTATAAACTGTGACTAGTTGTTTGAAAGGGTGTCTTGCAACGGAAAGGGAACGGAAGCTTAGATTTGTCCTGACAATCAGCAATGGTTTCATGGTCATCAGTAGATTCTTAATTCCAGGTTTCTTTTTCTTAAATTGAATTCAAATTCCACAATCTGCTGCGGCAAGATTCAAACTCAGGTCCCCAGGGCATTAGCTGAGTTTCCTGGATTAATAGTCTAATGATAACACCACTAGGCCATGGTGAAATTCGCACTGCTATCTACACAGCTGTATGGACTGGGCCTCTGGAGTGTTAGTGTGATGACGTGATGGCAGGTAACTGTTGTCTTGACTCGGGTGCACTCCACTGGGCGTAAAACACTTTGGCACACCCTGAGTTTGTGTAAAGTGACTGCAAATTGTTGCATTTCATCATTAAGTGAGATGCCTTCGATTTATGCCTTTTTCCAGATCCTCTCTCTCGGCCCACCGTGTTCTGCAATGGCAGCCTGGACGGGTCCCCAGTTTTGCTGATCTGTACAGTGGAGAGAGGGAGAGCCGATACTATTCACTGGAGCAGAGGTGATTTCAGGCTTCTGCATGACGAGCGTTATAGGATGTCCAAAGACAACAGTACCGTAATCATTCAGAGCGCTCAGGAATCAGATTCTGGCAATTATACCTGCACTGTTGAAAACCCAGTCAGTCAAAGCAAGAACAGTTGCCAGCTGTTCTTCAAGAGTAAGTCTGTCATCTGTATCATTCACCTAACCATCCAATTGGATTGCAGTTTCACGATCTGCATAGTGTTATGAGCACCTTTCTGGTCAACCAATTTCATTGACTCATAGACAAAAAATTAAAGTCCAGTGTAGTTCTTTATTCTTACAGTCCATCATTTTTAAAGGCGTAAAAATAAAAAAAATACACTGATCTTACACCTTGAACCCGTGGACCCAATCTGATGAGTCTTTTCTAAATTTGCTAACATGAATGTTCACAGATCTGTGCTTTGAGTTCTAAAAATCTGTAGATGTCTCAGCAGACACTCTTGGGTTTGGAAGATTCAGTGTCCTTCTGCTGAGGCAACTTATTCACTGAACTATCGTGAATCTTCCTGCTCGTGGAGAAACTAATGTGGCTTCTCAACGACACACTGGCGTCTGATGAACTGAGCTGATAAAGTCCCTGCTTCTGAACTGAATGTTAAAGGAAATACACTCATCTTCATTTACTTTTCAGTTCAGACCAATCTAATGGCCTTGCAGGTTTACCTGCTGTAAACACCACTGTGCGTAAATAGTCTTCTATTAACACAATCGATGTTTTCCCTCTGATGAAGGGTCTAGGCCCGAAACGTCAGCTTTTGTGCTCCTGAGATGCTGCTTGGCCTGCTGTGCTCATCCAGCCTCACATTTCATTATCTTGGAATTCTCCAGCATCTGCAGTTCCCATTATCTCTGATGTTTTCCCTCGATAGACAAACAGGAAAAAACACAGCAGACCTGGGTAGCATCCAGAAGAAAGGAGCAGCCAATGTTTCAGATATTACCTTTCTCCAGGGCTGCATGTGGAGGTAGGGAGAGATGCAGACAAAGGGAGTGGGGGAAGGGGCGAGGCACAATGGTGGTGATAGGTGGATACTGGTGGTAGGTACGCTCTGATTGGTCAATGGGATGGATGAATCTGGTTGGTGGCTGGAAGGGAGGGTCAGAAGGTGGAATGGAAGAGAGGAAGTGGTGCTGGAAGGGAGATGAATAATGGGTGGGAAGGTTACTTGAAATTGGAGAGCTCAATGTTGAATCGTCCAGCTGTAGGGAGCCCAGGCAGAAGATAAGGTTGTTCTTCAAATTGATGTTCCGAGGCACTGTGACACTGGAGGAGGCTGAGGAAGGATATGTCGGAGGGGGAGTTGGTGGGGATGGGTAGTTGAAATGGGCAGTGACTGGGGTGTTCGGCTGGCCATTTCGGCCCTCCGACACGGCCCCATCCTGCTTCCCCTACAAAACGTCCCTGTCCTGCTCCTCTTCCGACACCTCCCCATCTCACCATCCCTCTGACATGTCCGTCCCTGGCCTCTTCCAGTGTCACAGCAACATGGAACGCAAATTTGAAGAACAACACCTTATCTTCCAACTGGGCAACCTACAGCGCGGAGGACTCAACATTGCGTTCCCGTCCATCCCCCACCTCCCCTTCCCAACCCCACCTCCTCCCTTACATTCCACCTTCTGAACCTTCATACCAGCCAACAACCTGATTCATCCCTTCCATTGATCAACCAGGCCATGCTTATCACCAGTGCCCACCTATCACCACCATTCTGCCTCCATCCTTTCCCCTCCATCTTTATCTGCAGCTTCTTTTACCCCAACATCCAGTCCTAAAGAAGGATTATGACCGAAATATTGACAGCTCCTTCTGTCCAGATACTGCCTGGCTTGCAGTGTTCTCCCAGCCTCCTGTTTGTCTACCTTGGATTCTAGCATGTGCAGTATTTTTTTGGTCTCCAACAATGTTTTCACTCACCTGCTTTCTGATGCATACTGGATTAAGTCACTGTTCCAGAAGAACTCTCTGATCTTGTCTTCTTTTAAAGAAAGCCCTTTGTTAAAATAACCAAACACTCATCTGCCATTATTTTGAAATCAAACTCCAAAAGTGATGTGTACATAAATTATACTATTTTCATCACCATGTGTTGATCTGTATGGCGTGTTTAAGAGTAGGACATGAGCTGATAACATTCTGACCTTGGGGGAGAAGTTACCCTTCGAACCTCAGCTGACTCTTCAATGCACTTCGAGATTGTGTAGTCAGGTAGAAGGGAACCCGATCATCATCTTTAAATGTTTGCCATTGGTTCTTTATGTCCACTAAATTGAGGTAAATTATAGATGACAAAATACATTTTCCTCTGGCAGGAGGTAGATGAAGACTAATATTTTCCTTTTCTTTAAGGTCAGCGGCCCAGAGTTCGACTTGGATTACATATGGCTGGTGTTCTTCTGTGTTTGGTAATAGTTGCATTGAGCATTTTTTTTGCTTGGTGAGTATTCAGAATATAGATTTGCCAACAAAACCATCACATAGAGTAAGTGACAAACTGATACAAACCAAGAGATTTGGTGCAAAAATCATGAGGAGTGTTTTATTTTCAGTGTGAACAATTTACTCTGCCTCCACAGTAAAATGATATGATAGTCTAAAAGAAGGCCTATACTGATCATTCAAGATAATAAAATGTGAGGCTGGATGAACACAGCAGGCCCAGCAGCATCTCAGGAGCACAAAAGCTGACGTTTCGGGCCTAGACCCTTCATCAGAGAGGGGGATGGGGTGAGGGAACTGGAATAAATAGGGAGAGAGGGGGAGGCGGACCGAAGATGGAGAGAAAAGAAGATAGGTAAAGAGGAGAGTATAGGTGGGGAGGTAGGGAGGGGATAGGTCAGTCCAGGGAAGACGGACAGGTCAAGGAGGTGGGATGAGGTTGGTAGGTAGGAGATGGAGGTGCGGCTTGGGGTGGGAGGAAGGGATGGGTGAGAGGAAGAACCGGTTAGGGAGGCAGAGACAGGTTGGACTGGTTTTGGGATGCAGTGGGTGGGGGGGAAGAGCTGGGCTGGTTGTGTGGTGCAGTGGGGGGAGGGGACGAACTGGGCTGGTTTTGCGATGCGGTGGGGGAAGGGGAGATTTTGAAACTGGTGATGTCCACATTGATACCATTGGGCTGAAACGTCAGCATTTATGCTCCTGAGATGCTGCTTGGCCTGCTGTGTTCATCCAGCCTCACATTTTATTATCTTGGATTCTCCAGCATCTGCAGTTCCCGTTATCACCTATACTGAGCATTGTTTGGTGTGGTGATGCATTATCGTTCACTCAGGGAGCCCACGTTGCTGTACCAATTATGTACTCCACCTACTTGGGCTAAAAGACATATTATCTCTTTAAATAGTTCGGGATTATAGCCAGCTCCCCCACAGTGCAAGTATGTCTTTATCTGGCATGACCTCAAACTTGGATCAACTCCTTTTCTTTTCAAATTCATGCACAGGATGAGGGTATCGCTGGCTAAATCAGAACGTATTGCCTGGAGAGCAGTTAAGAGTCAACGCATCGTAGCGGGCCTGGAGTCACATGAAGGCCAAACTAGGTAAGGATGACAGTTTCTTTCCCTAAAAAACATTATTGAACCAGATGGGATTTTCCCAACAATCAATAATGGATTCGTAGTCATCGTTAGACTCAATCTCTTAAAAAAAATTAAATTCAAATTCTGCTGTGGCAGCATTCAAACCCCAGAGATAGTAGGAACTGCAAATGCTGGAGAATTTGAGATAACAAGGTTTAGAGCTGGATGAACACAGCAGGCCAAGCAGCATCAGAGAAGCCGGAAAGCTGACATTTCAGGCCTAGACCCTTCTTCAGAAAATGATTTTCTGATAAAGGGTTTAGGCCCGAAACATCAGCTTTCCTGCTCCTAAAATGCTGCTTGGCCTGCTGTGTTCATCTAGCTCTACATCTTGTTATGTAGGATTCAAACCCCAGGTCGTTATCTGAATCAACACTCCAACGATAATGCCACTAGGCCATTGCTTCCTTTGGACATAGTCTCCTATGATTTTAACTATCTCTGGTTGACCATGTGCTGCAGTAGTGGGATTACAGGTGAATAAGGAAGTCAGTAGGGCTTCACATCTGGCATCACAGCTTGCGAAGGAGAGATATCAATGGTGCTCAGTGGGCTATCTCTTTTGGCTATCAGCCAGATGGGTAGCACGTTAACACATTGTGTGGGATAATTCTCTCAGCAAGTTTTCATTTTGTCAGTTCAGTTGCCCTTTTCCACCACCCTTGATGACTGGCGTGTCACATGCCACCTATAATCAATTTTCATTTGCATTTCAAAAAAGACATTTCCAGTGAAATGGGAGACCTGGTCACTGTTAACTTAGAGTGGTAACCCCCAACTGCAGAACACTTCAGTCACATCATAGCTTAGCCTTAATGTGGTCGAGCCTACTTCTTCAACCGGGAGCCTAACCCTCCCTCCACTGACCCCTTCACACGCTTCCAACACAAGTCCTCCTCCTGGACACCACCCCCAGGCCTCCTACCTTCCCTCGACCTCTTCATCTCTAACTGCCGTCGAGACATTAACCGCCTCAACCTCTCCACCCCTCTCACCCACTCCAACCTCTCCCCCGCAGAACGGGCAGCCCTCCGCTCCCTCTGCTCCAACCCCAACCTCACCATCAAACCCGCAGACAAGGGTAGCGCAGTGGTAGTATGGCGCACTGACCTCTACATCGCCGAGGCCAAACGCCAACTCTCCGACACCACCTCCTACCGCCCTCTCGATCATGACCCCATACCCGAGCACCAAACCATCATCTACAACACCATTCATGACCTCATCACCTCAGGGGACCTCCCACCTACAGCCTCCAACCTCATTGTTCCCCAACCCTGCACGGCCCGTTTCTATCTCCTTCCCAAAATCCACAAACCTGCCTGCCCTGGTCGACCCATCGTCTCAGCCTGCTCCTGCCCCACCAAACTCATCTCCACCTATCTGGACTCCATTTTCTCCCCTTTGGTCCAGGAACTCCCTACCTACATCCATGACACCACCCACACCCTCCACCTCCTCCAGGACTTCCAATTCGCTGGCCCCCAACACCTCATTTTCACCATGGACGTCCAGTCCCTATACACCTGCATTCCGCATGCAGATGGCCTCAAGGCCCTCCGCTTCTTCCTGTCCCGCAGGCCCGACCAGTCCCCCTCCACCGACACCCTCATCCGCCTAGCCGAACCCGTCCTCACCCTCAACAACTTCTCTTTCGATTCCTCCCAATTCCTACAGACTAAGGGGGTGGCCACGGGCACCCGCATGGGCCCCAGCTATGCCTGCCTCTTCGTAGGTTACGTGGAACTGTCCCTCTTCCGCACCTACACAGGCCCCAAACCCCACCTCTTCCTCCGGTACATTGATGACTGTATCGGCGCAACTTCTTGCTCCCCGGAGTAGCTCGAACAGTTCATCCACTTCACCAACACCTTCCACCCCAACCTTCAGTTCACCTGGGCCATCTCCAGCACATCCCTCACCTTCATGGATCCCTCAGTCTCCATCTCAGGCAACCAACTTGTTACTGATGTCCATTTCAAGCCCACCGACTCCCACAGCTACCTAAAATACACCTCCTCCCACCCACCCTCCTGCAAAAATTCCATCCCCCATTTCCAATTCCACCACCTCCGCCACATCTGCTCCCACAATGAGGCATTCCACTCCCACACATCCCAGATGTCCAAGTTCTTCAAGGACCACAACTTTCCCCCCACAGTGGTCGAGAACGCCCTTGACCGCGACTCCCGCATTTCCCACAACATATCCCTCACACCCCACCCCCGCCACAACCACCCTAAGAGGATCCCCCTCGTTCTCACACACCATCCCACCAACTTCCGGAAACAACGCATCATCCTCCGACACTTCCGCCATCTACAATCCGACCCCACCACCCAAGACATTTTTCCATCCCCACCCCTGTCTGCTGTCTGGAGAGACCACTCTCTCCGTGACTCCCTTGTTCGCTCCACACTGCCCTCCAACCCCATCACACCCGGCACCTTCCCCTGCAACCGCAGGAAATGCTACACTTGCCCCCACACCTCCTCCCTCACCCCTATCCCAGGCCCCAAGATGACTTTCCACATTAAGCAGAGGTTCACCTGCACATCTGCCAATGTGGTATACTGCATCCACTGTACCCGGTGTGGCTTCGTCTACATTGGGGAAACCAAGTGGAGGCTTGCAGACCGCTTTGCAGAACACCTCCGCTCGGTTCGCAACAAACAACTGCACCTCCCAGTCGCAAACCATTTCCACTCCCCCTCCCATTCTTTAGATGACATGTCCATCATGGGCCTCCTGCAGTGCCACAATGATGCCACCCGAAGGTTACAGGAACAGCAACTCATATTCCGCTTGGGAACCCTGAAGCCCAATGGTATCAATGTGGACTTCACCAGCTTCAAATTCTCCCCTTCCCCCACTGCATCCCAAAACCAGCCCAGTTCTTCCCCTCCCCCACTGCACCACACAACCAGCCCAGCTCTTCCCCTTCCCCCACTGCATCCCAAAACCAGCCCAGTTCTTCCCCTCCCCCACTGCACCACACAACCAGCCCAGCTCTTCCCCTCCACCCACTGCATCCCAAAACCAGTCCAACCTGTCTCTGCCTCCCTAACCTGTTCTTCCTCTCACCCATCCCCTCCTCCCACCCCAAGCCGCACCTCCATCTCCTACCTACCAACCTCATCCCACCTCCTTGACCTGTCCGTCTTCCCTGGACTGACCTATCCCCTCCCTACCTCCCCAGCTATACTCTCCTCTCCACCTATCTTCTTTTCTCTCCATCTTTGGTCCACCAACCCCTCTCTCCCTATTTATTCCAGAACCCTCACTCCATCCCCCTCTCTGATGAAGGGTCTAGGCCTGAAACGTCATCTTTTGTGCTCCTGAGATGCTGCTGGGCCTGCTGTGTTCATCCAGCCTCACATTTCATTATCTTAGCCTTAATGTAGGCTCTTTCTATGAACAAGGGAAGGTTTGGATTCACTTTAGTTAATTTGTTTGTCAATACCAGGGAGTGTCAGCATGCTGGTTTAGATTTAGATTTAAATTTAGATTTAGATTTGTTGTCATATGTACTCAAGTACTGAAGTACAGTGAAAACTTTATAATATCACCATACAAAGCACCATCTTAGGTACCTAAGTAAGTAAAACTTAGGCCGAGATACCAGGCCGAGACCTGCCCAGAGGCCAGAGGGTAGAGGCCTGATGAAATCGATCTGGGTGTGTGCCCAGGTCCCATCAGCAGGATGTGTCTCCTGTATCAGCGCCAGGTTTGTTTGGTTGCTAGGATTTATGCTGGAGTCAATGAGACATTTCTGTATCTTGGGCTCACTAGCTGTTTTTCGGCCTAATACCAGGCACAGTGCCCAGTTTCTCCATGGTTGCTTTTGCCAAATTATGTACCCCAGCGGAATGAGTGTGCAGAAGCATAGAAAATAGGACCAAGCGCAGGCCATTCAGCCCTTCGAGTCTGTCTGTCATTCACTATGATCATGTCAGATCATCCAATGTAGAACCCTGCTCCCAACCTTTTTTTCATAGTCAACCTAACCCTGAGAACTATATCTAACTCTTTCTTGAAAGCATTCAAAATTTTCCCCTCAGAGATAGTAGGAACTGCAGATGCTGGAGAATGGTAAGGATGACAGCTTCCTTCCCTAAAAAACATTATTGAACCAGATGGGATTTTCCCCACAATCAAGAATGGATTCGTAGTCATCGTTAGACTCAATCTCTTAAAAAAAATTAAATTCAAATTCTGCTGTGGCAGCATTCAAACCCCGGAGATAATAGGAACTGCAAATGCTGGAGAATCTGAGATAACAAGGCGTAGAGCTGGATGAACACAGCCGGCCAAGCAGCATCAGAGGAGCAGGAAAGCTGACATGCCGGACATTTCTGAAGTAAGGTCTAGGCCCAAAACGTCAGCCTTCCTGCTCCTCTGATGCTGCTTAGCATGCTGTGTTCACGCAGCTCTACACCTTGTTATCTCAAATTTTGGCCTCAACTGCTTTCAGCGGTAATGAATTTCACAGACTCCCCACGTTCTAGTTGAGAGTCCTCATCTCAGTCCTACCCCATATCTTTGGAATGTGACCCCCGGCTCTGGACTCCCTGATCAACAGGCACGTCCTTATTGCGTTTGCCCTGTCTGATCCTGTTACAATTTTATACGCTTATAGATGCCATAATCTGATCCATGGTAAAGGGAGTACAACCCACTGGAGATGCGGGAGCACCAGGAGGAAAGGTCCAGTAAGTGTGGAGCTTGAAAAGCTCTCCTGAGCCCTGCCAAACGGTTTCGGCCTGACTTTCCTGCTCCCTGGATGCTGTCTGACTTGCTGTGCTTTTCCAGCTGCGCATCTAGCTTCCAGCATCTGCAGTCCTTTTGATCACCATCAGGGAAGGGTCTGATGCTTTGTGTTCAGCCCCAGCTGGACCCAAGGGACGGGCATCAGCAGCGATTCTCCCTCTAGGTGCCAGGCAACTATGATTGTGAAGCCGTGGGACATTGACCGCAAGGTGGTGAGATCAGTACCCATGCTGACCAACACTATTGGGAATGGAGGCGAGCGCTTGCAAGTTTTGTCGCAGTGGGAGTTGTTATGGGGGCTTGCCCAGTTAGTCGCAGGACCACCTGTTGGCGAGGCGCTTTCGGGAGCGGCTCTCACGTGCCTGCAAAAGCATGCTCTGTCGAATCTTCAACAATGCAGAGAGGTTTCCGATCAGGCCAGAGCGCAAAATGGGTTTACCATCGGCGCAAAAATAATTCCATGCACGCAGTTGCACCGAAAGCTAGGTTTTAATAGTGCAGACACTGTGCTAACAGGTTTTAATGTTTTAATGAATGTTTTAATGTTTAGTAATTGCCACCAGGAAAGCAGTTACCTGGGCATTTTGAATAGAGTGTGAGGTGTCTGCTCATACTAAATATTTGTTTAGTTTGCATACAGGCAGTCTCAGGGTTGTAAATGGGTTCTGTTCTGGAGCTCGTTCGCAAGTCAATTTGTATACAAGTTGACAAGATGGGACAACATAAAGTAGCTATTTGTGAGCACAGAAAATGACCTTTAATATTACAACTCTGTATGAGATGATGTTTGTAAATGCAAGCGTTCATAAATCGGGGAACTTGTGTACATTGACAAGACACACTGAATATTCTCTCTCAGCCTGCCGATGGCTGTCTGTGTTGGTTCCTCAATTCTGTCTCTATATTGATCTTTGTTGGAGAAACGAAAGTCAAAAGTATATCCTAGCAACCCAGCCACCTCTCCCCCACACCAGCTGTCCTCACTATTTAAGTCTGAACAACAGTGTCTGCCTGAGAGATTTTACCCATAAGCCTTTTTTCCTATCATGTTCCCGATTTGTGCGTCCTACTGCTTCGGAAAGCTTATTACTTCGTACTCATTATTAATGATTTAGCTGTGGAAACTAAATGGAATATCTCCAGGCCACACAAAGCTGGGTGGGATGGTGAACTGTGAGGAGGATGCGGAGATGCTTTACTGTGATTTGGACAAGTCGAGCGAGAGGGAGTGGGCAAATGCATGCAGGTGACTTTTCATGTTGACAAATGGGAGGTTATCCACTTTGGATAGGAAATCGGGAGGGTGGGCTGTCATCTGATTCACGTCAGTTTAGGAAAAGGAGATGCAATGGGACTAGGTGTCCTTGGAGCCCAGCCACTGAGAGTGTGCAAATACCGCAGGTGGTGGAGAAGGCAAATGGTATTTTGGTCTTCATCGCAGGGAGATTCAAGTACAGGCACAGGGCTGTCTTGTATAGGACATTGATGAGACCACACTGGGTGTGTTGTGTGTAGTTTTGGTCTCCTTATCTGAGGAAGGATGTTCTGCCAGTGGAGGGGGTGCAACAAAGGTTTCCCAGACTGATGTATGAAGAGAGACTGGATCAGTTAAGACTATGTGCATTGCAGTTCATATTAATGAGGGGGAGCTCATAGAAACCTATAAAATTCTAACATGACCAGACAGGGTAAACACAGGAAAAACTTTCATGATGACTGGGGGGAGTCTAAAATCAGGGATCACCTCCTGAGGATCGAGAGTTGGCCATCTGGAACTGAGATTAGGAGAAATGTCTTCACCCAGGGAATGGTGAGCCTGTGGAGTTCTCTGCCACAGAAAGTGGTTGAGGCCAAAGCATTAAATGTTTTGAGGGAGCATTATGATTTGGAGTAGCTTTTCTCTTGGCACAATGTAATGGGCTGAAGAGCTTCTTCTGGACTGCCTGATTTTATAATTCGCATGGTGGCTCAGTGTTTAGCACTGCTGCCTCACAGCACCAGGGACTTGGGTTCAATTCCAGCCTCAGGCGACTGTCTGTGTGGAGTTTGCACCTTCTCCCTAGGTCTGCGTGGGCTTGCTCTGGGTGCTCCAGTTTCCTCCCACAGTCCGAAGATGTGCTGGCCAGGTGGATTGGCCATGCTAAACTACCCATAGTGTTCAGGGATGTATAGCTTAGGTCGGTTATAGGGGAATGGGTCTGGGTGGGATGCTCCAAGGATCATTGTGGACTTGTTGGGCCGAAGAGCCTGTTTCTGCACTGTGGGGATCCTATTCTATGATTCTGTACATTTTAGGATTAAAGGGAACAAAGGGTATTAAGGGAGGTAACAAAGGGAGGTAAGTGGGAACAGGGTACGGAATTGGATAATCAGCCATGATCATGCTGAGTAGTTGGAAGGGCTGAATAGCCTACTGTCTGTTTCTATTAAGAGGCTATTGTGTGATTACTTAAATGGAAATAACACGCAAAGGTATGGCGAGAAAACAAGAAATTGGCAGTAGGTAATAGTATGCAATTCAAGATCCAGTGCAGACAAAGTGGGCCGAGTGGCCTCATTTTGTCACTGTAACTCTTCTGTGAACTGACATTGTGACACTCACGTTCACCGTATTTTTTTAAGTGAAACCATAGAGTCATACAACAAGGAAACAGGCCCTTCAGCCCAACTGACCATACCGACCATAAAACCCCTTTCCTAAACTGAACTAGTGCCATTTGCCTGCATTTGGCACATATTCATCTAACCTTTCCTATCCATTTACCTTTCCAAATGCCTCTTAAATGCTGTAACTGTATCAGCTTCCACTATTTCCTCTGACAGCTGGTTGCATCCACGCACCACTGTCTGTGTGAAAAACCTGCCCCTCTTGGTCCCTGTTAAACCTCAGCCCCTCACCTTAAACCTGTGCCCTCAAGTTTTGCACTCCCCTGCCCTGGGGAAAATACCTTAGCTATTCACCCTATCCATGCCCCTCATGATTCTATAAAGCTGTGTAAGGTTACACTGCAGCCTCCAATGCTTTATTGAATTGCAGCGATGAATTATACATTAGTAATCACCAAGAGATACAGACATCAGAAGGTGCCTGAGGCTGCAGCTGTATTATTCCTCCTCTTACCTAGAAACCTGTGTGTGTGGGAGCCAGTCATAAACACCCCAGGCTGGATCCATCTTTAGCTCCAATGTCTTTCGAAAAAATAGGAATTTTAATTCAGCCAATTTAGTAAAATGTTGTATGAGTTCACTGAACTTGCTTCATTCTGTGGTCAGACAAGCAGATCATCAGCCCATTTAAGGAGAATATTTTTCCTATTTGAAATATGACTTGTAGTCAGTTAAGGTCAGGTTATGTAGTAAGGTCAATATCAGTATTCTATGTTAGGCATTATGATAGCGCGCAATCTCGTTCAAAGCTGTGCAAGACATTTTTTAAGATAATAAAGTGTGAAGCTGGATGAACACAGCAGGCCAAGCAGCATCTCAGGAGCACAAAAGCTGACATTTCGAGCCTAAACCCTTCATCATTTTTTAACTGTTCTTCAAAGTACTGTGCAACATTCATTTAAATTTAAAGTAATAATAGATATTTCTTTCAAACATTAATTGAAGATATTTAGGTAATTAATTGCAACCTCAAAGCTTGGTTGCAGCTTTGACTGTGTAGCGGTACAGCATTGGGAGTGTTAGCCTGGATTTACACGCACGAATCTCTGGATTTAAACAATTTTTGAACACCGAGGTTACTGGGCAATTCCATATCAACAAAACTCATGTCATTGAAAGGAATTAACACATAACTTTTTCAAATGACGGTGAACTGACATGCACTATCTTGAAGCATTAAAAGCAAAAAGAAAAGACTTTCAGAATAGGGCTTTTTTAATTTCAAAAATATGCTTTATTCATAAAAAATATCTTTATATATAGTCACAAATACAATTCCGTTTTGTACAAGGAAACAAACATTGGAGCTTGAATTTCTCTAAACCAACAAACCAAAAGCAACTCTGAATTGTGCCAGATTATATTTGCATATAACTGATAACCAGGAGGTTCTGATAACTGAACAGACCCTATTTAGCTCGGATGCAAATTGCTGTTCTGAAGGGAAGCAGTCTCAGAATGGCTGGGGAGGTTTCTGACAAGACCCAGCCTGACCTATAGAACCACAAATGGGTGACAGTCACTGGGTAATATACAGATTGAGGTATTATCGAGATTGAGTGTTGCTGAATAGAGACATTTTGTGAAACTTTACATCTCCCACTCATCAGAACCAATAAAATAAAAAAAAATTTAAAGGGGAAACCAATATTTAGACGGAAAAGCACGCTGATTGGTGAGCAAGTGGACTCTGATGTGTGAAAAATACATGCACTGATGCTGATCGAACGTTAACTACCAGGCTTTGTTTCCATTTTAAACCAGGCAGCTCTGGTCAGGGTATTGCTCTTGACTAATTCACCAGAAAATGGCTGCCACCTGTTTTGAGTTTGAAACTGCTGTTGTTTCTGTTTGCAAAGAACAACGTCCTGAGTTTTAATGTGTAGCTTCCTGTATAAGGCATGCCGAGAGCCCAGCTGTCGATCCTGATTCGGTATAGTTCTTCACCCTCTCGGGGACATCCTGCAGTTTAAAGAATCCCATTTCATTTTTGAACACTTCTGTTGTGGGTTTTGCAAACGCAGGCTGGTTTGGCACACCATGTAACTTGTACTTTGTTGCGAACAATCTAAGGGATAGTTGTTTAATGTAATAACACAGTCTGGAGCTGGAGGAACGCAGCAGGCCAGGCAGCATCAGAGGAGCAGGAAAGTTGATGTTTCGGGTTGGGACCCTTCTTCAAATGTTGTTTGATGTCTCTGTTGCTGTTTGTTGTGATCCTTGCCATTGGAACGTACAGCCTAAAGACCCAGCCTCAGAGCCCTCCTCTCGTGCTGTATAAATGTTGATTTAGCATTTATTATTCTTGTGGATTATCCAGCTGAGCGAGAGAACAAAAGTTTTGTCAGTTGTGTGACAGCAAGAGCTGCAGGTGCTGGAGTCAGAGGTAACATGGTGTGGAGCTGGAGGAACACAGCAGGCCAGGCAGCATCAGAAAAGTTGACATTTCAGGTCGGGATGGAGACTCTCTGGTTAGGCAGCATTTATTGCCCATTCTAATTGCCCAGTTAGGAGCCGCCATGTTGCTGTGGGTCTGGAGTCACATGTAGGTCAGACCGTGGTATACAATGGTAGTTTCCATCCCTAAAAGACATTAGTGAACCAGTTGGATTTTTCCCCAACAACTCATGGTCATTAGACTCTTAATTTGAGATATTTATCGAATATATGCTCTGGTGGGATTTGAATCTAGGTCCCCCGAACATCATCTGGGTCTCAAGATTAACAGCCCAGCAATAATACCACTAGGCCATCACTCCCTCTAGTTACATTGTCCAGCCCTTTCATGTGAAAGGTGGAGAGATACCTCTTGAAACAATTCACAACAAAGAGGATCATGTGCCTGTTCAACAATAACATTAACATCGAAAACGACCGGCACTAAATGAACTGCCTCGTTGATGCTACCCTTAGATATTCCCTTACTGTGCAGCTATGCATGTTTACATGTACACAGACCTCTAGAGAAAAGTCTATTTACAGTAAACCTACCTGCTTAGCTAGACTTTGTTATGATTTTCACAAATAATGTCAACAGACAATTTGTAATGGACTCAATTTACTTTGGGGTAACGTGAAGGTTTAGTCATGAAACCAGTTCCCATGCAGAGCACATCTTAACCCCAGCCCGCAAGAAAACCTCTTCTAGTCAGTATATAAATCCAAACCCCAGCTACAGGGCTTTGGCAAGTAATCAGGTGGAGACAGATACCAATTAGAGCATTTAAGGGTCTTTTAGATAAACACATGAATATGCAAGCAATGGAGGGATATGGACTAAGAGCAGGCAGAACGGATTAGTTTCATTTGGTGTCATGGTCGGCATTACGCTGTGGCCCACAGGGTCCATTCCTGTGCTGCACAGTTCCATACTCTTCATCAAAAGACAAAACAGGGAAGCTGTCCTCGTGTTGTCATTCTATGAAAAGTGGTTGCCAGTGATTTCACTTCAAAATTACTGGTATAGTTCATGCTGTGCTTTGCAACATTGAGGATGTGAGACTACAGACATCAGATCTTTACTTTAGTCTCTTAATTTACAGTGGAAGTTGTTAAGAGATTGATTGTGGAGCTTACTAGTATGTGGTAACTCGTTTGATTAGACTTTTCACATTTCATTGCTTGCTGGTACATTGGTTTCAACAACATTGTCACAGTCTGCTGCTGGAAAAATAGCACTGCTCGTTTGGCCAAAACATTACAAACCCTCAGACGTATGACAAGAATGTTGGCTTTGATGCTGGTATTAATACTAGCGGCGAGAGTAGAAGTCAGTTAACCTACTTTTGGTTAGTATTGGTCCGGTAAGCAAAGGGGACCACTTAAAGTCCAGTGCTCGTTCCAGAGTACAAAGAGGCTGCCTGGAAGAGAATTGGATATGTCTTCTCACATTAGAGGCAATGCACTGGTTTGGGAATCAGTTAGGAAGCAGGAGACAGAAACTAATGATAAAAAAGGTACTCAAATTGACAGGATACTGGCATATCCACGGGACCATAGATCATCATATATTATGGGATCCCTACAGTGTGGAAACAGGCCCTTCAGCCCAACAAGTCCACACCAACTCTCAGTGCACCCAACCCAGACCCATTACCCTTTCCCGTTTCCCTGTAACCTGTCCACACATCCCTGAAAGCTAAGAGCAATTTAGCATGGCCAATCCACTCAGCCTGCACATCTTTGGACAGTGGGAGAAACCGGAGCAAACTTAGACAGGGAGAACACGCAAACTCCACTCAAATGGACACTCCATGCTGGAATCTGTTGGTGCATTCCACTTCTCACTTTATCTTGTCTTGACCTAAACTACAAGAAGAACAATTTAGATCCGCGTTTGTTGCTGGGGAAGGAGAAGTGACACAGCAAATAATGTAGATGCAAGCTAAGATTTTCAGAGTCATTCGTTGATTAAATGAGGGAGCTGATGTGTGACAGATGGGACACAATATGGGGTAGTTTGAAATCACCCACATTAAC
Organism: Stegostoma tigrinum; assembly: GCF_030684315.1. Classification (NCBI taxonomy): domain Eukaryota; kingdom Metazoa; phylum Chordata; class Chondrichthyes; order Orectolobiformes; family Stegostomatidae; genus Stegostoma; species Stegostoma tigrinum. Next base: position 16,489,419 of record NC_081387.1, on the reverse strand, counting down.
ACTGAGGAAATACAATCAAAGTTGCAGTGATTGTAGTGAAGTCAGCCAGGTAGACCTCAGAATATGAGTTCCCTCACTGGGGCTGTTAATTTGTTCCGGAAGGCATTCCTTACTGGAGGATAATGGAGAAGGCAAAGGACATTCTGGAAGATTTATCCTGACTGTAATTTCAAGAGATTAAGTTTTAATTTTTATTATTAATTTGGTTCACATAAGTAGGGCTTGTGCCTGTTAGAACAGCATACCATTAGAATTTTGTTTTATTCAGGAATGGTTAGCAGTTATGACTCAGTTAGATCACTACATTATCCTCATGTGTTTCATTTCCTCCCTGTTTTAGCAGTTTCACCCGGATCCAGTTCTCCACAGTACAGCTGTCCAGAGTGCCTTATTCACACTTTATACATGTCTGTAGGATTGTATAGTCAGTACTGATGGAATGTTAGAGGGCGTCCCACCCTATCTGCAGTCCTCTGTGTGTGCATTCATAATTCAGTTGTTGGGGGTTGCTGGATTGCAATTTAATAGTCAGCTGTTAGACTTGGAGACTCATTCTGATGTGGGCCCAAGAGTTCGCAGGATGTCCACCTGAGTTTTCCCCGAACTCCGTGGCTCGGTAAAGCACCATGTTCTTAGTCAGTGTTCAGTGGGTAATGCTTTGGCCTCTGAGACAGAAAGTCCTGCATTCAAATTAAACTCCAAAGGGCTGAGCATAATCTGGATCAACACTCTGTGCCATGACAAGGGAGGGCTGCACTGTCCAAAGTGCTGGCTGTTAGATGAAACTGTAATCTTGGTTTCTATCAGCACTATCAATTTATGTAGTAGATTAAGATGGAGCATCATTTTGAAGAACAGCTGAGGGGCACTGCCCCATGCTCAGGAGGAAAGCTTGGGATAAAGATGGTCTTTCAAGGACGAGACTGTGAGATAATTAGGCACAAATATATGAGAGCATTTCCAAGGCTCAAGATTGGTTGTAAAAACCTTTCAAGCTGCATGAAATGTCTTTCTGTCTTTCTTTGATATTATGTGTGTCAGAGGGAGAGGAACGGCCTTTGTAAATCAGATTTGAATTCATTGAAGGTCATTTAAGGAAAAGCAGGAGCAGAGGTGAAGTTATAATTAATCTTTTTATTGTCTTTCAGGAAGACCAGAGAGTCAGCGACTTTTACTGAGACACAATAAGAACGGCAAGTAACTGTTAAGTCTTTCAGTGCTGGCTCAACTAAACTCAACTCTGCTTATGATGTGGAGGTGCCAGCGTTGGACTGGGTGGACAAAATCAGAAGCTACACAAGGTTATAATCCAACAGGTTTATTTGAAATCACAAGCTTTTCCAGTATTGTCCCTTCATCAGGTGAAGTGAGAAAGGAAGCAGACAGAACGCAGAATTTATAGGCAGAGAGATCAAAAGACCAGACAAATGGTGTGAGTGGAGTGCCGAATAATAAGTCCCTCCGGGTACAAAAGCAAAAGCTGCTGGAAAAGGTCAGCAGGTCTGGCAGTATCTGTAAAGAAAAGAAATCAGAGTTAACGTTTCGGTTCAAGTGATCCTTCCTCAGAACAGGTAAAGAAAACAAAACAGAAAGGAAGAGAAAGAAAATACACAAAAGGATGTAAACTTTTAAATTCAAAGTTATGAACAATAAATTAATAAATGCAGGAACAAAACTGAATAGTTTAAACGTTCCCCTTTCTGGACTAGAAAGTTTGTTTGTACTACATAAGCAACTACCAGGATACTATAAGACCATAAGATATCAGAACAGAATTAGGCCAATCAGCCGATCGAGACTGCTCCACCTTTTGATCATGGCTAATATATTTCTTGACCAAATCCTCCTGCCTTCTCTCTCCACAACCCTCGATCCCCTTATGAATCAAGGACCTAACTATATTTCTGCCTTAAGTAAACTCCATGACTTGACCTCCACAGCCCTCTGCGGCAATGAATTCCGCAGATTCACTAGCCTCCAGCTAAAGAAATTCCTGCTCTTCACAGTTGGAAGAACTGTTGAGATCAGTGAACAGCAGATACAAAATCTCCACTACAAAAGCAGAAACAAAAACGAGCCGTTCCTAAAGTGGGCTGAACTAAATCAAACTGGATTTATATTGCTGAGGTTGAGCAGATACGCGGGAAAACTTGGTTTACTGGCAACTGTACACTAAGTGTGTTTCCTCTTGCACGTAATCGCGCTGTCGGTCAGAAAAGGAGACAACTTTACCTTATAGTGGGGCCTCTCAGGATCGCTGAATTCCTCTCATTTCTTCCCCCTCTGTCTCCTGGGTAAATAATTGTTATGCTCCACTGAGTTCCTGCTGATGGAGCCTTGGGAGCTAGGCCTTTCGTGTGATTCGGGATAGAATAGTAACTCTCAGAATGCTGGCTTCCCACCAACAGAGTACCAGAGTTTATGGAGAATTGGACTGTCACGACTGGCCTGGGCTAGCAAAGCTAAACTGTGATTCTGTTCAGCGTCAGAGGAATGAAGGAATCCGTGCCTTTTTGAGCAGCGAATGCAGAATTTTCCAAAGTGCTCTTTTACTTTAGACTTAGCTGAGTGGCTCACGTTGTCACGTAAATTATCCTCAAGTTTCTACAATGGAGCTGTTTCTCAATGCATTTCAACACGTCGGGCAGCATCAGCGCGAAAATGTTGGTGTTTCTTTTGCTGGTTATTTCGCCGAAGCTGATCCGTACTTTACCTCATTGGCTCCATTTCAATGATGCACTAACAAGATCTCTCTATGTCCTTATAAGGATAGAGGACCGTCCAAGAAAGATACTTTCCCGTCCACATGTTCAGGGATGTTTTACTAAATCTTGGGAGCAGGTGGGACTTGCAGCCGGAGTCAGAGGTAGGGACACTACCCCAACATTCACCAATTCCCTGGGCCAAAGGTCTGTGTACCCCAGTCTTGAGTGGATGCAGTGATACAGCAAGCCCAACCTCCGTTGCATGTCCTGAGATTTAGGCCCGTGTTGTGTATTTTTCTGATTTACCAAACAGTAGAACCAGTCATGTCTATGCTATCAAGCCCATTCATTCAGAATCTTGCACAAACCATTCTTCAAAACTTTGAACTCTCTAAACTATGCTCCCATCATCCATACCCTTTCTAGGAGCAGGATAATTCACGATTTCTACTAACCTATCTGCGTGAAATGACATCCCAATTGCTCTTCTAATTGACCTGGCTATAATTTTAAGATATTACCTCCTCCTTTGTGATTTCTCTACCAAATGAAGTAAGCTTTCTGGATGTACTCTGCTGAATCTTTTTAACATGGCATTGACAATTAATGAAGGAAAGTGCTAGTAAAAGCTCTAATTGTGGGTTATGTGTCTCTTGAACATGTCCATCTTTAGATTGGCAGTTCTCCAGACACACTTCCCCACGCAACAAAATTCAAACTGAAAATCGAGACATGACCTCAGAATTGCCTGTGAGCTCAGACACCACACAGGCTTAGCACTCATTCCCCAGTCCAAGTAACATACAGCACTAGTGTTCACAGACTGGAGTAGGAGTGGCTCAGTGTGTAGCTCTGAGTCTCACTCCCAGGACTTGTGGGCCACCAGACGAACCCAGCTATTGATGCACATACGCCAAGTGTATAATTGCTGCTGCTCCCCAACCTGGAGAAATGAACGAGGGTTAGTGGCTTGAACAGGAAATCCAAAGATGAAGTTTGATGTGGGTGGGTGGTCAAACAGTATTGTGACTGTCAATGTAAGAGTGGAAAATAGAAGCAACAGCCGTATAACTTATACGTAACTGCACAATATTTATTGTAATTTTAAGTCACCATTGTATTATTAAATCAAACACTTACTTTCATTTGTAATCTGCTGATGTCCGTTTTTGACATTCCATCTATCTGACAATTTTCTCTGTTTCAAGCTGTATCTTTCTTTGATGTTTCTATTTCCCCCTCCAAAATCTGATTTTTTTTTGCAAGTGATTGAATCAATTTGTTTCTGCCTCATGCTACTCTCCAGAAACTTTCACCAGATTTCTCTTTGAGCTTGTCAAAGTAACTTATTCTTTAGGAATGATCATATTTGGAACAATAAAGCTGTAGTGTGTGAAATTAAATATGTCTCTTTAATGCCAAGCACACATTTCATGCGACAGACCATACAGCTCTGCAGAGCTGACATGTTTATACAAAGAAATGTGAGGAAAATGGGCCAATGGCCTAAATTCAAAGGATAAAATGTAAAGTCAGGGCACAGTCCAGCCGATTTTCTTTTAAACTTTTCATAATGCTGCTATCTGTTGAATGGGTGAGACTTTCAAATCAGCGTTGAGTTTATATTAGAGTCAGTGGAAATCCTGATATTCGACTTTACAATATTTCCAAAATATTTCTACTAAGTTGGATCCTTGCAGCCAGTTCTGCCTCTGCGTTTTCACCTCATTTTGCTCAGAAGAGACAGAGCCTGGACTTTTTTGCAGCAAGCTCTTTTTTCTTCTGATATGGCTAGGTATGCCAGAGAAGATATCAACTCCCTGTCTGGACGCAACTAAAGAGAATGCCAAGCCTTCAGCGTAGTTTCCAATTGTTTAATTCAATCCAGCAATCCAATCACTCTTAAAAGCTTGGCTTGCAATTTATAAACTGTACGTGTTCCATAATGCACTTTTTCAGTTCCAAGAGGCTGCAAGATGTAACTTGTTCAATCCAGAAGATATCCAAATCTTCCTCGCTGAAGAAGAATCATAGTAGACTCGAACGGTGTCCTCGAAGGGCCAATGGTGGGCTTTGGTTTAACACTATATTTGACAGTGGCTTCCTGTGTTGTGTATGGGAGTGTCAGCTTTAATGGTGTGCCGTCAGATCTTGGAGTGAGACCTGAACCCCACACCATGCAGTTCATTGGTCAGAGTGTTAAAAGCTGCAATTATTAGGTCTGTAGTCACACATGAGTAAAAGCAAATTAGGATTACAGGCTTCTTGCAACATGATATTAGTGTGCTGCAGCGGATTTTACACAACTAGCTTTTCAGTGTCCCCATGACTGAGACTAACTTCCAAATTTTGTTTAGGAATTTAAATTTCCATCAGCTGCTGTGGCGACATGTACGTCAGAAGCTAAAAACTCAATAAATGCGAATTTTGTTAACAGAGTGGAGGCAGCTTGCTTAAATCTTAGGATCGTCAGACCGTTTTAAGGAGGGTGTTTACCTCATTGTGCCTGCACTGTCCCAACCCATGGTCCTAGTCCCCTTCCTTTTTCCCATAGCCTTCCAAACATAAAATATAGTGCCCTCTTGAATGTCTCACTTGAACCTGCCTCCAGCATATTTCCAGGCATTGCATTCCACATCTCAACTCCTCGCTGTGTGAAAAATGTTTTCTCTCATATCACCAGTCATGAGGCCTGGTTATTTGATTTTTTTTTGTCTGCAGGCAGTTTTGTGAATGTTGTTTGACTCCCAGTTATTGCACAGCAGCTCTAAATCGAGAAATGCTTCTTGATCTCAGTCTGAAATGACCTGGCTGGAAATTTCAGAGAATTACAGAATTGTTCTTCTCTGAGCAGATAGGGGAAACCCTAAATGAGTTTTTTGCTTCGGCTTTCACGAAGGAAAGGGACCTTGTTGTGAATGAGAACTTTGAGGAGCAGGAAAACAGGCTTGAACAGATCAAGATTGAGGAAGTTGATGTGCTGGAAATTTTGGCAAACATTAAGATTGATAAGTCCCAGGGCCAGACCAGATTTATCCTAGGTTGCTCTGGGAAGCGAGAAAGGAGGTTGCTAAACCGCTGATGAAGATCTTTGCTTCCTCACTCTCCACAGAAGTTGTACTGGAAGATTGGAGGGAAGTAAATGGTGTTCCTCTTTTCAAGAAAGGGAATAGGGAAATCTCTGGAAATTACAGACCAGTCAGTCTTACATCTGTGGTCAGCAAGGTTTTGGAAAGAATTCTGAGGGATAGGATTTATGACTATTTGGAAAAGCATAGTGTGATTAAAGGGAGTCAGCATGGCTTTGTGAGGGGCAGGTCATGCCTTACAAATCTTATTGAGTTCTTTGACGAAGTCACGAGACAGGTTGACGAGGGTCGAGCAGTGGATGTGGTGTATATGGACTTCAGCAAGGCATTTGATAAGGTTCCCCACGGCAGGCTCATTTATAAAGTCGGGAGGTGTGGGATACAGGGTGATTTGGCTGTCTGGATACAGAATTGGTTGTCTGACAGGAGGCAGAGAGAGAGTGGTTGTAGATGGTAAGTATTCTGCCTGGAGATCAGTGCTGAGTGGTGTCCCGCAGGGCTCTGTACTTGGGCCTCTGCTCTTTGTAGTTTTTATAAATGACTTGGATAGGAGGTTGAGGGGTGGGTTAGTATGTTTGCTGATGACACAAAGGTTGGAGGTTCCGGTGATAGTATCGAGGGCTATTGCAGGCTTCAGCAAGACATTGACAGAATGCAGAGCTGGGCTGAGAAATGGCAGATGGAGTTCAGCCTGGATAAATGCGAAGTGATGCATTTTGGAAGGTCGAACTTAAATGCTGAACATAGGATTAAAGGCAGGATTCTCAGCAGTGTGGAGGAACAGCGGGATCTTGGTGTTCAAGTGCATAGCTCCCTCAAACTTGCCACCCAGGTGGATAAGGTTGTTAAGAAAGCATATGGTGTTTTGGCTTTCATTAACAGGGGGATCAAGTTTAAGAGCCGCGAGGTTATGCTGCAGCTCTACAAAACCCTGGTGAGACCACACTTGGAATATTGTGTCCAGTTCTGGTCGTCCTATTATAGGAAAGATGTGGAGGCTTTGGGGAGGGTGCAAAGGAGGTTTACCAGGATGCTGTGTGGACTGGAGGGCTTGTCTTATGAGGAGAGGTTGACTGAGCTCGGACTTTTCTCACTGGAGAGAAGGAGGAAGAGAGGTGACCTGATCGAGGTGTACAAGGTAATGAGAGGCATGGATAGAGTTGATAGCCAGAGACTTTTCCCCAGGGCAGGATTGACTGCCACGAGGGGTCATAGTTTTAAGGTGTTAGGAGGAAGGTATAGAGGAGACGTCAGAGGGAGGTTCTTCACCCAGAGAGTTGTGAGCACATGGAATAGTTTACTAGTGGTAGCCGTGGAAGAGGAGACATTAGTGACATTTAAGTGACTGCTGGACATGCACATGGACAGCAGTGAATTGAGGGGAATGTAGGTTAGGTTATTTTATTTTTGGATTGGGACTATTCCACGGCACAACATCGTGGGCTGAAGGGCCTGTACTGTGCTGTACTTTTCTATGTTCTATGTTCGGACGCAGTCGACCATTAGGCCCATCCTGACTGTTCTGCTTCAATTATTTTTGTGCCAATCTCCTGTCTTTTCCCTATTTTTTGTGTGCCACGTCTATCTAAATAATCACCCAGTGCTCTCTTGAATGCTTTAATTGAACCTGCCTTGACCGTATTTCCAATATTTTGAGATCATGCCCCATGGTCTTAATTGAGGGGAGTGCTCTTCACTGGGTTAACGGGGAGTGGGGGTGGGGTTGATCATGGCACTGGAGTTTGCTGCACTTTCAATAAAAATACATTATTTTAAAATATTCACAGAGAAACAGCCTAACTCATCCAGAAGCAATGTATCTTGATCATTCAGGGGATAATGGAAATCTGAAAATAAATAATCTGGGCAAGCATCTGTGGAGAGAGAGGGAAAACAGAGTTATCCTTTCGTTAAGTTACACTTGTTGAGAAATTGTATAGCGTACTTATGAATTGAAAGGCAAGAAGTTAGAATTTGTTTTTAAAAATGACAGGGGTGAAGAGTGTGTTGTCCCTTTAAGAGATCATGTGCTTTTCCACGCTTGATCTAAGCAAAAATGCCTGCAAGCAGCTGAAGATGCACAGACAATTCTGAGACTGAAACATGTATCAATTGGCTGTGAGGTTGGCAACCGAGACTTGTTTTAATGTTAAGGCAACCAGCTTGAATATCAGTGAAAATGGGAACTGCAGATGCTGGAGAATCCAAGACAACAAAGTGTGAAGCTGGATGAACACAGCAGGCCAAGCAGCATCTCAGGAGATGCTGCTTTGCCTGCTGTGTTCATCCAGCTCCACACCTTGTTATCTCGGATTTAAATCTGACGGTTTTGACAGCCTCGGACCAATCTTGTTCTAAGAAATTAATACATCATGAAGGGTATAAAAGAAAAGGGCGTTTGAAAATCAGTGTGAGAGTGAACTGCTGTGAGAAATGAACCATGTTGTTTCTGCAGGTAAGGATGAATAGTGGGATCTTGCAAAAGCAGAAATTCACAAGATTTTGTAGCAGAAGTTTATCATTAACCAGCGATTAGGTTCTGCAAAGATGGCAGTTAGCACGACCAGAAACATTCTTTCTGCAGACAAGGACATGGTAGAGATAAGGGTGTTGTAGCAGAGGCTTATTTCTGCAAACCTGACGATTCGCACGTACAGCATGTCTAGTGCTCTTTAGGATGGCAAATAAGGATTGCAGTAAAAAAAGCCAATGGGGCCTTCGGCCGGCAGAAAAGGGAACAATAAACAAGGTCTGTCCGACAGGACGGGGAATGATAGGATAAGACCAATGGGAGCAGGGAGGCGTGATTCCGCAACTTGTAAACTGTATAAGAATGTTTAACATGCTTTGTAGTGTGTGCCTGTCTAGCAGACAACCTTTCTTGCAAGATTATACAGAATAAAATTGTCTTGTTTCCAAGGCTTTGTCTCAGGCTGAGTTTGTGAGCAGGTACTGTTTCTCACAACTGCCATCTGAAGAGGAGATGCCTGGCTCTCACAGAATTTTTTAAGTTGTGTGATTAGGCACCGTCTAAGGTTCTCTTAACCAATGTTTCAGACAGCAGAATTCGCAGAGAGAACATTCCTGACAGAAGATCAACAAAGAAGGTGCAGAATGTTCCGGAAGATGCATCCTGGCTGTAGTTTTGAGAGTTGATTTGCAGAAAATAGGCTAGGGGATGGGGTAGGGAGTAAATGATAGGATAGAGCCCAAAGAGAGAGAAAGACAGATGGACAGATGAAGGAGTTGCTAACGATCAGGCTGGGAGGCTGAATAGTTGTTCATGGGGATTGCTAGTGACAAACAACAGGCAGTGTGTAATTGCAGGCTGTGTGGTAACAAGGCCTGGTGTGTGGGGTGGGAGGCTGGGACATGGGGCAGTTTAGGCCCTAAAATTATTGAACTCAGTATGGAGTCCGGAGAGCTGTAGGGTCTCCAGTGAGCACATTGTTTTCTGTCAATCTTTGTTCTTTAGCTCCATTGCTTGGCAGCGGGAGAGACATTTAAATTATGTTTGAGAGAGATGCTGCCAAAATAAATTAAAATCAAACTGGAATTTCCCATCATGTGTTGTTTATGTGAAGCAGCTGATTTCTGGGAAAACCTGATCCAATTAGCGAGGTTTATCAGCGGCTTTTGTTATTCCTGACATTTTTAAGTAACTTTTGAAATGTGTTTCCTGGCCCAGGAATATAAATGATTTTCCAGCACTTAAGCAGAACATCTGCTCAAAATAGGCCATGTATAAACATCTAATTTTAATTTTTGAAACACATTTACTCTAAAGCCCTATCTGTCATCTCAACTAGACACATAGAAGGGCTGCACAGTTAATTCTGTCAGAGATAGTAGGAACTGCTGTTGCTGGAGTCAGAGTTAACAAGGTGTGGAGATAACAAAGTGTGGAGCTGGATGAACACAGCAGGCCAAGGAGCATCAGAGGAGCACAAAAGCTGACATTTCGGGCCTAGACCCTTCATCAGGAAAGGGGGATGGGGACAGGATTCTGAAATAAACAGGGAGAGAGGGGGAGGCGGACCAAAGATGGATAGAGGAGAAGATCGGTGGAGAGGAGAGAATCGGTGGGGACTTAGGGAGGGGATAGGTCAGTCTGGGGAGGACGGACAGGTCAAGGGGGCGGGATGAGGTTAGTAGGTAGGAAATGGAGGTGCGGCTTGGGGTGGGAGGAGGGGATAGGTGAGAGGAAGAACATGGTGGGGACGCAGGGACGAGCTGGGCTGGTTTTGGGATGCAGTGGGGGGAGGGGACGAGCTGAGCTGGTTTTGGGATGCAGTGGGAGGAGGGGAGATTTTGAAGTTCCTGAAATCCACATTGATACCATTGGGCTGCAGGGTTCCCAGGCGGAATATGAGTTGCTGTTCCTGCAACCTTCGGGTGGCATCATTATGGGCTGCAGGAGGCCCAGGGTGAACACGTTGTCCAAGGAATGGGAGAGGGAGTTGAAATGGTTTGCGACTGGGAGGTGCAGTTGTTGGGTTCGCAATAAACAACTGCAGCTCCCAGTCGCGAACCATTTCAACTCCCCCTCCCATTCCTCAGACGACATGTCCATCCTGGGCCTTCTGCAGTGCCATAATGATGCCACCCGAAGGTTGCAGGAACAGCAACTCATATTCCGCTTGGGAACCCTGCAGCCCAATGGTATCAATGTGGATTTCACAAGCTTCAAAATCTCCCCTTTCCCCACTGCATCCCAAAACCAGCCCAGCTCATCTCCACCCCCACTGCATCCCAAAACCAGCCCAGCTCATTCCCTCCCCCCACTGCATCCCAAAACTAGCCCAGCTCGTCCCCGCCTCCCCAACCTGTTCTTCCGTTCCCCTATCCCCTCCTCCCACCTCAAGCTGCACCTCCATTTCCCACCTACTAACCTCATCCCGCCCCCTTGACCTGTCCGTCCTCCTCGGACTGACCTATCCCCTCCCTACCTCTCCACCTATCTTCTCCTCTATCCATCTTCGGTCCGCTTCCCCATCTCTCCCTATTGATGTCAGAATCCTCCCCCATCCCCCTTTGCTAATGAAAGGTCTAGGCCCGAAACGTCAGCTTTTGTGCTCCTAAGATGCTGCTTGGCCTGCTGTGTTCATTCAGCTCCACACTTTGTTATCTCGGATTTTCCAGCATCTGCAGTTCCCATTATCTCTTAACAAGGTGTGGAGCCGGAAGAACACAACAGGTCAGGCAGCACCAGAGGAGCAGGAAAGCAGAAGGTCCCTGACCCGAAACGTCAGCTTTCCTGCCCTTCTGATGCTGCCTGGCCTGCTGTGTTCATCCAGCTCCACAGTTAATTCTGTTATTGTTCCATACTATATGGTCACAAGTATAACAGCTGTGTGACTGAACACACTACATTGTGTGCTATGTACTTAAGATACTAACATTGTCCCTTCATTTCGACTTACTGATAGAACTAGCAAAAACATAAATACTTAATTAGTTGGTTTAGTAAGTTGTTTGAATACAATGGTCTGAGTCACTGAGATCACTGTAACTGAGACAACAAAGGAGAAAGGGATAACAAAGGGTGGAGCTGGATGAACACAGCAGGCCAAGCAGCATGTTAGGAGCACAAAAGCTGACGTTTCGGGCCTAGACCCTTCATCAGAAAAGGGAGTAACCTTGGCTGCAGCCAAAGCGGAAGCAGCAGACAAATTTTATGTAAAACAAACTTCACATGTTGTTTTCCAATGTGACCCTATTTTACCACCTGGAAATTAACAGGAGCCCAGATGCCAATAAAACCAAAGCAGCGATAAAGCCGCTTGGTAATATTGGAAACATAATCATCAATGCTTGCATGTTATAGAGCAAACAACAATGCAGCATTTTAATACGAACATTGGTATTTTTAAAATACTTTGTAAAAGTGCCAGCCAGGATTTTTGTGATGGCCACACCATTGTTTCTCAACGTGGGGATTGCACATGGGGATCCTGCAAAATTCTCATCATAGCCAATTCTGAAGGAATTGCCTGGGAAATTGTAGCTTCCCATGGGGAATTTCCCATTGCCTTGAATCCTCCCAGAACAGTATCATCACCCATAGTTTGAGAAATACTGGTTTCAGGAGCTTTAATGTATTGTGGTGGAGGGCCACAGTCACTGGCTGTATATTCCAGAGCCCCAGGTTAATATTTATGGGGGGTACAGGTTAAAGGCTCAACACAGCTACGTGTGTTGTTTAAATTTAACGAGTAAATGTGAAATGTAAAGCTAGTCTTAGTGGAGGTGACCATAACAAAAATCCCCGTTTACTGTCAGGATCCCATCTGGTTCACTCCTGTCCTTCAGGGAAGGAAATCTGCCATTTGCACCTAGCCTGGCCTGCACATGGCTCCTGTCTCACAGCAATACCACTACCTCTGAAACAGCCGTACATTTGGCCTCACCCATGCTGCTCACATGTCACAAAAGAATAAAGGAACAAAATGGAGTAACCAGGGGAGTTGTATTTTGCTCATGTCCTTTCCAAAGAAAAAGTGATGCTCTTAAATATTGCACCTGATCAGCATCACTGCTCCCTCCCGAGTAACTTCAGTCAAGGGTAGATTCCTATTTATCTCCCTGTGCCTGGAGGATCAAGCGTAGGTAGCTGTGGTCAGTGAATGGACTTCCTTTCTGCTCTGCGCTAATGTTACATCAGCCACGGGTAGATAGGCAGCTCCTCTGGGGTGATAAGGTGTGAGTCCATCAGACTGGATCCCTCAGTGTGGCACTGAGGCAGTTCTAAACCGACAGTTGTACTTTCTGTAAAGTGGGACAGAAAACCAAATTCTCCACCGCACTAATTGAGGAACTGCAGGGAGGTTTTCCTTTGTGGGCAACTTTTATTTCTCGACATCATCAAAAACAAAACTGGTTATCAGCTTGATTTTGCTTTACTCTTTGGAGAAACTGCCTTCGCCCGGATTTGTGCTCACACATCCGCAATGCGACAGCAAATCCGCTTCATTTAAAGTGTGCTTTGTTCCATAAAATATTGCAGGATGTGAAGTTGTCAATGTGGTAGGTGGAGACAGATTTCATCTCAGCAGTTCATTCAGTCAAATGTAACTTTATCGCCCTGGGCACCAACTGAATGACTCTCACCAAATGGTAACAGGATCTAGTTCTCATTGTTTGCTGTAAGCTGATCATTTGAAAGCTGTCTCAGAGGTAGCAAGAACTGCAGATGCTGGAGAATCACTTAAAAGCTGCGTCAGTCAATGACACTGATTATCTTTCATTGATGGTGTGCAGTCAACTGTTGACTGGTCAAAGAACAGCACAGCACAGGAACAGGCCCTTCGACCCTCCAAGCCTGCACTGACACATTTTGCTCTTCCATACTGAAGCTGTCTTTGTTAACGGGATCCCTATCCCTCTATTCCCTTCCTTTTCATGTATTCATCCAGGTGTTTCTTGAAAGCTGCTGTTGTATCTGCTTCCACCATCTCCTCTGGCAGCGTGTTCCAGGCACTCACTGCCCTTTGTGTGAAAAACTGGCCTCGCACATCTCTTTTCAACTTGCCCCTCTCTCCTTGTACCTTAAACCATTTTCCCCTAGTAATTGACACCTCCTCCCTGGGAAAAAAAACACATACTTTCCACTCTATCCTTGCCATCCGCAATCTCATAAACTTCTATCAGATCACACCTTAACCTGCATTCCAGTGAAAACAAACCCAATCTATCCAATCACACACGGTTCTGAGGAAGAGTCACCGGACCCGAAACGTTAACTCTGTTTTCTCCTCCACAGATGCTGCCAGACCTGCTGGGTTTTTCCAGCAACTTTGTTTTTGCTCCAGTCTATCCAATCTTTCTTCACAGTTAAAATGGCCCATACCAGGAAACATCCTGGTAAACCTCTTCAAAGCATCTTCATCCTTCAGGTGAGCAGTACTGCATGCATTATTCCATGTGTGACCTAACCAAAGTTCTATTAAGCTCACCTGACTGATTTGTGAATCCAGACCCACAGCAATGTGGTTGACTCTTAACTACCCTCTGGGAAATTAGGGATACATAGTAAATGTTGGCCAACAATACAACCATCCTGTGAATGCATTAAAACAATCCCCCCAGAATTGCTTCTTTTGTGTGTATGTGTATTGGAGGGGGACAGTTCCCACACTGTAAAGGTCTCCCATTCTCAACCTCTCCTGAGGCATGGTGATCATCAGGTTAAACCAACACCATGTGTGTCTCTCTCTCCCTCCCTCCAATGCGAGAGCAGCTCTATGATCCACTGTCACACAATCCCTGCAGTGTTGAAATAGGCCATTCATCCCAACAAGTCCACTTTGCCCCTTTGACGAGCATCCCACCCAGACCCATTCCCCTACCCCTACCCTTCCCATGTCTCACCCAAACATTCCTGGGCGCTACGGACAATTTAGCACGGCCAATCCACCTACCCTGCACATCTTTGGACTGTGGGAGGAAATCCACGCAGACACAGGGAGAACATGCAAACTCCTTACAGACAGTTGCCCGAGGGTAGAATAGAACCAGGCCCCTGGCATTGGGAGGATATGGTGTTGTGTGTGTGTGTCTGTGTTTGAGTTTTGTAGGGATCACCTCTCATTCTTCTAAACTCTGGGGAATATTAACTGAGTGTCCTCACTCTCTTTTCATAAGACAAGAAGAAGTGAAGTGAATGGAGGGGTGAACAGTGATAATGGAACTTCCCAATGAAAGCTTGAAGTATAAAGCTTAGATTGAGCTCAGTCAGAACAACAATGGAAATGGAGTACAGAGGACCAAAGAGAACCTTCACTGAATCCAGAGGCAGCACTTGTGAGGTGATGTCCAGATTCCGAGAGTTATGCTGGACCAGAGGAAGCAGCTGATTGGTTGAGTAAGATCGGGTGATTATTTATAGTATTTTTATTGTCTGTAGTTTGTAAGGTCTTGATTTTGGGTTTGAATTTATTAAGAACAATAGTGCAGCAATTCCAAGAGGAATGGCCCTAGTGTATTTGTGAATATTGTGTGATTTTAAGGACAATTTAAAGGGGTAAGTCATGGAAAGAGATCTCCAGACACTGTGTGTTCTCCCTGTCCTATATGGGGAGTTGGGTATGGTTCCAGCCCCCAGCCCAAGAACATGCTCTCAAGTCCTTAGAAAACAGTGAAACTTCCTAAAGTAATATGGTGTAGAGCCTTCAGAAGAAGGGTCTCGACCTGAAATGTCAGCTTTCCTGCTCTTCTGATGCTGCTTGGCCTGCTGTGTTCAACCAGCTGTACATCGTGTTATCTCAGATTCTCTAGCATCAGCATTTCCTACTATCTCTATAACAACTTCCCGAAATGATGGTTTCCTGGCTGAGTTTTATTCAGCTCTATGGGAATTGATTGGTCAGGACCTGTTTCAGGCGTATGACAGTATGCTTCTGGCAGGCACCACGAGGAAATACAAAGAGGAAAGATATTATCACCTTCGTCTACAAGCAGAATGGGGTGACGGAGGAAATTCAAAATTGGTGGCCAGTTTCATTTGTGAATGCAGACCACAAAATTCTGTCTAAGGTCATTGCCAACCAGGTCAGGTCTGCTCTCGATTGGTGATTCACCCTGATCAAACGTGTGCTGTACCCGGCAGGACTATCTCTGAGAGCTTTGCGTTCCTCAGGGATATGATCGCCTATGTACAGGACAGCAGGATGGATGCCTGCCTCATCAGCCTGGACCCGGAGAAGGCCTTTGAAGGGATATCGCACGCGTACATGTGGGACGTGTTGTTCAACATGGGCCTTATGGAGGGAATCTGCAATTGGATCTGACTGCTGTGCACCAACATCGTTAGCACAGTCTCAATGAACGGGTGAGAATTAGAAAACTTCCCGATCAGATCCAGAGTGGCAGGCAGGGCTGCCCACTCTCTCCTGCCTTGTTAGTGTGTTGAATAGAGCCATTTGCTGAGTCTGTCAGGAAGGATGTGATCCTGAGAGGGGTGACGATTCCAGGCAGCAGAGGCCTGCAGGTCAATGCCTCCCTGTACTTTGAAAACGTCACTGTTTTCTGCATGGATTCCACTGTCAGTGCACAGACTCATGAGCATCTGTGACTAGTTTAAACTGGCCTTGAATGCCCAAGTAAATTGGGGGAAGAGTGAGGGCATGAGAGGTGACTTAATTGAAACATATAAGATAATCAGAGGGTTAGATAGGGTGGATAGGGAGATCCTTTCTCCTAGGATGGTGATGGCAAGCACGAGGGGGCATAGCTTTAAATTGAGGGGTGAAAGATATAGGACAGATGTCAGAGGTAGTTTCTTTACGCAGAGAGTAGTAAGGGAATGGAACTCTCTGTTGTCATTGGATGAGCATATGGACGTACATGGAATAGTGTAGGTTAGATGGGCTTGAGATCGGTATGACAGGGCGGCACAATGTCGAGGGCCGAAGGGCCTGTACTGTGCTGTAATGTTCTATGTTCTATGTTCTATGTTCTATAACACATGTTCCAGCAACACCAACTGGCTATAATACGATTGACAAACGCTGTCTCTAAAATGTGAATTTGTGTTGGCCAAAATGCGATTCCATCGAGTATGCATCATCATCACAGGCTTTGCTGAAGGAAAACATTTTTCAGTCTTGGCAGATGCAGTAAATGTTCAGAGTTAAGTTATGATGAGCTCACTTGGAAAAGTTAATTGGAATTGTGCGTCAGAAATTGTGTGCCAAATTGATGGTATACATTAAAAATGAAGTACTGTTTAAAACAATATGAGTGCTGTTAAAGCTTGCACCTGTGTAGGATTTTTGCCTCGATTTTGTTACATATTTATTATGTAAGAACTTTTGCATTTGCTTATGTAAATCATTATACCAAACGTTGTCTGTGTTACAACTTGGTCTTTTCCAGCACTGTTTTGAATACAGTGTTCCTCAGGTTTATAATGCATTTTAATCCTACAATTAACTTCAATGCCAATGGGCTACATAGGAAAGAAAGGCCAGATTCCTCTGCTTCACTTATCTGAAAATCTGTCCAGAGGTCTGTGCGGATGGAAAGTCAGGTCAGATCAGCATTTAAATGAGGGAGGGAATTTTACTAAAAGTTGCCAACATGTCAATTTCAGGGGGAGTTCCATGGAGGGTTGCTGGCTGTGAGCTCTGTGTCACACAGTTTTGCACTGCTCATCTCTTTTTAATCGTATTCGCACTTTCCTGCGGCAGAACTTTATGTATTTAAAGCCCAACCGTCACTTCATTGTAAGTACAAGGTCAGATTTGTACATGTGTTGCCTCTTTGTAGTATCACCTGTCTGATAAACTGACGTGAAAACTGCAGCAGTAAGAATGCAGCTACACAGGTGTGGAAGAATTTTGGAAAATATAGTGGCTATGTTTCCTTTGTATTTATGAGTGATACTTCTTGGTGGTCAGCCCCTCACCTCGCTTTTCCCAGAGACCCCGTTATCACTACAGCGTGATTTTCTGTACACAATATTGCCTCGGAATGCAACTACCACGCTACAGCAGGACCCCCTGCATTAATGACAGGAAGTTCTCCCTCTCTTATTAGACTGCCATGATTCTGAATACCTCTATTAAATACCCTCTAAGGAGGATTACTCCTAATCTATTCACGTAAATGAAAAATCTCAAAGTTATGAACCTAGGAAAATAGGAGTAGCAACACAACAGTGAGATCACTCCATCATTCAACATGCTCATAGCTGATCGGAAATAATGGGAACTGCAGATACTGGAGAATCCAAGATAACAAAGTGTGTGGCTGGATGAACACAGCAGGCCAAGCAGCATCTCAGGAGCACAAAAGCTGACGTTTCGGGCCTAGACCCTTCATCAGAGGGTCTAAGCCCGAAACGTCAGCTTTTGTGCTCCTGAGATGCTGCTTGGCCTGCTGCGTTCTTCCAGGTTCACACTTTGTTATCTTGGTCATAGCTGATCCTTTGTCTCAATGCCATACTCCTGCATTCTCACTGAATCCTTTACACCTTTAGCCTCTAGAAAACTGTTCCTTTCTTAAATATATTCAGTGACTAGGCATCCATGGACTTCTATGGTGGAGAATTCCGCACATACACCACCCTTCCAGTGAAAAGATTTCTCCCCATCTCAGTCCAAAATGGATTAATACACATCCTGAGACCATGACACCTTGGTGTGGATCCCCAGCCCTCCCCCCACCAGCCTCTCCCAGCAGTGGGAAACATCATCCCCGTTATTTTAATGAGATTCCTTCTCAACCTTCTAAGCTCCAGTGAGTACGGACCCAGTCGACCCAATTTCTCCTTAAAGACAAGCTTGCCATCCGGGGATTCAGTTCAGTGAACCATCACCGTATTCCCTCTACAGCAAATATCTCTTTCCTTAGGGAAGGAGAAAAAAATCTGCACACGATGCTCTCGGGTGGCTCAGTGGTTAGCAGTGCTACTTCACTGTGCTAGGGACCTGGGTTCAATTCTGCCAAGGGACGCTGGTCAGTGGGCTGGTGCAGACACAATGAGCTGAATGGTCTCTATCTGCATAGTAGGGATTCTATGACAATGCCTCAGCTGTGGACTCACCAAGGGCCTGTGTAGCTGCAGGACTCCTGTACTCAATCTATCTTGTCATGAAAATCAACATACCTTGCTGCCATTGCGTTTTTTAATGAATATTTTCTGCATCTTCTCTAAAACCATCGTGTTCTCCCTAAAATGGGGTGTCATATATACAGCGTCCAGCTAAGACCAAACCAGTGATTTAACATAACCTTATTGCTAATTCTAACCCTATGGCACTCTAAATCTCAAGGATAACAGACCCAGATAATGTTCTGGGCATCTCGGTCTGAATCCTACCACAGTAGACGTTGGACTTTGAAATCAATGCATATCCGGAATTAAGATCCTTATGATAATTGTTGGGGAAAAGAACCTACCTAGTTCACTAATGTCCTTTAGAGAAGGAAACTGCCATTTTTACCTGGCTTGGCCTACATATGACACCAGAACCACAGCAATGTGGTTGGCTCTTAGCTGCCCTCTGGGCAATTAGGGATGAGCAATAAATGCTGGCCTGGACAGTGATGCCCTCATGTCGTGAATGAATTCAAAAAACGATTTTTAAAATCAATTATTCCACATATCCAGTTCTCAACAATTTGTCTACTTATGCATTTCTTTTCATTAAACTATTTTTTTCTAATAAATCTGCTCAGAGAGCTTATTGTCGACCTGTGACCTCAGATCTCCTGGTCCAGGGGTAGGGAAACTAAAACTGCACCACAAGAGGGCCCTGTTTGTCCAGATTTATCTTGAGGTCCCTCAGTTAATACACCACCTTGACAAATATATCCTTCATATGGTATTGCCTTTCCCCATCCTTCCTACCAACATAGACCACATCCAACTCCTCGAGATTAAGTTTTGTCTCTCACTCATTCGCCCATTCCACCAGCTTGTCCATACTCTCCTAATGCCTATCAGGGCAGCACAGTCGCTCAGTGGGTTAGTGACTCACAGCACCAGGGGGCTGGGTTCGATCTCCCCCTCGGGCAACTGCCTGTGTGGAGTTTGCACGTTCTCCCCAGGCCTGTGTGGGTTCCCTGCAGGTGCTCCGGTTTCCTCCTACAGTCCAAAGATGAGCTGGCTATGTTGATTGGCCATGCTAAGTTGCCCCCTAGTGTTCAGGGATGTGTAGCTTAGGTGGGTTTGGAGAATGGTCTGGGTGGGATGCCCTGAGGATTGGTATGGACTCATTGGGCCAAAGGGCCAGTTTCCACACTGTAGGGATTGTATGGATTACTCTCCTCACGGTTCATGTTACTTCTAATTTTTGTATTGTCTGTAACATTTGAAATATTTAATGCTAGATATGGATAATTAACACTAAATTGCCTTTAACCAATTACAAAATACTCTAATGTAATGAGAAGTGGGTATAGTTTGTGTTAGTGAAACGCCAACATTTTTACTTTTCAATTGATACCAGTGGAAAGCAACATAAAATGGGCTGCCAAGTCAACAATGAGAAAGTGAAACTAAAACGCTCAAGCTGGAGGGACATAAGAAAGAAATTTTACTGAGGCTACATGGGGCCCACAGCTAATAACTTTGTGAAATTTGTAACAAAATGTATATATTTTTTTCAACCTAGTCTGTTTCTCTGTGTCGGGTGTAGATGTTTAATTGCATCCCGTGGCATCACTGCTTTTGCAGATGCAATCGTAGGGAATTTACAATGGGCTCCAAACGTATCAAAAATGAACAGAGTTAGCAACATACTTACGTGGCATCAACTCACTCTGACATTTTAGACTTCCTGCATCTTTCAACACTACCTACTATTCAATGTGTTTGCACAGGAGTGGATGGTGTCAGTGAGGTGTAACCCACAAGAGAGGGTCAATGGCATGGGATGGCCAAGGTACCCTGCATGTCATGTGCCAACGTATCATGTGTCAGCAGCAGACGTTCTTCTCCAGTATGAATGCTCAGTGAAAGGCTGTAGATGCCACCACCTCCCTCGTACATTGGCTCACTTACCCTCCCTCCCCACTTCTGCCCCTAAACCTGTTGGAGGATGATACAACTACAACATTCAGTAGACATCTGGATGGGTACATTCGAAGGAAGGGTTTAGAAAGATCTGGCCGAAGCGCTGGCAAATGGGACGAGATTAATTGAGGATCCCTGTTCAGTGCGGATGAGTTGGACTGACAGGTCTGTTTCACTGCTGTACATCTCTTTGAATCTGCAAGTGTGGCCCCCCAACATTACACTGTTTCCACGTGCTTCACAGCAGAAATGACAGCGAGTGGTCCTGCGCCCATTGGCTTTTAGTCTCAGCGTTAACATGCCCCCCCCCCACCCCCCAAGATAACCACCCCACCAGCAACCCACCCCAACCAGGCTGACAACATCACCCGCTCCTTTCTTTCATCAACCCCACCAGATTCCAGAACTCATCACCCAGGACATCTACATGCCCTGCTCTCCCATAAGCCCCAGGCCCCCCTTTACTTTCTGCGAACAGAGATGACTTGTCACCCCTGGTCTTCTCCCTCGACTGAGCTGACCTGCCAGAGTCTCACGCCTGACTGGTGGCTCCACATGTGGCAGGCCTGAGGTGGCAGACGTCCCCAAGGATTGGAGCTCGCAGATGACAAAGGACTGATCTTGACCAGCTGCCTGCAGCTTAGAGACATGAGACCTCTGTGTGGTGCCACCCCATCCCGATACCTGAGTGTGCCCAAAGCCCAGGCCCGGTAAGGAAGGCTGCCTTTGATGAACCCCTCTGACTTCACGCATGCATCCCAAACCTTGGGTCATCGCCGCTCAGGCAAGTTGCACAGCTTGCTGCATGGTCTTGCGCTCTCGGTATGACTTTTGTTGTGACATGGCATGGGCACAAGACTGAGGTGGCGCGCTGACAATGTGCACATGCCCTTGCTGGGCAGTGTGACCAGTTGCATAGCAATATAGCTGCTTCAACAAGGCAAGGTGGGACAAGGCAAAGGACCATCTCATTCTGCCACATGTCCCACCATTGCCCACGTCCACACAAAGCAAAAGCAATTGCCCAGGGGGTATATCACTGGGCTACTAACCCAGAGCTCAAGGTAAAGTTCTGGGGACCTAGCTTTGAAGCCAACCACGGCAGATCATGGAATTTGAATTTGATTTTAAGAAGTCTAGAATTAAAAGTCTAATGATGACTGTGAATCCATTGTCAATTGTTGTGGAGAATCCCATCTGGTTCACTAATGTTCTTTAGGGAAGTTTAATGCCATCCTTACCTGGACTGGCCTACATGTGACTCCCGACCCACTGCGATGTACTTTGTCCGTCACACGTTAGGGATGGATAATAAAGGCTGGCCTAGCTAGTGAGAGAGATAGCAGGAACTGCAGATGCTGGAGAATCTGAGATAACAAGGTGTAGAACTAGATGAACACTGCAGGCCAAGCAGCATCAAAGGGGCAGGAAGGCTGACGTTTTGGGCCTAGATCCTTCTTCAGAAATGAAGAAATATTTTCTGAAGACGGGTCTAGGCCTGAAACATCGGCCTTCCTGCTCCTCTGACGCTGCTTGGCTTGCTGTGTTCATCTAGTTCTACACCTTGTTAAATCTGGCCTAGCTAGTGATGTCCTTATCCTGTGAATGTATAAAAAAAAGCTATTCAGACCCTTAGCAGATTTGGCCCAGAAAATGTTCCCTTAAAGCACTTCTCTCTTCTCAAATTCAGACAGATGCTCAACAAATAATGCCCTGGGTGCAGATTTTGCACCGAGAGTCGTGCTGCCATTCTGTTGGCACTCAGGGCAAACCAGATGATAATTTGGAAAACCCCAAAAGATTGAGACTGGAGGAGTCAATTAACACAGATGATGGAATCTGCATTGAAAACAACAAATGCTGGAGATCACATTGGGTCAGGCGGCACCCATGGGGAGAGAGCAATCTATCATTTTGAATGTAGATGTTTGTTCATCAGAGCTGTAGTGAAGCGTGGAGGCGGCCGCATTTAAGCTATAGTGGGGGGTGGGCCGGGGTGGTCAGGTTTAGGGTGCTGGGGCGGGAGAAAGAAGATGTTGATAGTTCAGATTAAGAGACTGGATTGTGAGAGTGCAGAACAATGGTGTGCCTGACTGGGAAGACAGTCCCACTGGGGTTGGGAAAAGTGGAGAGAGGTGACAGAGAATGGAAGCTAAAAAAAAGGAAGAAATTGGAGTTTATTCATAATTTGAAGGATTTGAACTCAATATTAAGTCCAGTAGGCTGTGAAGTGCCACGACTGAGGAGGAGATAACACAGTGTGGAGCTGGAGGGACACAGCAGGCCAGGCAGCATCAGAGGGTCAGGAAGGTTGACATTTCAGGGAGGGCTATGTGTTATCTCTGACTCCAGCATCAGTAGTTCTTACTATGTCTGGAGTGAAGATAAGATGTCCCTCCAGATTGCTTTGAGATTTACTCGAGCACATCGAGGACAGACAAGTGGGCACGTGAGTTAGGGACACTGTGTTAGTGTCAGGGTCACGCTTGCGCACAGGCCAGAGGTGTTTGTTAATGTGGCCACCTGGTCTGTTCAGATTGCAACTGGAGTTGACCAGCTCTTTCAAGTTTTGCCACACTCCCACCCAGAGTCGAATCTCAGAATTGCAGCACTACTGTGACACTGCAGTTCCTGCCCAAGTGTCTTCCGCAAAACAAAGCAGGCATAGTCTGAAACAAAAAGTGGAGGAGAAAGTCAGCATCAGTGAAGAAGAAAATAGAGTTAATGTTTCAAGTCCAGAATGGTAACTGAACTTGAAACTTTACCTTTTCTTTCTGCATAGAGGCTGAAAGAACTGCTGAGTTTCTCCAGCACTTTGTGGTTTTCCGTTTAAGATCTTGAGCATCTGCAGTTCTTTCTTTTATTTCAGGTAAAGTCTATTTAAGTTTAAGCTGGTTTTGTTTGCGTGCCATGTTTTAATTACTGCAAAACCACACCGTGGCACTGAAAATGAGCTTCTGTGATGCTGGAGTCTATTCCTTTAAAGTACTTTTCTGTAACTTTTATGTCTGTCTTGAATGCCATCTCTCATTTCGACCGCAACTTTCCCCCCACAGTGATCGAGAACGCCCTTGACCGCGTCTCCCGTATTTCCCGCAACACATCCCTCACACCCCGCCCCCGCCACAACCGCCCTAAGAGGATCCCCCTCGTTCTCACACACCACCCCACCAACCTCCGGATACAACGCATCATCCTCCGACACTTCCGCCATCTACAATCCGACCCCACCACCCAAGACATTTGTCCATCCCCATCCCTGTCTGCTTTCCAGAGAGACCACTCTCTCCGTGACTCCCTTGATCGCTCCACACTGCCCTCCAACCCCACCACACCCGGCACCTTCCCCTGCAACCGCAGGAAATGCTACACTTGTCCCCACACCTCCTCCCTCACCCCTATCCCAGGCCCCAAGATGACATTCCACATTAAGCAGAGGTTCACCTGCACATCTGCCAATGTGGTATACTGCATCCACTGTACCCGGTGTGGCTTCTTCTACATTGGGGAAACCAAGCGGAGGCTTGGGGACTGCTTTGCAGAACACCTCCGCTCGGTTCGCAACAAACAACTGCACCTCTCAGTCGCAAACCATTTCCACTCCCCCTCCCATTCTTTAGATGACATGTCCATCATGGGCCTCCTGCAGTGCCACAATGATGCCACCCGAAGGTTGCAGGAACAGCAACTCATATTCCGCTTGGGAACCCTGCAGCCTAATGGTATCAATGTGGACTTCTCGAGCTTCAAAATCTCCCCTTCCCCCACCGCATCCCAAAACCAGCCCAGCTTGTCCCCTCCCCCCACTGCACCACACAACCAGCCCAGCTCTTCCCCTCCACCCACTGCATCCCAAAACCAGTCCAACCTGTCTCTGCCTCTCTAACCTGTTCTTCCTCTCACCCATCCCTTCCTCCCACCCCAAGCCGCACCCCCATCTCCTACCTACCAACCTCATCCCACCTCCTTGACCTGTCCGTCTTCCCTGGACTGACCTATCCCCTCCCTACCTCCCCACCTATACTCTCTCCACCTACCTTCTTTTCTCTCCATCTTCGGTCCGCCTCCCCCTCTGTCCCTATTTATTCCAGTTCCCTCTCCCCATCCGCCTCTCTGATGAAGGGTCTAGGCCCGAAACATCAGCTTTTGTCCTCCTGAGATGCTGCTTGGCCTGCTGTGTTCATCCAGCCTCACATTTTATTATCTTGGATTCTCCAGCATCTGCAGTTCCCATTATCTCTCATTTTCATTCGTTGCTTTATGTAATTTGTTTCAAAATTTGGCCTGCTGGTATTATCACTGGACTGTTAATCCAGTAATTGCTGGACTGGGATAACATTCTGGGGACCTGGGTTTGAATCCTGCCATGGCAGATGGTGCAATTTAAATTTAATAAAATATTTTGAATTAAGAATCTCATGATGACCATGAACCCACTGCTGATTCTTGGGAAAAACCTACCTGGTTCACTAATGTCCCTTTAGGGAAGGAAACTGCCATCCTTACCTGGTCTGGCCTCCATGTGACTCTAGACCCACAGTGATGTGGTTGACCCACAGTAATGTGGTTGACATTGGCAGGATGGCACCTGAAGTACTATATACAGTTGTCGTCTCACTTCTTAAGAAGAGATGTATTTGTTTTAGAAGCAGGTCAAGGAATATTCACTTGACTGATTTCTGGGAGGAAGGGATTGCCTAATGACCAAAGGTTGACTGGGTAGATGCCTCTTGGAAGAGGTCTGGAAAGAGGGAGCACAGTTTAAACTAAAAGGTCTCCCATTTATAATGGATATGAGAAGGACTTTTCTTTCACAGAGAGTCATTTGGAATTCTCCTACATGTTCGATGCTACATGTTCGATCAATGAATATACGACCATAAGAACATAAGACATAGGAGCAGAAATTAGGCCATTCGGACCATTGAACCTGGTCCACCATTCATTCATGGCTGATAAGTTCCTCAACCCCCATTTCTCCTGCTTTCTCCCTGTAATCCTTGATCCCCTTGATAATCAAGAAGCTAACTATCTCAGTCTTAAATGTGCTCAATGTCCTGGCCTCCACAGCCTCCTGTGGCAGTGAATTCCATTGATTCACCACTCTCTGGCTGAAGAAGGTAATATTCAAGAGAAATTCATTAGAAGATACATTCAAGGCAATGTCTGGCAGATTTAGACAGACAAGGTATTCCGAGATCCATGGGCTGCAGGCAAGAAAGTGGTAACTAAGGCCACAATGTGATCAGCAATAATCTCATTCAATAGCAGAGTGAGATCGATGGACTGAATGGAACAGATCACGTGATCTGGTGAACTCAGTCCTCTTCCAGGCACTTCTTTGTTCTGCCTCTGTTGGTACAATGTGGCTTTGTCAGTCTTAATGCTAAAGGAGTTGGCTTGGCCTGCATATAACTCTCTGATAAAGGGCAGCAGGAAAACAGATTTTGGACTGCCATAAAAAGGATTCTAATAGATTATTAAATTAAAAATTCCGGGCAGAAATGCAATGGACAGTGAGCACCGTTCATTCAATGTTGACTGGAAAAGATCAGTCCTTAGAGTAATTCATTTTATTTTGAACTCACTCTTGGGATGGGAGCGCCACTGGCAAGGACACATTGCAGTGGGCTCTGGTGCTGCGGAGGATTTGTAATGTGCCAATGAATGCTCGTCAGGGAGGTCCAGGAAACCTGATCCATCTGAAGGTTTCTGAGACCTCAGTGAAGAATTGTAACCCTTTTCTGGGAAACTGAAGAGTTTT
Source organism: Stegostoma tigrinum (assembly GCF_030684315.1). Classification (NCBI taxonomy): domain Eukaryota; kingdom Metazoa; phylum Chordata; class Chondrichthyes; order Orectolobiformes; family Stegostomatidae; genus Stegostoma; species Stegostoma tigrinum. The sequence continues at coordinate 16,463,340 of NC_081387.1, read as the reverse complement.
GGCCCCTGCCCAGTAAAGTTCCCCTGCATTTTTTGTCACCAGTTTCTGGATTTGATTATTACTTTAATAACTGTTATTTTCCCGACATTTTCTGGGTTGTTTACTAATGCGTTCCCCATTTCCAGCATTTGCTTCTGACTTCCAATCATTGATTGCCCTCATGGTATATTTTCAGCCAGCTCTAGGTATTTATAAAGCACAAAGAAAAGCATAGGACCTGGCCCTTCAGCCCACCAAGCCTATACTGACACATGGTGCCTTTCTAAACTAAAATCCCCTGGTCTCTGCACAGTCCGTATTCCCTGCCTATTCATATATCTGTCGAGCTGTCTCTTAAATGTTGCTGTTGTATCCACCTCCACCATCTCCTCTGGCAGTGCATTCCAGGCACTTACGAAAAAAACTATCTCCCTTTCACCTTAAACCTATGTCCCAGAATAATTGGCATTTTCATCTTGGGGAAAAAGACTCCGACTGTCAATTCTGGCCACGCCTCCCTCAAACTTCTGTCAAGTCACTCCTCATTCTTCAAATGAAAATGATCCAAGTTTGTCCGATCACTCATTATAGCTAATACCCTCCAAACCAGGCAGTGTCCCAGTAAACCATTGCTGTACCCTCTCAAAAGCATCCAGATCCTTCTGGTAGTGTGGCGACCAGAACTATACGCAATATTCTGAATGTGGCCTAAATAAAGCTCTCTACAGTTGCAACTTGAATTGCTAACTTTTTTGTTTATTTGTACCCTGACCAATAAAGGCAAGCAAGCATGCCACATGCATTCTTGACCAGCTTATCTACTTGTTGCATTGCAACAGAGAACTGAGGACCTGTATATCTAGAGCCTTCTGTATGTTCATGCTTCCAAGGGCTCTGCCATTTACTGTATAAAATGTATTGATGGTTTGAAATGGGGGATTATTTGACTTCATGACACACAGAGTGAAAGGTTACGCTTCCTAGGCCCCATTCTGTAGGTGGGGAAACCTGTAAGATTCTCTAGGTTCCTGTCCCGGACACACCCCATTCCCAACATGTCTGACTTTTTGCAGCAGTGGGGGATGTTGTGGTCGGGGACGGCTGGCAAGTCTTAGGATCCATGATTCAACTGCATTATTGAGTTCTGCTTCCTTCCTTGAGCCCAGCAGATAGATCTCAGGAATGGGGGAGAGGGGGCACAAGGCTGGTTACTCTACGTAAGCCTTGGCTGAGAAATTGGGGAAGCCTCACTCATAAACCATTTTGTCTGATAGTGGACCTCGATGCCTTCCCCGCCTCCACCCACACCCATCGCATTGCCCTTTACCATTCCTAGCAATGTCTCCTGCCCCTGGACTCCCCTCTTACCCCCATCATGAGACCCTGTAACTATCTGCTCTTACACTTTTGGGATCGGTGCAGGTCCAGCAGTGGTCATTGCTCCTGGTGGCACTGTTGGACCTGCAGATCTTTTTACCCACAGGAAGGGGGTGTCACCACCTAAAAAATCCTTCCCATTGACTTTGGATCCATTGTTTCTGTAACTTCACGCAGATTCAGAGAAAACAGATCTGGTTGTTCGGGATCCTCTGAAAGGAGATGTGTCTTCCAAACCCTCAGTCATTACACAAAAGACAGTAAATGACAATCCCCAGGTGGCAGGATAAACATATATACTGAGGAAAAATGGCTATACGATGAACAAAATGATCAAGACAAGCCGGGGTGGGGAAATGGCTGGACGTGCAGAGCCATCGAATGATTACAGGAGGCCAACTGGCCCATTGTCTGTGTGCTAGCTCTCTGCAGATACCAATCCATTGGTTCTCTTTCTTTCCCCACGTGCCCTGCAGACTAGCTTTCAAAAGAAGTCCTTGTTCTCAAATTTGAAAGGTATGCCCCAAATCACACACGACCTGCAGAATTGGCTGCATCTCATTTTCAAAAAATGAATCATCAGCTGCCAGATTGTACAGTCATTGCGAAACCTTCAATCAGACTTCGTCTGAACGTTACCTAAATGGTGCAGTGTGGGAGGACAAGAGAAGAAACAGAGTGGAAATGTTTTCATGGAGCTGGCCCTGTTCTCTTTGGTGGTAGGTCACTCCACCGCAATGACCTATGCTGTTCTTTTTGCTGCACATGAGCTTTCTCTGACCTCTGCTCTATCCTCCTCATCCACATCCCCTTCTTCTCTCTTCTGCCTCGGTTGTTGATCCAATGTTTCCAGAAGTGAACCTCTGCTACCTGTCTCATACAGTCCACGTGACAGCAAGTTCTGATTACTCAACTACCATTGTCTGATAAAGGCATTTGTTCTCAATCCCTTATTGAATTTTATACATTCTGAGTACAGTTGCTCGGTGCTATAGAAATTGATTATTGTTGGAAAAAAATACATAGTTTGTACCCATCAGGGCAATATTTATGTAACAGAAGACATCATTTTGTCCTGTTTGAGAAAAGACTGTTGTTTGCTACAGATTTTGTCATGGAGAAATGCACTTGTTAGATGATGACTGACAGTTAACTGCCAGGCTTCAAACCAGCCAGATTGACACTGATTGATTAAGGCGCTACCTTAGGAAATGAATCAGACAGTGGTTGTCACCACTTTTGTTTTTACTGAAAACAGGTACAGAATGTACTCTTTCTGTCTGCAAGGAATAGGGCCATGGGTATTCGTATAGCTAGCTTTCAGGACATGAAAGAGCTCAACTAAACACCTTAAGTTGGTGTTCAGCCTTATCCTGTTGTAGTATTTGTCAAATAATCTTGAGTTGCTAAGGCTGGTCCAATCAAGTAACTGTTTTCAGATATTAGACCTGTATAGTTAATACCAGTAGGCAATACGTTGTACCTGCACAAGAATGAACAAAGAAAAGGCCATTTGCTCCATATCAGTTGCTAAGAGGATCAACATCTGCTCTGTGATCCAAAGGGAAAGCTTAAAATACACTGATATTGGACAAATTCCCCAGTGTGTACCTGTCCTGTCACTGTTGAACAAGAAAACATACAGGCTGTGAAAGGCAGCAGATGCAATATTTCCCAATTGACATTGTAACCAAAAGGGTCCAATTCAACCCATGGTGAAGGGAATGGTGTAGTCACTTAGAAAAAGTGTCCTCTTAGAAAAAGAGAATGAGTGTCATATTGTCATAGAGCTGTACGGCACAAAAACAGACTCTTCGGTCCAACTCATCCATGCCTACCAGATGTCCCAAATTAATCTATTCTCATTGCGAACATTTGGCCCATATCCCTCTAATTCGTTCCTATCCAAGTACCCATCCAGATGCTTTTTAAATGTTGTAATTGTGCTACTTCCTCTGGCCGCTCATTCTATACACGCAACACCCTCTGCATGAAAAAGTTGTCCCTTAGGTCCATCTTGACTCTTTCCCCTCTCCCCTTCAACCTAGGCACAGCCTGGAAGAAAGACCTTGGCTATACACCATATCCATGCCTCTCATAATTATATAAATCTCTACAAGGTCACCCCTCAGCCTCCGATGCTCCAGGGAAAATAGCCCCAGCCTATTCAGCCTCTCCCACCAGCTCAAACCCTCCAACCCTTGCAACAATCTTTTCTGCACCCTTCCAGGTTCCAAAACATGTTTTCTTGTAGCAGGGAGACCTGAATTGCATGCAGTAGTCCAACTGTGGCCGAACCAGTGTCCTGTACAGCGGCAACATGACCTCCCAACTCCTATACTCAATGCACTGATCAATGAAGGCACACGTACTAAACGCCTTCTTCATCACCCTGTCTTCCACCTTAAAGGAACTATGAACTTGTACCCTCCAGGTCTCTTTGTTTGGCAGCCCTCCCCTGGACTGGTGGTTTAACCTGATGGTCACCACACTTCAGGCAAAGGGAGAAATTGTGAAAGGGAGTCCTTCATGATAACCACAACCTGACCCTTGGATGCAGGAATTGAACACGCCCTCTGGGCATCACTCTGCTTTGCAAACCAGCCACCCAAGCTAACCAACCTATTGCTTCTAAATATAACCACCGTGTGTTATAACTTCCTCCGACAAAATGGAACAGAGCTCCATTGAGATTCATTACAATTCCAGGCAACAGAGTGGTTGAGTAAAAGACAGAGCTGTTGTGGCTGTGGATCTTTGTATAAAATTGAATGTAACTGTTGATACAGCTGATTAAATAAAAATGGCACATGGCCTGCATTAGCGACAGAAAATGAGACTAACGTCCAGCTTGTTTAATACAAAGGACAAATGAAAGCGACCTTTTGTTTCTGCAATAATGAGTATTCATCATTTGAATAAATAAGACAGTATTTGAATAATGTTTACCAGGTAATTATGGATGCTTCAGAAATGCAGAGAAGAAGCAGTCAATGTATTTTTGCGCATTTGTCCTCAGCACCATCACACTTGAACTTAGGAACAGTGAGCGTCAGAACCCCTCCTCCCTCTGTCAATGCACTGCGGTCATTTTCGAGGATAATGTATAAGGAGAACATAACCAAGTTGACAGTCCCAATTGCAACTTTCCCTAATTTTTACTCCCATTGGAATAAATAGGGACTGGTGCAATGTGACCTGCTGACCTGCTACGACTAGGTCACAGCACAGAGCAGAGATATAATCCCCTGTGTTTTGAAGGTTGGGGGCAGGAGTTCCTATCCAAATCACATTCAGAGGTGGTTTCAATTCCCCTGATTTTGTTCAGTGCTGTTAACACACCAATGTGTCCTTTGCATAGCAGGGGCCCTTTAGACCGGTCCTGATTGGTAATTGATTGCACATCAAGGAGTCCCAAGGAAGGTTTCTCACTGCATTTACGTGAAGTCCCCATGGAAGCGCATTGGCTTAATGGCTGCTAATGTCAATCCAGTCGTTGCAACAACCCCACAGCCCAATGTCCGTGAGAATGTTGATCCAATTCCCTGTCTCTCAAGCCCAGGCACTTCACCTGCAGTTCACCATCTGTGGAAAAGCATATACTGTCTGCAGACCTGTCTCTTGTGTGTCAGCTCCTGAAGCCTGTGGGTTCCTGTCCTTGGACCACTGCAGAAGGGAATATGTGAGTTCACTGTTTGTTAACGTATCCTGGCCCTGCACAGAAAGCAAAAGGCACAGCTTTCAGGATGTGTGAAATCATAAAGGCCTTGGAAGAAAACAGATGAAAATGTACAAACATTGACAGCGACAACTGCTTCAGCTCTCCCGACAAGGAAATTTATCCAACCAGTGGGTGCAGTAAAAGTCACCCTTTGGTACCCTACTGTGAGGAACAGCCTAAGGCCATCCAGCCCTGGGCCTGATCCACCATTCAGTAAGACCATAATTAATCTGCATGTCAACTCTGTCCACGTGCTCCTGCTCCATATGGAAACATTGAAACTATAGGCAGCAGTCGGCCATTCAGCCCTTGACTCCTTATCTGCCATTCATTATGGCCACAGCTCATCCTTTACCTCAATGCCATATTCTCTCTGCCTCTTCAAACACTCTGACGCTTATAATAACTGAAAATGTATCGACCTCTTTCTTGAATACGCTCAGTGATCCAGCCTCCACAGCCTTCTGTGGGTTGGCCATCTTCTGAAAGAGTAGAAGTGTCCTCATTTTAGTCTTAATTACTCTCCCATACCCTGAGATGGTGACCCACTGGTTCTCAACTCTCCATCCAGGGGAAACGTCCTCCTTGCATCTAGTCGTTCCAACCCTGCTTGAATTTTATACATTTCAACCAGATCCCCTCTTGTAGTTGTGATCCCTGGAGAATAGAAACCCAGGCAAACTTATCTCTCCTCATGTGACAGTACTGCCATCTGTGGTATTAGCCTTGCAAACATTTGTTGCACTCTCTCTTTAGCAAGTCTATCCTCAGGAACATAGGGAAGCCAAAACTAACATGCAATACCCCAGGGGTGGTCTCACCAAGACCCTGTATAATATATCCTTTGATACCTTAAGCCAACAAAACTCAATCCATCTCATTCGTGAAAGCCCAATTGATCTCAGCATCCTGTTTTTCATTGATTTTGGTTCAGATAAATATTACGCAGGCTACTGGGTAAAACTTCCCCACCCTTTTTCAAAACATGCTAATATCCCAGCTCTGAGCTGTCCAGTTTTCCTTCACCATTTTCAATGACAGCCATGATATAATGGTTATATTGATATTATTCCACATTAGATTTTTAAAAATTTATTTTATATGTTTAGAAATTGTTAAATAAAGAGGTGCCACTTTTGGATGGAACCCTAAAACAAAGATCCTACCCCTGCGCACTTAGATTAATGTATAAGACCCCAAAGAACTATAGTATTGCGAAAAAGACCAGGCGCAGCCTGATCAATATCCGTCTCAACCAAAACCACTGTAAGACAAGCTAACTATTTATTATTAAAGGAGGGATAATCATGTTTAATAATTAATTTTCATTTATGTTATGATCAAACAATCCAATTTTATCAATTAGTTAGTTTAACATTATGCAACTCTGCTTCACTGTAGTTGATGTGTGACATCTAAGCATATCATGTCTGGTTCAGCTTGTAATTCAAACAGAGGGTCCCTTTTACACTGATTTTCACAGCACAGAGTGGGAACTGTGCTTTCCGAGGTTCAATGAGAAGTTGCACTCTTTCACATCATTAAACTGATGTCAAACAGCATTGTCACTATCAGAGGAATATTGAAGTGGTGAAGAAGGGAAAAGACAGATGGCTTTTGTGTTCTACTTGAGCTTGGCTTTACTCATTGGGCAGAACCTTAAAGGGGCCTGTATGATGATGTGGCCAATGGCAGGCAATCTGACAGAATGGCATGAGAAGGCAGGGGAGGCCTTTCCCAATGTCAAGAGCAACTCATTGCATTTTGCAACTGAGCTTCTGCTCGGGTGGGACAACATTCTTGCTTGGGAGTGATGAGATGCCTATTAACTGGGGCTAGTGCTCATTTTCACCCTCATTAACTGTACATCTTGCCTCATTCACCCGTAGCTTTCTATCCTGCAACATGTTATGAATAAACTGGACACCAAGAATTCCCAACTTGAAATTCCAAGCGACTCCAGCTCATCAGTTTGTCCTCTGGACTTCCAGTTTGGACTCCTGGTGGGAACATCTCCAGGCACACTCATTGTGCACCAGAGCAGAGATGCCCACATCCCAACACAATGATGTTCATCAATAGGAAGGGCATCCATTTCACCAATGTGCAGATGCTCATGGGTTCCACTTGCTGTGTGCCCTCTGCCCTGGCAGCTGCCATCACCCCTACACTCTCAAGTACTTGCAGAGTTTGCGGGTGCAGGTGCCTTGCAAGGCTGGTTACTGAGGGCAAGGGCTCCCCACTGCAACCACGGCTGATTACTCTGTAACGCAGCCCTCTGACTGAGGCTGAACAGAGTTACAATTGCCACCCACGCTTCCTCCGAGATAAATTTTAAACATTGAGGTCACAGTGTTTATCCCTTGTGGCACACCGTTCATTACATCTTGCCAACCGAATTCATGTCTGCTCCATTTCTTGTTAATCAACTAATCATCTCACTGTGTCAATATATTATACCCTACACCATCAGCTTTTTACTTTAACTACAATAACCTTTGATGTTGCACTTTACTAAATATTTTCTGTAAATCTAATTAAATTATGCCCACCAATTTCCCATCATCCAAAGCACATTATACTTCCTGAAAGCACTCTAATAAATTGGCTGAACATGAACTCCCTCTCACAAAACCATGTTGGCTCTGCTTACTTACCTTGAACTTATCGAAGTGTGCTGTTTTAACATAAAGTCATAGGAGCAAGCGGCATGGAAACAGACCCTTCTGTCCAACCAGTACATGCCGACCATAATCCGCCAAACTAAACTAGCCCAACGACATTCACCTCTACTGGCTCCATCCCCGACTCTTTAACTTGTCTGTCTCCTCTCCACCTATCTTCACTTCTATCCGTCTTCGATCCACCTCCCCCTCTATATTTATTTCAGAACTCTCTCCCTCTTCTCCTTTTCTGATGAAGGGTCTAGACCCGAAACATCAGCTTTTGTGCTCCTCTGATTGGCCTGCTGCGTTCATCCAGCTTCACACTTTGTTATCTCTAGTCCCACTTGTCTGCACCTAGCCTATATCATTCCAAACACTTCTTATTCATGTACTTATCTAAATGTCTTTAAACACTGTGACTCTACCCACATCTATCACTTTCTCTGGAAGTTTATTCCACACATGAGCCACTCTCTCTGTAAAAAAAATTGGCCTCACATCTTTTTTTAAAATTTCTCCTCTCACCTTAAAAATATGCCCCCTAGTCACACACTAGGAAAAAGACATCTGCCATTCACTTTATCTGTACACTTCATGATTTTACAGACCTCTATAAGGTCACCCCTCAACCTCCTGTACTCCAGTGAAAACAGTCCCGGCCTATCCAGTATCTCTTTGTAACTCAAACCCTCCGTTACTGGCAACATCCTGGTAAATCTCTTCTGAACCCTTTGCAGCTTAATAATATCCTTCATATAGCAGGGCGACCCGAACTGGACACAGAACGCCAGAAGAGTCCTCTTCAAGGTCCTGTATAACGTTAACATGATGTCCCACCTTCTGAGCAATGAAGGCAAGTGTGCTAAATACCTTCTTAACCATTCTGTCTATACGTGATGCAAACTTCAAACTTTAAAGAATTCAAGGGTCGAAGAAGTTTCCTACTTTCTCTCTTGCATACCTTTGCAGGAAATGAACAATATTTTCCTATCCAATAGGAACCTCTTCAAGTCTATAGAAATTTCACAAAAATTAACACAAATGCTTCAACTATTTCACTAGCCATTTCTTTTAAGATGAAAACATGTGGTCCATCAGGACTTGGGATTCTATCAGCCTACAGCTTTATCAATTTGCTCACCAAAACCATCCAGATAGTCTGCTTGTGAGTTTCTTGAGCTTCTTTTGTCTTCCATTTCCTGATTTACAGCTTCTAGGATGCTCCTTGTACAGTGTTGACTGATGCAACATACCCTGGCAATTCATCTGCCATCCCAATACTTTCATTATTTGTCACAGCATCAGATATTGACATGCTGTCTACATCAATGGTGCTGAGAAGGAGATGGTTAAGAGCGTCAGGTTCCTGGGAGTGATGATCACCAACAATCTGTCCTGGCCCACCCCACGTTGACACAATGGTCAAGAAAGCACAACAATTACCTCCTCTGGAGACTGAGGAAATTCAGCATGTCCGCAAAGATGCCTCCCCGTTCTGAGAGATGCACTATGGACAGTGGCCTATCTGGATGCATCACAGCATCCTATGGCAATTGGTCTGCCCAATTCTGCCAGGCTCTACAGAACACAGTCCCGTCCATGACACAAACCAGCTTTCTATCCATTGACTCCATCGATGTGTCCTGCTGCTTTGGGAAAACAACCAACATAATCGAAGACCCCTTCCACCCCAGTTATACTCTCCTCCACCCGCAATGGTTGGGCACAACAGATAAAAGTCTGAAAATGTATATGAACAGATTCAAAAAATAGCTTCTTCCTCACCATTTTCAAATTGTTAATTCTTTCAAATGCTGATTGCTAAAACTTTCAAATGTTAATTCTGATCTCTTTCTCTCTGCACCTTCTTGGCACTGCACTTTTAGTATGGAGCGATCTGTCTGCAGAACATGCAAAACAACACTTTTCGCTGTATCTCGATACATATGACAACAATAAATCAAACCAAATCAATAGAAATTAAAATCACTGGGATATAAAACTAGTGTTGTTCCAATCCCATCATTTTTTCAATGGTCTGTCAGCCTGATAAAAAAAGAAGTGCACTTTGCAAAATAGATGTTAATGCTCTTTGAGTAAGAATCTAAACTCATAATAATCAACTCCACTCTTACCTCAGTCAAGCCTTGCCTCATTCCCTCAATCGACTGAATAGATGTTTCCATGACAACAGAATCCTGTTGCAGACGACAACCTGAATTAAAATATTCCAAGATATGAAATTGTTTGACTTGTGTGTGAATGACAAGATGTAATGCACCTCAAAACTTGATAAAGGCACCATTGTATAAAAAAGGCAGCTTGCCAATGCTTTTCGATTTGTCAATGCAAGCTCCAGTTTTGCGTTTTGTCACTCAATTTATTTTATTTTCTTCATCAATGGAGACCATTACCTGAAGGGTTAATTAAAATCTCACACCAAACACATACAGTTAATTATTAAAAATCTGTGCAGAACAGAAGCAAAGTCCGGTCAAATGGTCAGATTTGTGGCAAAGTCAAGAAATAACCACTATTAACTATTTTCCAATATCCATTGTGCATGAATTATTTAAATAGATATAACAAATAGTGAGATTCAGATAACCCATAGTTAAATCTTAATTTGATCACCAGCTCATAATGAAGTGTATTGATCAGTAAAATAAAACTAACTACAAACTGCAATGGTAGCTGAAATATCGAGGATCTGTTTACATGTATTATGTACAGTCATTAATGATTCAACGTTAATCTGCTCTCAGATCATCATCCCAACCTTTGCTCCTTTCAGAAAGGGAAAATTTGATTCAGCCCATTCAGTAAGCTATATGAGAAGGGTATGCAGAAGAACACATGGTAGATAATTCAGTCGGAAATGGGAATCAGGAGATTGAGGGCAGTACAAGAATTGAGTGAATTTCATTTCCCAGCCCATGGACTGAGGAGATTTCGACAATAGCAGCCAGATAGTCACTTGGCTATAGGCTGTACGTTTAACTGTGGTAACTTGTATAAAACTCATGATATCAACCAGTTCTGAGGAAGGGTCACTGGGCCTGAAATGTTAACTCTGTTTTTTCCCTTCGCAGATGATGCCAGACTTGCTGAGCTTTTCCAGCAACTTTGTTTTTGTTCCTGATTTACTGCATCCGCAGTTCTTTCGGTTTTTATCAAACTATCCTGTATATGTCTTCCCCAATGTTCCTTAATATTGAACTCTATAGAAGTGAAGATTGGGTAGCTGGACAATTTGAATTTCTACATCTCAGCCCATCACTCTTTGATAAAATGATAATCTATCACATTAACTGCAGTCATTGTCAGGCTTTTTCACCTTTCCTGATTGCAACTGCTCATTCACCGGTATATGGTCTGATCATGGAGAATGGTAACGTACCTCTGTGTTTCTTTGTTACCAACAAGTAGATGAAACAGATGAGAACAATGAAGAAACACATAGCAGCAGAGGTAATGATATACATTTCTGTATTTTCAGTCGAAGATTGATTTGTTGTTGAAACAGCTGGGGTCGTACTTTCACCATCTGTAACAAAACACTTGGTGATTTAATGGTTTACTGGTAGTATCACCGGATTAATCTAGAGCCTCAGACTAACACTCTGAAGAGACAAGTTTAAAACAGTAAGGGAAGAGCGGATGTAGTGAGAGCATGGCGGAAGTTAGGAAGTGGCATTCCACAGGGGCTTACTCTGTTCATAATTTACATGAATGCCTTCGATTAGTTAGCCAAGATTCTATCCATGCTAACATACCTCCTCTAACACCATAGGCTTTTAACTTATCAAGTTGCCTGATGCGCAGTATCTCAACAAATACCTTTTGAAAATCCAAATATATTACATTTACTAGTTCTGCTTTATCTATTCTGCTTGTTATCTTCACAAAGAACTGCAATAAATTTAGAAGGCATGATTTCACCTTCATGAAGTTGTGCTGACCTTGCTTAATTAAACTGTGTTTCCAAATGATCCACTGCTACATCCTTTATAATAGACTCTAACATTTTCCTCATGTCAAACATTAAGGTTACTCACCTCAAGTTACTTTTTTGACTCCCTTTTTGAATAAGGGTTTTCTTTGGAAGTTTTCCAGTCCTCTGGGGCTTTTCCAGAATCTTTAGATTCTTGGACGATTATTACCAGCACATTCATCACCTTGTTAGCTACTTCTGTTAAAATCATAGGATGGTGCTGGGAACCTATCAGTTTTAACCCCATTAGTTCTTACTTTTTTTCTCTTGTGATACTGACTGTGTTCATTTTCTCCCCACATAAACCTCTTGAATATTTAATAAATTAGAAAGTGGTGAGCATATTTCACTGTGAAGCCTGATGCAAAATATTTATTCAACTGCTCTTCCATTTTCCGGCTTGTTATGATTATTTTACTAGCCTCATTCTCTAAGCGACCTATTTTCGCAATGGGTCTTCTCTTCCTTTTTACACATTTAAAGAAGCTCTGTGTGTTTTTATGCTACTTGCTAGTTTTCACTCATGGTCTCCTTTCTCTCTTCTTTTTCTGAACATTGTTTATTGGTTTCTAAAACTTTCCCAATTTTCTGGTTTTCCACTAATCTTTGTTTGCATTTTCTTTCAATTTGATTCTATTCTAAATTTATTAGATAAACTATATATTACTAGATTCTTCATGACTGGCTGGGATATATATTTTCTGCAAGTCACAAACTATTTTCTTCAGGACCTGCCAGTGTTTGTCAACCAGTTTTTCTGCTAAACTCTTTTTCCAGCCCAGTCCAGCCAACTCTGCCCTTACTCTTACATAATTGCCCTCGTTTAAGTTAATTTATTTAATTTTTATTCATTCATTCTGTGGGGTGCAGGCATCGCTGGCTGCCCACCATTTCTTGCTCATTGCTAGTTGCCCCCCCACCCCTTGGGAAGATGGTGGTGAGCTCCCAGCAAGGATATAGGACAATTCTGATGACTGATTCTGTGCCCTACAGAACAGCTACTGTTACGGAGTTTTAGATTACTTCCACAAGTGTCTTCATTCCCTTATTGTTTCTTACCATTTAGACACTTTAAATAGTTCCTTGTTTATCCTTAACTCCCCTCCTGCTTGCATTGACTGAGCCGCAAATGCAACAGAGAATCTCGCTTCACGATCTTCAAGCCTTTGTGCCTTTGTGTAATCAAATCTCAAATCAGCAAGCTTGAATTGGGATGCTGGTTGCTGCAGACATTGCATCTATTTGAGGTCATTGCATTTTGTTCTCAATCGGCCTTAGATAATGCACGCCTTTGGTGCACCATTTACATTATCACAGCATCAGTAGCAACATTTTTGCTTATACCGACATGTAGGAATGAAACTAGAGCATCCTTTTGTCAATGAGTTACCTTCCTCTGATTATTATCCTTCTGAAGCTGTTATTTCAGCAGTACCTGCTACTGAGGCAGTGTGTCCAGCTGCTGCCTTACATGACTGAGTTACTAGCAAGGGATTTCCCCAATTTGGAGCCTGCGTCAGTGAGACTTGAGTGGACCGCGGCCAAATTAACAGTGCGTGCAGCTTCTGATTTAGCATGCACGCGGGCTTGCTTGTGCCAAGGAGCTTCAGCAATGTTCAGAGGTCACAGCGTGTGCAGTGTTTCCCCAGGTACTCCTGCTGGCTCTAAACCAGCACATTTTACACAAGCAAAATGCATTTGTTTACAGATTGACTCACCCACAGGGTTACAACGTCAAAGATTTCAATGTGAAAGTGCAAAACTTAATGCAGCACCAGAGCAATGAAATGAAACAAAATCATCTGTGCCCAATAGGGAAGCACAGCCTGCCAGGCAACACAGGATTATAATGTACAGTGTATTGGCGACCAAGAGTGCGTCACTCATCCTGAATCCTGGCGGTGATAAAATTGCCTCAGGCCTGTATGCTGTGTTGCTCCATTGCCCTGGCTTCTGGTGCTATACTACAATGATTACTCTCTCATCAGCAGCATTGCCTTCCCCTTCCTCCTCATGCAGTGCATCCCACCCCACCAGCTGCAAAATCCTCCTTTCTTTGCTGGGCAAGGTTGTGCAGGCTACAACACAACACAGTGGTCCTGGATATTGTATTTGCAAGTGCTTGAATGGTCCAAATAGCAGAACCTCATTTTCTGCAGTTCTATTGTGTCATCTTGTCACCATTGTATTATTGTCACCACTGTATCTATTATTGCTGTTGTCACCAGCCTCTGCTGTACTTTCCACATTCTTCATGGATACCGTCAGAGAGGGCCCCTCTGCTACCAGTGAGCCAGCCCTACAATCAAGGAGGAAGTGGAACAAACGCTGGCGGCACTTGCAATTTCTTCAGGTTCTGTGCATCGTATGAGCTCCCTGGATAGACCTGTTTCCTCTGAACACAGACTAGCTGCACTTGCATAGAGTGAAACTGCTGTCTGCTAACGAGGTGGGTTAATCTGAAGGATCTCGCAGTGCCGCCCATGTAAAGAGCGTTCTGCCCTGAATTGTGTCGGACTCTGTGCTTGCATCAGTTGTCACTGTATTGGCTGCCTGGTTCTACAGAGTTGGTGCTGAACTTTGCAAAACCGTTTGCCACATTGATGATATTGTGCACAATTCCGGTCGCCCTTCTATAGGAAGGATATCGTAAAACGTGCGAGGGTGCAGAAAGGATTCACAAGGATATTGCTGGGTTTGAGCTATAGGGAGAGGCTGAACAGACTGGGTTTCTTTTCCCTCGATCATTGGAGCATGAGAGGTGACCTTACAGATGTTTATAAAATTTCGAGGAGCGGAGATAGAGTGAATAGCCAAGGTCTTTTTACAACGATTGGAGAATCCAAAACTAGAATGCGTAGGTTTAAGGGGTAATGGGAAAGATTTAAGAACCTGCGGGATAATTTCTTTTTCACGCAGAGAGTGGTGCATTGTATGGAATGAGCTGCCAGAGGAAGTGGTGGAGGCTGGTAAAACTACAACATTTTAAAGACATCTGGATGAGCACACGAATAGAAAGGGTTTGGAGGAAATATGGGCCGGATGTTGACAAATGGGACTAGTTTAGATCAGGATGCCTGGTCGGCACGGCTGAGTTGGTTTGAAGGGTCTGTTTCCACGCCGTATTCGCTCTCCTGAAGAGGGAGCCTGCTACCCCCAGGACATTTGTGCATGGCAGACCGGTATATTCAGCATTGAGGGTGAAATAAAAAGTAAAATAAAGTGCAGTTTTATAAGGAAAAGGAAGGATGTAAAGGGTTAAAGTAGTTCATAGTGGAGAAAATTACTGAGGTAGCATTGTATAAACATACAGGATGGATATCTGAAAGAAGGAGGTGGAAGATGCAAAGAATGACCTTTTTGCCTTTGAAAAACTGACCGGAAATGAACGAAAAGGAGACTCTGAATCTGTGATTTGTTGAGTTACAGTGTAATTGGGCACAAAGATAACAGAGTTTCCCCCCATTGTTTCAGGTTATAACTCAACAACCCTGTCAGTATCAGCCAACAAATCTTTTGTACGGAACCAGGATACTCATTGGGATAACTCCCAGGTCAAATGCCTGAGGTCAGGGGTCAGGCTTGCATCTTCTGACCCATCAGGACATATGCCATTTAGGATAGCTAATTAGAAAGTTACGCACTTAAACAACGTGATGCTGTTAGGAAAATATGTTAACTTTGCAGCCTTTTTCAGGGAGCATGCATTTACCTTCGAAGAAGTTGATCCCACTTAATTGTAGTAAAGTTCCATTTTGTGTGAGGCATTTCAGATACAGAACAGCCAGCTTAAACATTGTTTGTACTTGGTACACGTGTCATGTACCGAGGCGAGTGATAGGTAGATCGTCCAGCAAGAGTGTGGTATGTAAGTGTGTTTTATGTATAAAAGTCGTGACTGCGTTTGGGTCGCCAGCGAGGCTTTGAGCTGTTCATGTGTATGTGAGGAAACCACTTATACTTTGAACCTGGACTGACAAGCGTAGATTCTGTTGTTTAACACTATCTGCTTAGCCTTTCACTGGGCATGTGCCCTGTGGAACCCTGGAAGGACCCACTGGTGAAGACATCTCAAGCCGTTGTCACATTGGGTTATCCCTCCTGATGACAGAATTGTTACCGCACAGAAGGAAGACATTCAGCACCCAGTTCTATTAACTCGTGCCAATCTCCTGCCTTTTCCCCATATCCCTGTATGCCATTTCCATCCAAATACTGGCAGTGCCTGGGTGGCAAATGGTTCCATTCTGGTGTCTGTTTTCAAGTTGATTTGTATGCAAGTGGAACACAATATGAAGGGGTCAGAGATAGCACAGTGTGGAGCTGGAGGAACACAGCAGGTCAGGCAGCATCAGGGGAGCAGGAAAGCTGGTGTTTCGGATAGGGACCCCCATTTCTGAAGAAGAATTCTGACCCGAAACTTCAGTTTTCCTGCTCCTCTGATGCTGCCTGGCCTGCTGTGTTCCTCCAGCTCTACATTGTGTTGTCTCTGACTCCAGCATCAGCAGTTTTTAACGATCTGAATGACGTAAAAATGAGTCATTAGTAAACCATTAGTAAATTGGACATTTGTAAATTACAGCCCCTCTATAGTCATCAAATGGCTGACTCCAGTTTAATTGTTTGTGTTTAAATGTCCGTGTGAGTTTACCCTGGGTGCTCTAGTTTCTTCCCATGGTCCAGAGATGTGCAGGTTAGGTGGATTGGCCATGGTAATTTGCCAAGAGCATCCAGAGATGTGTAGGCTGAGTGGGCTAGCCATGGCAAATATGGTATTGTGAGATAGGGCAGTTGGGTGGGATGCTCTTTGGAGGGCCGGTACAGATTCGATGGGTCAATGGTCTCTTTCTGAAATGTAGGAAACCTTTTAAAATCACAAACATTACAGCAATCCTCTACAAAATATGGCTGTGTTTTCTTTGTTTTTTTTTTGCTTTCTCCCTTTATAAATCCTGCGCCATCTCTGACATATTTCAAAGTTGAGGCAGGATCATTTGAATTTGTCCTTGTCTTGTGAGAATTTATTGCCTGTCACTGATTGCCTGTAGAAAATGCTGGTAGCTCGAGATTTCATATTACTCCACGGTTTCAGAGGCTATTTCAGAGGAACCTGGATAGCTTTGAGACTGTGTCGCCCAGACAAAAGGTAAGGGAGTTATGAGTTAATAACAATCAGACTGCTTCAATGTCATCACTGCCAGCTCCGACTTGAAATTAAATCAAATTGGATTTACTCTTGCATCCTCTGAATTTTGAATCTAGATTTCTAGGATTCAGTGACACAGTCACTATGCTTCCTAACCCACCGAACACAGCTGTTTTGCTAAGCCATGGCATTAAGCGATATGGGCCAAAGGTAGATGAAGTCAGATCACAGTTCTGTCATTGAGTGATGGAATGGGCTTGGAGGGCTGAACAGCATATTCCTGTTCCTATGAACCCGAAATACCAATTGGGTTGTTTTAGAAAAGGTTTGGAAGTCTCATACACACACACGTATACACACACACACACACACACACACACACACACACAATGCTTCCTACACACGCACAGACACACAAAAATACACAGACTCAAGTACACACAGACACTCATACACACACACGGACACATACAAATACACACAGACATACACACACGCACAGTGACACACAAGTACACATGCACACACTATGAGACTGGATCAGTTGTCAATTTTCAAATCTGAAATGAATAGACTTATCCAAAGGTTTTATGGACATGAGGCAAGTTCGAAGGTCGGAATGACTTCCTTCTGTTCTTGCAGTATTTCCTGCTATTCTGTATTCGTCATGTTTTGCTTTGTCCACTTTAGTCAGAAGACGAGAAAAGCAATTTATTATTATGTAAACAGAAAAAAGATTGCAAAGTGTGATGGTACTGAGGTGCCTAGGTAAATTCCAACCTGGCCATATGCCTCCTGTCCAAAAGCCTTTCAGAATTTTAAATCATTTTAAGTCAATCCACACCTGCATATCACCCGCTGCCCCCCGACACTCCACCCCAACTCCAGCGAGAGGGAGGGGCAGAATGTAAACTCTTACCTGTCACATTACAGACCGTTAAAGTCACATTCTCTTTAACGGCTGTGTCCGCACCGTCTGCATAAACTTGTATCACATACACGCCGCTGTCGCTGGGCTGTAAATCCCGCAAACACAACGATCCCGTCTCTGGGTCGACGTCAACTCGGTGTCGGTGGGAAGGAGCTGACATCTGGTGATCTGAGCAGTTATAACAGCATCTGGCAGCATCTGAAGAGCAGTTTGACCGGATCAGGCTCACAATTGGAGTGTCTCCGGGCAAAAAATACCACAGGATCCCTAAAGTGGAGGAGGGTGTGAGTGTGGAATAGGAGACGGAGAGACGGACAGACTGGCTCACTGACCCGTTCACTTCTCTCTGAGAGACACTCAGGGAAATAGCACTGTTTCCAGGGGCTGTAACAAGATCACACACAACATCAGTTTCCAGCCGCATCTCAGTCTCATCGCATCAATCAGTTACAGTCTACGCAGCAAAATCTCCAGATAGAGAGAGGGATAGCTGAGTGCGCCGAAAGTACACAACTTGACGATATAAGTAACTTTCCACAGGAAAAACAAAAGTTCCAACAGACTTCCTCTAACTTCTGACATGTTTTTAAAATCAGTGGTATACGTTAATAAAACGCATAACTCAGCGAGAAAAGCAGACACACGGGCAGCGCGGTGGCTCAGTAGTTAGCGCTGCTGCCCCGCCAGAAACCCGAGTTTGATTCTGCAACTGAGTGCCCATTTGTGTGGAGTTTGCGTGTTCTCCCTGTCTCTGTCTGACTTTGCTCCAGTTTCCTCCCACAGTCCGAACATGTGCAGCTGAGGTGGATTGGCCATGCTAAATGCAGGGTAACAGGCATAGAGTGGCGGCTGGGTCTGTTTGGAGTTCTGTTTGGAGGGTCAGTGCGGACTTGCTGAGTCAAATGGCCTCTCACTGAACCGTAGGGGTTGTATTCATTTAAAATCAAACATTTCTAGAATGCTTTCCATAAGATGGCTGTACATTTTCTTCACTCTCTCTCTCTCCCTTTATAAATGCTGCACCATCTCTGATTTTAAGTTTGAGGCAGGATCTTTTGAATTTGTCCTTGTTCTTGTGAGAATTTATTGCCTGCCACCAATAGGCTGTAGAAAATGCTGGTCATTTTTAGATTGCATGTAACTGAATGGCTTCAGAGACTATTTCAGAGTAACCTGTATAGCTAGGAGACTGTGTCGCCCAGGAAAGAGGTTAATGAGTTAGTAACAACCCGACTACTGCCAACTTCAATTTGAAATTAGATCAAATTGGATTTAAACTCATATCCTCTGAATTATGATTCTAGATTTCTTGGATTCAGTAACATTGTCACTATGCTTCCAACCCTGCTGTTCTGTTCAGCTAAAATATTAAGGGAGATGATTGAAAGGCAGGTATATGAAGTTAGACCACAGATAAGTCATGATTTAATTGAATGGTGGAAGAAGCGTGAGGAACTGAATGGCCTATGCATCCAAAATACCAATTGGCTTGCATTATCTCCACCAAAGTTTGGACCTCTCATCCACACATGCACAAAAAAGAACATCCTAGCTCAATTCCCAATTTTCAAATTGGAAACGAATAGATTTATCCAAAGGTTTTAAGGATATGATGCAAGATTGCCAAGAAAATTCCATGATCACACTACATCTCAATAGCTCAGAGATAATGGGAACTGCACATGTTGGAGAATCCAAGATAACAAAGTGTGGGGCTGGATGAACACAACAGGCCAAGCAGCATGTCAGGAGCACGAAAGCTGACGTTTCGGGCCTAGACCCTTCATCAGAGAGGATGAAGGGTCTCGGCCCGAAACATCAGCATTTGTGCTCCTGAGACACATCTTAATAGCTACCTCCTGCTCTTGCACTATGGTATTTCCCAATGTTCCTGGTTTTCTGCTTTTTTTTTGCTTCTTACACTTTGATCAGAAGAATAAAAAAGCAATTTACTATTTAAATAGAGAGCGATTGCAAAGTGTAATGGTACAAAGGTGTCTTGGTACATTAAATCACACAAAAAAAACTGTCATTATGCAGGTGCAGCAAATGACTAAGAAGTCAAATGCAACGTTGGCCTTTATTACAAGTAAGAATGGAATATAAAATTAGGTTTGGTTGCAACTATTTACATTTTGGTCCCAAGGAGTAGCAGGAAAGCAGATTTGAGATCAAAATTAGATCAACCACAATTTTAATCAAAATTCTAATATTCCCCAACCTTTCATTTGCCTCTCACAGTCATGGTTTGGTATATTTTGAAGACTGGACTCTCAAGTAATTCTACGATAGAGACCAGAGAGAATCTTCCCATAAATACAACTTACTGTACTTTGTTCGTCAGATCTGTAAATTGATTAAATACATGAATCATCTTTAAGATGAATCGCAGGATGAGAATTATAAAGCAGCGCTTCAGTTGATTGTATAATATGGACACCATTAATATATTCCTGTATCAGTTGTATCTTTGAGTGGAGACACATGTGTATTTAGAAAATAAAATAACTAATGCTTGTGTTGAAAGCAGATTGTATCTCAACTCTGCCAATTGTTCTTGATCGAATTTCCTTGCTATCTTTTAATGAATACAACATCTGCCCATTTCATTCTGGACTACCTTGATCGGTCCATGCCCATAATATTTTAGGGGCGAGCATTCCAGAATTCTGCTACCCAGTTTGTGAAAATGTACACTTTATCATTTCACTCCCAAATAGCTTAAGCCTAATTTAAAGCTCATGTTCTGGTTTTCACAGCATTTTCTCTGTCTGTACTATCTAACCCACTTGCTTTGTTAAACATTCCAGTTTGATCACCCCTCAGCTGTCTGAAAACAAAGTGATCCAACCCAGGTATCTCTGACATTTGTGATGATTTGCAGTAGATCTTAGTTATTTGCCAACTCTTGTCACCCTTTGCTGAAAGAAATGGATGATTTTACCTCCAACATGAGAAGTTAGCATTTGAATTTACATGGCTCCTTCCACAATTTTAGGATACTCCAAATTCCATGAACCTGAACTCACAGGAAACCCTGGAACTTTGGGAAAGAATGAGGTGGTAAGGATATATGTATACCTGCATTTAATTCCTCCTGATCTGAAATGTTTTGTCTGCATAATGACCACTGCTTCACTTTTGTGGCAATTTCAGTGGCCTTTTACGTGAAAAACCAGTTCTCAAAAATAAGGGGAACTGGAGGGCAAACAGCTGTTTGTGTGTGAACCCAGCTCCGTTTTCAACATATATATGTTACTTTCATCAACATTACGTAACTTCCACAAGTTAATTGGTCATCATAAGAAATAAAGTCCTTCCTGAACTATTTTCTCGGTCCATTCATGTCTTTCTTAAATCTATGGCTCATTGACTGCAGAATTACCAATGTGTGTGAACAGTTTCTGCATATTCTAGGCAATTGAACCCCTTCATCATTAAAGAAAACAGAATCCAAAAGCACAGCTGTTGGCACTTTTAAATTTCATTCTGTGGCGGGACTACTAGACAGCAGCAAACCGCTATCTGTGTTACATTTATGTTGTGATGTTGCTAAATCACTTAATAAAAGTGACTACTTACTGTATTTAAACATTTAAGTGCAAACATGGGGTGGAAGTTTTATTATGATGTGTTAAAACACATTAATAGTGTCTATCACTTACACACTGTCATTTTTCAGCAATTTTGGCACACTTGTCTGTTTTTCCATGTGTCATCTATCTAACCTTTTTCTGTTTAAATTCAATACAGTGTACCAGATCTCCGCTGACTTCTGTGCAAAAACATGCCTCTATTCCAGTACTGAAAAGCCCAACTCCATTTTCGGCGTGCACTTCTTGTTCTGAACTGACCCACCAGAGGAAATAGTTTCTCTCCATCGACCCTAATCAATTCTTTCACCATTTTAAATGCACCAATTAGACCACCCTTCAATTTGGCAAAAGCAAGACACTGCAGACGCTGGAAATCTAAAACCGCAAAGTGCTGGAAATGGTTCACAAACAAAGTCGCTGAAAAAGCTCAGCAGGTCTGGCAGCATCCATGGAGGAAAAAAAGAGTGAACGTTTCGGGTCCCGTTACCCTTCCTCAGAACTGATGGTGGCTGGGAAAATGCCAGTTCATATGCCTGAATAAAGGGAAGGGACGGGGGTGAAATGGTTAGCAGCTCTGACAATGCCATTGGAAGAGATGTAAATTTAATGTTCCGAGCTGAATATGATTCTTCTGTTCTGCAACAGAACTCATGTAACCTCAACCATATCTTCTGTTCTTGCAAAGCCACTAAACACCTGCATTTTCATCAAAGAATAAAGTCATCTGAATTTACACCTAAGTACCTTTATTTCCTTTGTGTCTACCAAGGTATTTTATCTATAAACCAACAATGACAACATTTCAAAAATAGCAACTGTAGCAAACATCACAACCAATTTGTCCACAAACTACAAATAAATAAAAGCTTCCTTTTGTATCGCGTGTTACTTGATCTCATGGTGTCCCAAAGGTCTTTACTTTCATTAAAGATTGTGACCTCTGTTGTAGTGTAAGACATACGGCATCAACTTTCATGCCATAAGATGTCTCTAATATCAAGCTGATAGTATCCAGACAATCTGCTTTAACTACATTGGTCGAGAGATAAAAATGTTTTGAGTTTTGAGGGATTCTTCTCCCCAAGGGTTTATACTAACTGGTCTCCAGTATTCTACCCTCTATGTTTAAGTCATCACGAACATATATGTCTTGTCTTACATTAGGTCCAGTTTGCCCTGGTACTCTCTGACTTATACTATCTCCTAGTCAACTTTAATTTTCAAGCCTTCCATAAGCTTGTCTTTTCCAATCTGTATGAAGCCCTCCAGCCTTACAATCCTGGAAAAGGGCTTTATTGTTCCAATTCTGCCCTGATGTGCATTCCCAGTTGTAATGTGAAACTAAATGCTTTTTCAGAAGTATTTAGACGAGCTAGGTATTGAGGCTACAGGCTGCACATTGGAAAAAGGGATACAAGTAGATAGATACTGGATAACCGACGTGGATCCAGTGGGGTAAAGGGCCATTTTCCAGGTTGTAAAAGAGTGTATGACTCGGCAATTGCTTCAGTTGTCCCCAAGCTCTGGAAATCCCCTCTTAATTCGTATTCTCTCCTAACTTCATGTTTCTCTTTAAAATGCCTCTGAAAGTTGACCTCCTGGGCCCAACATCTTCTCTGTTGCTGAGGGTCAAATTTTATTTGAATATAATTTATTTTCCTTGAGGCACCTTGGGACCCTTGTTTCATTTTGTCCGCGGTGCTGTACAAATGCTTCTTGTCGTGCGTCGACTATTGACAGAAAATCTCTCAGCTAGTAAGAAAATATTAATTAGTAATTTCTCTATTGAGGAAGTAGTCTGGGGTTGGGTGTTCATTCTGTTTTAGTATGTGAGTCAGCTGAAGCATTGCCAAGTCCTGCACCCAGTTTTGAATTCAGCACCTCCTTGACTCAGGGGCATTTGCATTCCTAACAGAGGCAGGGCTGTCAGCTGAGAGAAGCCCAACGACTCTGGTTACCTATCCTCAGGAGCATGACAGGAGGAGGTAGGGGAGATTGCTAGCTCTCCTCAGCTCTGAAGGATCAGCCTAGCTGAGTGAACCGCTCGTCAAACTAATGCAAAACAAAACTTCTAGCTGACTCAAGATAACAGCGTGCACAGCAGGTACTCATCACGCTGACAGATTTGGGAGATGGATTGATTCACTCGTAAACGGTTCCAGCAGGCATGCAGCTCAGTGACCAGTTTCGCCAGCAAATTGAAGGGAAATTGTACGCCCCTCCCCCCGCCCCATCCCGTTCACAGGAGCTAGATTAAACCAACAACAAGATTTAAAGCAAGAAACCAGTTTCTTTAATAGGAAGAGATAGTAGGAACTGCAGATGCTGGGGAATCTGAGGTATCAACGGGTAGAGCTGGATGAACACGTCAGGCCAAGCAGCATCAGAGGAGCAGGAAGGCTGACGTTTCCTGAAGAAGGGTCCCGACCTGAAAAGTCAGTTTTCCTGCTCGTCCGATGCTGCTTGGCCTGCAGTGTTCATCCTTGTTATCTCATCTTCTTTTGTAGGAAGTCAGGGAGCGGTAAATGCATTCCATGCCTCCAGCTCCCATTAAAGCCCAGAGGCAGGAGGCACTCAAAAATTGCATTTATACAAGTGAGGGAAACGTTACTTACCGAAGAGGCAAATGAAGTAATAGCCGAGGAGGAGAACGCTGGCGAGTTGTAAAATGCTCGGTTCCTTGCACATACCGAGCGTCCCGGCTCCCCCCGTCCCTTGGAGAGAGGGGACAGAACACTGTAAAAAGCCTCGCCGTGTAGGAGCCCAGGGATGATCCTGTATTTGAAGCTGAAGTAATTGGCCCAGTCATTGAACAGCGTCGGAAATCACATGTTGCAGTTGAGGCGAGACAGACAGAGAGCAAAAAAAAAACACACATTTAACTCGGGGGCCCAGCGCCACATGACCCCGTTTAAATGGGTGTCATTGCTCGTTCAGAATAGTCTCTAACATAGCTTGGTTTCTCCGTGACTTCATACCACCTCCCCCGGCAACCCACCCCCCACCTCCGCTCTATCTTAGGCATCAGTACCTATTGTAACTTTGCAGTCTTTCCGTTTCTCCTCTCCGCAACCATTGGGTTTCTGACATCCTCACAGTCGCCCGGTGAGGTGCAGCAAATCTAGACATACACCCAGGCTCCAGAGCAGTACAGAAACTGCAGCAACCCCTTCAAAACAGCCTCTCGAAACAAGCACCAAATGAATGCTGCCTGCACTCAAAGTGCCCTAAATTTAACCTCGCAGGTACTGTGAGTTTGATTTATCATTGTAACATGTACAGACACGCAGTGAACAGTATTGTTTTGCGTGCTGTGCAGACAAATCCATGCCTGACAGAAGTAGATCTGGGGAATAGATTTCTGACTCTCACTTGCTGCTATGAAGTCAGGCCTCCCCTCAGCTCCCGCGCTGAGAAGGGGTAAGAGGGCAGAGTAAGTTGCTGGGGTGGGGGTGGCGGTGCGGGGGGAGAAGAAAGCTCTGGGGGCATCTGTGAAGGAAGAAAAGAACAGCGTTAATGTTTCGGGTCCTGTGACACCTCAGCCCAGAGAGGTTAGCTCCGACAGATCTGCCAGCATCTCTCCCTCGATGGAACAACTCCTCACTGTCCATCGCTCCTGTCCATCGCTTCTCACTGTCCATCGCTCCTGCCCATCGCTCCTCACTGTCCATCGGTCTGCATACAGGACAAGGTGAGCAAGACAGCTCACAATGACCTTGAGAGCCGAGCCAGCTTTGAAGCTGCGATGTTTGCGTTAATGTTAAATTCCAGACCGGGTGAACGACTCGCATTTGCTTGTTGTCAAATTTCTGATGAGCATGTGAGTGTAACCCGGCAGAATGCATCGAACCGGCCGGAAAAAAAAATCAAGATTTTTAACCGAGACTGTTCGTCAACGGCCTTTTAATATCGATCTGACCTTTTACTACCAATCCGAGTCGGTTTGCCCTCCCCTAGTGAACGATTTCACAAAATGTAGTGCCTTGATTCAGCAATGTGCTTGGAATATAACCTCCACGTGTTTTATGGCCTTTTCTAAAAAAAATCCAAAAATATTGAGCTTGCTAACCAGTAGACACCAATACAACTTTTAGCTTAGTGTAGATTTTCACGTAATTCTCAACCGTTAAAAGGTGGAGAATTGGACAATTACACTGTGCATTTTTTCTTTGGCTGGTAACATATTCTATCCTTAGCCCCACGGATCGCCTTGCAGCAGGCGATACTCCCAAACGCACGAATCAATGCGTTATCTCGTGTAACAGAGAGGAAACAGAAAACCATTAATTTGTAGCACAGTGTGGCCGATTGCATTGGGATAGATTGTGCCTCTCACCATCTACTTGCGCGTCGAGGGAGAATGTGCATTGTGCTCTGATCAGCAGAATGACCCCATTGAAACTATTTCCATCTGTGTTCAACCCAGCCGGGCGTGAATCGTTGCCGAGGGATGTCCGAGGCGCGAACAGTGTGCAAAAAAAAATGCTTATTCCAACCCCAGCGACGACCCCCCCCCCCCCCTTCAGCACGTAACCTGAGTTTTGGACTATTTACTAGTTTGTATCGTGGTCGTTGTTCATCTGTCTACAATGTGTGGGGGTTCGAATATGAGAAGTTGTGAGTTTCCGGGACAAAAGCAAAGGCTGCTGCCCGGGAAGGTTGAAAGCGCAAATTGGTAATTCCTTGAAGTGACTCGGACATCGATGCACAGGCAGAGTCAGGGCGAACCATAACGAACAGCGTGCCAATAACATAAAAGTGAATGTAAAATAGAAAGAAAGAACCGGGGTGCTATAGATCTGTAACAAGCCAAAAAATCCCCAGTCAGTGTTAGAGGAGCTCAGCAGGTCTGACAGCACCAGTGGAGAGAGGGGAAAGACGAAGTTAAGTTTCGAGCCCAATGACCATCCGTCATTGTTAATTTGGGAGTCAGACGGAAAGTAACAACAGTCATCCTCAATGACCAACTCCCTACATACACTCACCTTTACTGGCTTTTCCCCCGCCTCCTTGACCTGTCCATCTTCTCTCTACCTAGCTGCCCCTCTATCCACCCTCTACCATCACCTCTCCCCACCCCCCACCATTTCTGAAGAAGGTCCCAGATCCGAAACGTCAGCCTTCCTGCTCCTCTGATGCTGCTTGTCCTGCTGTGTTCATCCAGCTCCACACCTTGTTATCCCCCAGGGCCAAAATATTCACAGGACACTGCAGCCTAAAGACTTCAATTATAACAACAAACCACTTATTTCTAAATGCATCCATGATATAATGTAATTGGTTATTGGATGTTTTATTTAGTAGAAATGGACTTGTGAATGGAATTTGAAACTTAGACAAATTAGGAAGGTGTTCAATGGCTGCCCCAGCATTAAGTTTGGGGGTGAAACACCACTAAAACAATTTAGGAATCATTTTCTTGCACAGAGTGACAAGATTTGGAACTTGCTGCTACAAGGAGCTCATTGAAGTTACTCACATTAATCCATTTGAAGGGTAGCTTGATGATCATACAAATCATTGTCCCTTTCACCATTCCCTCATGTATCATAAAATTTTTATTAGGGACATGTGAAATGCCCGGTAAATGACCTGCTGATAATTAAATTATGAAATAATCCGATCACACACTCTGTAAAGTTGAGCACCACTAAAACATTGCTTTCCATTTTATAACTTGCATCAATGTCATTCATCTATCTTTGCTACCTGCTAGGCAAAACTCAATTATTCAAATACTCTTCCTGGATTTCATATCTCTGTGTTGTCCACCACTCCATAAATCTGTCATCTCATCCATTTCTATAATTCTCCAAGTTACTTGCTATTCTCAATCCTAGCTTCTTGAGTACCACTGATTATAACCACTCCAGTACTGGTGGGTTATGCCTTTAGCCCAAGTTCCAGAATTCCCTCTTGAAATAGCTCTACCTGTGTTCCTTTCTTTGCTCCTCAAAACTTTACTTTTTTGATTAAGTTTTATATGTAGCTTGGTGTCAAGATTTGTTCGATCATCACTCCTCTGAGGTGCTTTGAGCCATGTTGCCCAGCTGAAGTTCCTATTTAACTACAGACTGTAGTTAATGTCTGCCAAATCAAGTCCCTGAAAATTCAAACACTAACGTCTTAACCCTTCAGGAAGTGAATTGTTGAAAGATTTAAATTGGCAAGCTACAATTTCAATTTTGTTTTGTCTCATTTTCCCTTTTCTCTTATGATCCAACTTGCCCATCTCTTATTTCTAACTGTTTTGACTCAAACCTATCTTTCTTCTGTTGACTCTCTCTAAACAAAGCCCTTAAATTTTGTGGATTATTGCTTTCACATTACAATCTAGCTGGACTGCTGCAAGGAGCTTGATGGATTACCTTCAGAACATCCATAATTAAGATTTACGTTTTTGTTTAAACAAGTGTGCTTTTTTGCATTTTGGAATTTTTATACAATTATTGGTCCCATTGCCCTCGCTGTCATTATCAGCACTTACTTCCAATATGTTATATTGCAAAGGCTTTTAACCAAAGTGTGAGGGATGCCCATTATTTGATATCATTACACTTATAAATAACCATTGGAAGGGATAATGTTCTTTCTTTTAAAAGAGAGGTTTATTTCTGTAATGTAACTTGGTGACTCATATGTATAGAAAACAAAGATCAGAAATAGATCAGTTTACGTGGCATGCAATATTTGAAACTCTGCATTAACAGAGCGCCTGAGTGCAAGTTAAGAAGGGTTAACGTTTTAGCAAATCAGTTAGAACATACAGAGGTAATTTTATCTTTTTGGTGATGGTGTAAAATGCACAGAGGAAATTAAGCTACTCTGATACACCAACACAATTTTCCTGTTTATTGAAGTCAGCAGAAGAAAAAAATAAGTAGGTGTACAATGGTCATTCAACTCAATATTGGCCATCTTTAATCATTTTCTGATGTAATGATCACCTCATACACTTCAAAAAATTCTTCATTAGCTAGTTCCGATGAGGTCCCATCTTTTCAAAATTTCGAGCCAGAAGCATTAAAAAGAGTGACATTTATATACCATACATAAATCACTCCTAAGAGCATTAGGAGTGGAGTCACATTCAGGTCCGAGCATGTGAGAACAACAGGTTTCTGTCTCAAAACGACATTGCTTAGACCAGTTCCATTCCCCAGTTCATGGGTTATTTTGTTTTTGGCAGGTCTGGGTGGCTTTTTAATTCATTTGATGTAGGTGTCATTGTTGGACGTGAGTCACATATAGAGAAAAGTTTCCTACCCGAAAGGATATTAATGAGCCAAATGGGTCTTCCCCAATAACTGATGACAGTTTTGTTGGCCATTATTAGACTCTTAATTCCAGATTTTTATTGGATTTAAACTCTACCATCCACCAGAGCAGGATTTAAACTTATGTCCCCTGAACATTGCCTGGTCTTTTGGATTTATGGGTCAAGCATTACTATCACTTGGCCATCACCATCTCTTGTAGCAGGCTCCATCATTCAGCTCTTTTTAAATGTTATACCATCCGTAATTTCAATCACCAGAAAAGTTTAATCTTACTCATTCTTCAAATCCTTATCTGCCCTAAATTGTTATCTGAAACAGCCGAACTAGCTTTTGTCAGCATGAACCTGGTGTCACATAGGCCAGACCAAGGAAAGGTAATTGGTGCACTAGTTGCCTTTCTTAAAAACTAGTTTGCGAGCTGTGGGTGCCATTGGTAAGGCAAGCCAATGTTCTTGAATATAATGACTCATCTGGTCACTGCAGAAGCTAGTTATGAGTCAACCACATTGCTGTGGTTCTGGAGTCAGTTAGAGCAAGTGAGAAAGTCAATGACAGTCTTGGCCACTGTTGTTAGAGGTGGCCACACCTGGCACTTGGTTGTGCTTGGATCTGCTTTGGATACATTGGCTGCAACCAGCTCATCTCGCAATTCACGCACTGGTAATAAGTGATGTAGGATTAATCATGAATAAATATTCAACAGAACAGGCACGTGCTTGAACAAAAAGTAGTTTGTTACATACTAAGTACTGAACAATTAATGTTTGATACTAAAAATAAAGAGTAATATTAGACCCGAAACATTAACACTTTTACTGTCTCCACAGGTAATGACTTCCTCCTGAACTGTGTCTTTGTATTACAGTAATAGGACATTGGCTTCAGGCTTGAGAAGAGGTGTGGGTATCTCTTCAGAGGTCTAAGATATGTCTAAACCAAGTCACTGTTACAGGAGAGGCTGACTATGAGATGATCAGATACACACATTGACGAGTTCCTAGCAGAGCCTATGTTGCATATTTCGGTAGGCCGAGCTGTAAAAGGATCTCTTTTAGTGAAGGCAGATCAGATTAATTGATCAGGTCACCATGAAGAATCTGACTTCTCTTTTTCAAAGTAGTGTCTCCCGAGAAGGCAGGTTCAACACCTTATCTGAAAGCAAAGTCACTTCTGCTTTGAAACATCTGTTTAAAACTTGTTTGATTTGATGTATTTATTGTCATGTGCAGGTCATTACAAAATGCAGCGAAAAGCGTTGCATGGTGTCCCACCTCTCAGATGCCTTATTAAAACTCAGAAAAATGAGCCAAAACATAGAATATATGTGAACAATATGTATAGAACAGTGAAGAGAGTGCCCAGCCTTGCAGTGCTTCTTGTTAAGCGCTCTGTCATGGGCCATGGCCCATGAGCTGCTTGCACCACGCCTTCGCCTATCTTCAGCACCATCTCACCTCCACTGGCGCTCTCACCAACAGTAACAACTCCCACATGTCTCGCAATGCTATCACTTCACTGTACACTGTCTACAATTTGAAACAGCTCGGTGTAGGACGTTGGAGCCATTCTTGACAAATAGGATCTGAATGCTGCAAGCCTTTGCTTGGATCACTTCTGTTTAATGCAGCAATAACCACAGTAAGAGCCACAGGCTTCTTCCTGTGTATAGTGGCTTCAAGCAGCCCACTCTCTAAGTGTGAAAACCCCAGTCATCTCATTTCTCTGTGCCTGTCACAGATCCTCACGAAAATCCTCAGACGGGCTATTGAACCCAATGGGAATACATCACCATTTCACCCTTACTAACTTTTGGGTCAGACCAAGTAGCTGCTGCCTCTCTTTGGTAGGTGTAAAAGAAAATCCCACTGCAACATTTGGAATTAGAACTCTGCTGGTTAATATTTATCCATCAAACAACTACGGCAAAAAGAACGTAATTAGAGGCTCACCTAATTGATTTCCACCGAAGCTTGTTGTATAGTAAATTTGCTGCTTGCTTCACTCATTATAACAGCTGCTCTTCTGAAGCACTGAGCAGGCTGCGAAATTCTCCGTGGTGTCCTGATTTCCTGTGATGAGCTTTTGCTTTCTTTTCTGAGTTTCTTGAAAGTGCACCCCAAGTAAGCCTTATTTGGCAGAGTGCTGCTTTGTCAAAGGGGATTTGTCCTATATTCTTATTCCTCTTGTCCTGAAATTCATGCTTGAAATAGCAAGCATTAATGATGTTTCAGCTGGAAATCGCCAAAGGTTGTGAAATTGTAAACACTGGCTAACAGAGAGTTTGGCCAGAGTTGTGAACAGCCTGCTTCAGCAAGTAATGGCCAGATGGGGTTTGAACCCAGACCTCCCGCCTTAGAGGCAGCTACCACTGGATTACAAGTGCCCTCTGGCCAGAATTGTACACTTCTCTGAAAAAAGCTGGCAAATGCAAGGGTGGATCATCAGCTGGGCACCATTGCACTGATCTGGTGTCTGCCACTTACTGATTCCACATCCCACCTCGACAGTTACTGTAACCGCAATGGCTCACTTGTCAGAGGCTCATTGTAGCTCGTGTAACTGTCTAATGAATAAGCATGCTGCCTCCTGCACCCCTTTGATCTTTCCTTAGTGTTCAGGTTGCAAGGTTGGGTTGAAAAGGGGCAATGGTTCAGCTCGTGCTAATCAAAGACTTCCCAATTTATTTCCCAACTCTGCATTCCCCCTGCCCATACTTTGTTGACCCTGACTCCAGGGCTTCCTTCTCTGAAGTTTGTCCTTCTGGTCTCCAGTGAGACTTCCGGCTCAGCCTCATACCAGCTCCACGTCTCTTCTTCAGCACTGCCTGCAGAAACCACTGATGCCAGGGAGAAGAGAGCTACAGATTGGCTAGCAGCTCTACGAGGCGGAAGTTCATCACTGATAGTGATCAAAGGCTAGCTTCAGCCAAGTAATGGCCCAACCACCATCAAATGCCCGCAGGTTGAGCTTTAATACAGAAGCTTGGAGATGTAACCGTCACTTTCCTACCACCACCCGACAATGCAATATCTGTCCGCTATTTCCCAGAGACTTTAAAATGTGTTTTGGACTAAAACCAGAACTAACAGCCAAGACAAAACCTCAAACTTATCCAAAAAAGGGCATCCAACTAGTCTCAGTCAGAAGCCCTAATCAGTGTCACAGCCAGAACCTCTCAACAGGGTCCCATCTAGACCTTTAACTGGTATAAGAGCCAGAGCCTCTAACCAGAGTACTAGGCAGGAACTCTAACCAGTGTTCCAGCTATCATGACTAACCAAGACCTCAGCAGAACCTCTAGTCTCTAATGTTGTAATATTTAGAGTTACAAAAATGTCAGTAAATATATACTATAACTCTTTGCAATGGAAGGAAAGGTAATATAAAGCTTACTAATGGAATGTGAGTCAGTCAAACCCTTTTCTTCTGTTTACTGAAATCAATAATTAGTCTTATGTGCTGCATTAAAAATGTATAGCGTTCTTTTACAGTAACCTTCTCAAATAAAACTAAGGTACGGCAGATGACGGAGATTTGACATAGAAACAGAAATATATCAATTGTATTTTAAATGTTGTTTTTAATGGAAGCGGTCTCTTTAGTGTTTCAATGAAAACAACAAAAATGTACATTTACACAGCATCTTAAAACTAGCTAAGGTAATGCACAGGAACTCAATCAAAGAAAGAATGACACCTTGTAACATAGGTGACGAAAAATTTGGTCAAGGAATGGAAGTGATGGGATGCCATAAGATCATTGGAGAAATAGGGACAGTACCTCAAAAGGGAATTTGATGGATGGGGAATGATTGATGTTGATATATTGAATTAATATAATTCTGTTTTTATGACAGATCCTCAATACCCATTTCACTTTTCCTAGAGAAGGTTTCTTGCCTGCCTAAACTGTAAAGAATAGACAATGCAGTCTCCTTCCCTAAAGGACAGCTCTCCACATCTCTTTGAGGAATGCCTACCCTGAAGAAGTTTTGCTCTTCCCTACGACAGGAATTCCGGTTGACTCTTTGTACATCTTCGTTAACTATCAATAGCCCATTTCTGAAGAAGGGTTCTGACCTGAAGCATCAGTTTTCCTGCTCCTCTGATGCTGCCTGGCCCGCTGTGCTCCTCCAGCTTCACACTGCGTAATCTCGGACTCCAGCATCAGCAGTTCTTACTATCTCTTTGTTAAATATTGACATCTTTTCTCTACCAGAACCCTATTCCAAATACCCCACGTATTGCATAAATGTTGCCCCCTTCACACGTCACTTCAGCTCTGATGAAGAGTCATCTAGACTCAAAACATTAGCTTTCTCTCTCCCCATGGATGCTGTCTGACCCACTGTGATCTCCAGCATTGGTTGTTTTCAGTACAGATTCCAGCATCTACTCCTATATACTGTAAAGAATGCTCCTGATCATTTCTTTAAGATGGAGCCTGCAAGTCTCTCACAAGGACAGAGAGCTGAGAGCTTGCCATCTTCACACCAAGACAACAAAATGTGAGGCTGGATGAACACAGCAGGCCAAGCAGCATCTCAGGAGCACAAAAGCTGACGTTTCGGGCCTAGACCTTCATCAGAGTCTAGGCCCGAAACGTCAGCTTTTGTGCTCCTGAGATGCTGCTTGGCCTGCTGTGTTCATCCAGCCTCACATTTTGTTGTCTTGGATTCTCCAGCATCTGCAGCTCCCATTATCTCATCTTCACACCAAACTCAGCTACAAAATAATGAGAGAGAACAGCTCTTAGCACATGCAGAATTAAGTTGCTGCCTTTTATATTTGGGATGTGGAGTTAAATCCTCTGCAGATGAGGCCATTCTAGGCAAAATTATTATAATCATGCACCCACTGACTGTGTAGTGCCATGCAACTGCCATCAAATTAGATTTAATTGAAACGTGTCAATAAATCCTGTCAACAATCAACATTAAAAATTATGGCCTCAAGCAATTTGGACCATGACAAAATTTGCACCAATTGACCACTCGTCTGGTAAAATGTGCACAATGATTCAGATTAAATTTAAAAGCCTCAGCTGGGTTTTCATTTTCTGCATTTCTTCTCATGCTTGACAATGAAAGAGATTGCTTTGGAGCTGCCACATTCCCTCACCTAACAGTAAGTATGCAATAATATGGACTATGATATTCAAGGGTTAGTGTTAAGTGTGTGCTCATGGTAGATGAGGGTCTGAATTTCAACCACCTCTCCCACCTCTAACACTGTAGCTTTAGGGCTTTGGATGAACATCAGCTGAGCCTGGAGGGCAATCAACTCGGTGAAAGACGGTCTTTGATCTATCCGAACTTTGTTGGTTTTCCAGAGCAAGGAGTTGACCCCGACCAAGTGTTGCAGACTGGTGCATTCCAAGGTCCCGGACTACGTGCTGAGGGACATACTAAAGCTTAGGGCGATTGCCACCAAAGCGCAGTGGGGAAAGACCACTGCCTGAAGTCTTACTGTTGAAGGTAAATGGGGGTCTCCTCAGTTATCATAACTTCTCGTGCCCCAAATGTATGTAACTATTAGTATTGTATGTGCAAGAGAGGTGTTTGGTTTTCTGGATAGAGTTAAAATTCAATGTTTTTGTTTACTTACTTGACATGCAACTGTACAGAACTGAACTGCTTTTGTGATATTGTATACATTTTTATGAATAAGGTACATTTTTTGAAATAAAGGAAACCATCTTTAGCACTTTGGAGCTGCAACATGCATCTGTAAAAGGTTACTGAGCTCGGAGCTCCATACTGAGGTAAAACATTGGCATCCTTGTGAACCCTCCATGCTTCTATCAGATAGGGCAAGTGCTTCATTGTGATTGATATGAGTGATATGAAGTACCATTAGTGACGCACTGTTCTATTTCTGACATTATCCACAGATTACATATCTGGCATGGAACCTATGCTTGGAGGGTCCCTCGTGACTTTGGTGAATATGCAAGAACAGTGTCGAAGAAGGCACCATATTGTCACAAAGCCAGCACGAACAGCAATCTCCATGGCTGCCACACAGCCTCTCAAGCGACCAGCAATGATCCACATTGACTGAAAGATTGGCAGGATTGCCAGCTAATCATTCAGATGACACAGAAAGAGGGATAGAAGGAGGGATGCAGGCAGTTCCAATATTGATTGAGAAATCATTTACAGCAGTGAGGAGGCATTTATATTGGAAGGATCGTCAAATGAGGCAAAACGGAAATAGATAAAAACAGAAAAGTGTCAAACACACAGTTGGGGGCGTACTATAAGTGGTCAAACAGTCATGGAGAGATACAGGATGTGATCAAATTTCAAAGATACCTGAATATTACTTGGGATAGTTTCTGTGCAGAAGGTAGAGAAGGAACAAAATTCTTAAACTGTATCAAGGAGATTATTTCTTTAAGCTTGTGTGACGAAAGTTCAACGAGAGAGGACAATTCTGCACTGGGGGGTTAATCTGTTTGTGAAACTAGAGAAATGAACACATTCCTCAATTAATACTTTGTTTCAGTCCTTGTAATGGAAAAAGAACAATGCAGAAAAAGACAACGGAGTGGAGGACAGTGAATTATTCGAACGAATTAACCCAGAGCGCAAGCATGTGTGAGTGGATTTCACAGAGCCACATTTGGATAAATCTGCAAGGCTGGGTGAGATGTATCCCAGGCTGTTGAGGGGTGCAAGGGCAGAGATATCAGACACCCTGGCAATAATTTTTAAATCCTCTCTGGCCACAGATGAGGTGCCAAAGAGCTGGAGGCCTGTTCCATTATTACTAAAGGAAGGAAGGGATCATTCTAACCTCAGTGGTGGGGACATTATTGGAAAGAATTCTAAGGGACAGAATATATCTACATTTGGAGAGGCATGGATTTATCAGGAGTAATCAGTGTGGATTTGATAAAGAGAGACCTTGCTTGACAAATTTGTGTGTAGAGATAGCCAGGAGTGTTGATGGGGTAATGGATTTATTGTGATCTCTGTAAATTCAGCATATCTTTTAATGACGTCCATCATGGCAGATGATCAAGAAAGATAGAGTGCGCAAAGCAATCTGTATGTTGACAGGAAGAAGAGGAAAATAATAGAGTGGGATGTTTCTGAGACTTGACATCTGTTTCTGGTGAGATTCCACAGGAAACAGTGCTGAGATCTACTCTGTTATTGGTGTGCATTAATGATTTGGAATGAAACAAGAAGCTTGTGGATGACATGAAATTTAATCACGAAGAGGGTAGCTGTAACATGTAATAACCTGAAACTGTGGAGGAGGTGATGACCTGTTGACCCGGAGACCTAGACAACATTCTGGGGACCCGGCTTCGAATCCCGCCATGGCAGATGGTGGAATTCGAATTCAATAAAATATCTGGAATTAAGAATCTAATAACGACTGTGCAATCAATTGTCAATTGTTGGAAAAATCCCATCTGACTCACCGATGTCCTTTAGGATAGGAAATGCCATCCTTACCTGGTCAATCCTGCATGTGACTCCAGGCCCACAACAATGTAGTTAACTGCCCTCTGGGGAATTAGGGATGGGCAATAAATGCTGCCTGGCCAGTGATGTCCCATCATCCTGTGAATGAATTTAAAAAAGAAACCTGCAGTTGGATGCCGTTTGGGCAGCGCAGTGACAAATACAATTCAACCTGGCAAAGGGTGAGAAAATGGACTTGGGGAGGGTGAACAACAAAAGAGATTGTGTTATAACTGGCGAGGAACTGAGAAGTGCTGAAGGTCAAGGAGATTTTAGTGTTCTTGTCCACAGACCACTGAAGTTAGTAGGGCAGGTAGAAAAGGTGGCTAAGAATGCATATGGGAATTCTTGCCTTTACTAGTCAAGAGTACAAAAGCAGACAAACTGTATAAGATGCTGGCTGTGCCGCAGCTGCAGTCCTGGTTGCAGTTCTGATTACCTCATTATGGAAAGGATGTGACTGTACTGAGACGTGATTTACCAGGATAATACTAGGGCTGGGGAACCTGAGATATGAGGAAATATTGGGTTGAGAAGGTTTTTGGATAAGGTGTACAGAGTTATGAGGGGCAGAGATAGAATGGATAAGCAGGCACTGTATCCATTACGTAAGGGGTCAATAACCCCGATTTGCTGAACGCCACACTTAGAGCATTGGAATGTAGTGCATGTATGTTCATATCCAGCAGGTGGTCACCAGTCTGTCCATGGAGGCAACCAGACATATACCAGAGACAACATGATACTGATAATATCAACCATTGGTGGACTCTTCTATCCTTTTATCTAGTTTTGCAACTGTCCCAGGCTAGCTTGCCTACCATTCCTGTGTCAGTCTGTGCATTTTCACAAACACATTAATGAGAAGAGCCTGGGATCATCTTATATCTGGAGATGAGTGGGTTCCTGGTCTCCAGCAACCTATGGCATTAGTTCCTCAGCCAGCTGCAGAGTGGCATCAGTGATGTCCTCGCCAGAGCGTGCTCCTGGGTCTAATTGAGAAAGAGAGCCCACTGAGGTGAGGCGTGAGCTAGAGGACGGACACTAAGGGGTGAAAGCATTGTTAGTGCATCATCTGAGTGTTGTGTATCCTCCTCCTCAGGGTGGAGGTTGATTTAAGGCTAGGAGGTACTGACCTCTTTATCATATTCGTTCATGGACTCCCACTGATGCTGCCTGGGAGATGACAAGTAATTAGACATAAGGAAGGACCAAAAGCTTGTTATAGAGAAGCACTGGTAATAATGGGAGATGAAAGCAGCATCATAGAGCTCAATCAATTCTTTGTGGACGTCCTGGTGCCCCTAAATGAGAGATTCCCTTTGATCCAACTTGGTATATTCTCCACCTGTGGGCACTATAGAGGCCGAATGCATAATAAATTAAATTAAGAGCGTGTGATTATGTGAGGACTGCCTATCATAGATCTGCCTGAAAAGAAAATTGGCCAAAGGTGGGGAAATGTAGCCCTTTGTCTTGTTTTTAAAAGCTGTTGTGGGTTCACTCTACTTCCTGTGAGTATACACAGGAAGTGAATCAAATCTTTCTATCAATGTCCTGTTTCAAGATCCCCCTAGCCTTTTGGCCACTGTGCAACATTCCACAAATGTATCCATATCTAATGTTACCCTCATGTTGTCAAGGGCCCCAACTGTTTTACTTCATTACGTTGAACATACGGTTCAGAAACAGGCCATTCTTCCAACTAAAGTTTCGACAAGCCTCCTCCCATTTCAGCATTTTGATTAATCTTCATTTCCATGTTTTCTTGTGTTTTGCCTCATTTCCTTTTGAAAACTTGCTACATTTGTCTCAACTGCTTCTTATCAATCAAAAAGATTTCAGTAGGTTTGGTGAGTGGATAAAGTTCCGGTATGTGGAGTACACTCTTGGGAAATGTGTAATTGTCCACTTGGCAGCAAGAATAAAAAATAAATATTATTTATTATATTATACTGTATATTATATATGATTGAAATGATGGGAGTTTGCACAACTCTGACATGCATGGATACATAATGTAATAAACTAGTACGCAGGCACGGTAAGTAATACATTGTGGGTGTACAGGACATTGGATAGGTCGCTGTTGAAACATTGCATTTGATTCTGATCTCCCTGCTATAGGAAAGATGTTATGAAACTTGAAAGTGTTAAGAAAAGATTTACAAGGATGTTGCCAGGGTTGGAGGGTTTGAGCTATAGGGAGGGGCTAAATAGGCTGGGGCCATTTTCCCTGAAGTATCGGAGGCTGAGGGGTGACGTTATAGAGGTCTATAAAATCATGAAGGGCATAGATATGTCATTGTCATTGTCTACAGGAATAGTGCCAGATGACTGGAGGATAGCAAATGTGGTTCTGCTGTTCAAGAAGGGGAGTAGAGACAACCCTGGTAATTATAGACCAGTGAGCCTTACCTCAGTTATTGGTAAAGTGTTGGAAAAGGTTATAAGGGATAGGAATTATAATCATCTAGAAAAGAATAAATTGATTAGGGATAGTCAGCATGGTTTTGTGAAGGAAAGGTCGTGCCTCACAAACCTTACTGAGTTCTTTGAGAAGGTGACCAAACAGGTAGATGAGAGTAAACCGGTTGATGTGGTGTATATGGATTTCAGCAAGGTGTTCGATAAGGTTCCCCACAATAGGCTATTGTACAAAATGCAGAGGAATGGGATTGTGGGAGATATAGCAGTTTGGATCGGAAATTGGCTTGCTGAAAGTAGACAGAGGGTGGTAGTTGATGGGAAATGTTCATCCTGGAGACCAGTTACTAGTGGTGTACCGCAACGGTTGGTGTTGGGTTCACTGCTGTTTGTCATTTTTATAAATGACCTGGATGAGGGCGTAGAAGGATGGGTTAGTAAATTTGCAGACAACACTAAGGTCGGTGGAGTTGTGGATAGTGACGAAGGATACTGTAGGTTGCAGAGAGTCATAGATAAGCTGCAGAGCTGGGCTGAGAGGTGGCAAATGGAGTTTAAAGCAGACAAGTGTGAGGTGATGCACTTTGGTAGGAGTAACCGGAAAGCAAAGTACTGGGCTAATGGTAAGATTCTTAGTAATGTAGATGAGCAGAGACATCTCGGTGTCCATGTACACAGATCCTTGAAAGTTGCCACTCAGGTTGATAGGGCTGTTTAGAAGGCATACAGTGTTTTAGCTTTTATTAATAGAGGGATCGAGTTCCGGAACCAAGAGGTTATGCTGCAGCTGTACAAAACTCTGGTGCGGCCGCACTTGGAGTATTGCGGACAGTTCTGGTCACTGCATTATAAGAAGGATGTGGAAGCTTTGGAAAGGGTGCAGAGGAGATTTACTAGGATGTTGCCTGGTATGGAGGGAAGGTCTTACGAGGAAAGATTGAGGGACTTGAGGCTGTTTTCCCTAGAGAGAAGGTTGAGAAGTGACTTAATTGAAACATATAAAATAATCAGAGGGTTAGATAGGGTGGATAGGGAGAGCCTTTTACCTAGGATGGTGATGGTGAGCACGAGGGGGCATAGCTTTAAATTGAGGGGTGAAAGGTATAGGACAGATGTCAGAGGTAGTTGCTTTACTCAGAGAGTAGTAAGGCAATGGAACGCTTTGGCTGCAACGGTAGTAGATTCGCCAACTTTAGGTACATTTAAGTCGTCATTGGACAAGCATATGGATGTACATGGAATAGTGTAGGTTAGACGGGCTTGAGATCGGTATGACAGGTCGGCACAACATCGAGGGCCGAAGGGCCTGTACTGTGCTGTAATGTTCTATGTTCTAGATAATTGTTTCTCCAGGCTA
This sequence comes from Stegostoma tigrinum, assembly GCF_030684315.1. Lineage (NCBI taxonomy): Eukaryota > Metazoa > Chordata > Chondrichthyes > Orectolobiformes > Stegostomatidae > Stegostoma > Stegostoma tigrinum. The sequence continues at coordinate 16,423,386 of NC_081387.1, read as the reverse complement.
TGGGAGTCCAAAACTAGGGTGCATAAGTTTAAGGCGAGAGGGGAAAGATTTAAAAGGGACTTAAGGGGGAAATTTTTCACAAGAGCATGGTACATGTATGGAATGAGCTGCCAAGGAAGATGGTGGAAAAAGAAATCTGGATGGATACATGAAATAGAAGGGTTTAGAGGGTAATGGGCCAAATGCAGGTGGATGGAATTAGATCAGTTTAGGTAATCTGGTTGGCATAGATGAGTTGAACCAAAGGGTCTGTTGCTGTGCTGTACACCTCTGTGTCTCTAAGCTAAGAGAATGCTATTATTTATCACAAAGGGCATTGAATACAAAAGGTGGGTGGTTATTCCACTGTTATACAGGCCCTGACGAGATCACTATGAGAGTACTGTGTACATTATGTGTCACCTTATTTATGGGACAACATAAATACATTCAAAACAGTTTAGAGAGGGTTCACCTGGAATGGTCTAGTTGTTTTATGAAAAGATTTGCCTGATGAGGCTTGTATCTGCTAGAGTTCAGAAGAGTAAACAGAGATTTGACAGGATGGGGTAATTCTTCTGGGAGTGACAAGAACTAGCAGTCACTGTTTAAAATTAATGGGCTGCCCACTTAGAACACAGATGAAGTGAAAGTATTTCTTTCAGAAGTTTGTAGTCTTTGGAACTCTGTTCCTTTGAAAGTAGAGTTTTTGATTATTTTAAAGCAGAGGTGAATGGCACAGGGCAAAACGTTACCAGCGGAGCTGGGAACATGTACTTGAGTATACAATCTGATCAACCACATGGTAGAACTGCCTCAGGGGACTGGATGGCCTACTGCATGATTCTGTTTTTGCCGAAGGTTAGAGGTCAACTCTTATGCAAGATTGGCCATTATGAATAAAGACAATGTGTTGGCATCTCTGATAATAGACAGGGCAAGCAATTATTCAGTAGATTAGATGTTCTTCTATCATCACCGGTGAGTTTATCTAGTTCATTCAACAACAAACTTACTTCTACTCAAGTTTTCATTATGTTATGTATGTGCTGAATGTTCCTTCATAACGATTTCGTGATCTCTCTTTGAATCCCTAATGGTTTATGAACTTGCTCCTAATATCTTGCTTTCTGTTTTTGTCTCCTCCTCACCATTATTATGTACAAACATTTTTCATGCGTCCTTTAATTTAGATTTTATCTTCCCTTTAGTTATTCATGTGTCTGTCATCTCATATTATTTGTTTACTTGCTTTGTGGGTACATTGCAATACATTACTCTTAATGTCTGTTAATTACTCTGTTAAAGATATCACACTGTGTTTTAGTCTCTTTTTATTTCAGGATTTTCTGACAGTTTACATTCATCTGGATTTCCTCATAATCTATTTGTTTCCCATCAAGACAATTTGCAGGAATACCAAGTTAAGGGGGAGACTAACATTTATACTGTAGGAGAGATGAGCATTGTTCGGTTGGCTAGTAGACTCTGAATGTTCGAAAGATTTGCTATGGAGAATGAATAAATTAATGATGACTGACAGTTAACTGCGAGGCTTTGTTTAAATTTGGTATTGTTCGTCAGGATTGCAGTGTGGTGCACTCGTGTGTGCTGAAAGCTACATATGGCCATGAAAAACACCCTGTTCTTTGCAGGCAGAACGGGTACTTGCACGTATAGTGCCTGCTTCAACTCAGCAAAATAGGTGACAGCCATACTCTGGTTCATCTTTCAAGGCAGCGCCTTGGTTAACCTGATTAAAGGTCCCTATTAAAAAAAAGCCTGGCACTTAACTGTCAATTAGCATGAACTGATACATTTGCCATGGCATTGCCTTTAGCAGTGTGTACTCAGCAGCCAATTAGCACTCGTCACTCATAAACTTTAAATGTTGATTCAGCCCTTAATTTGGAAAGCTGGTGAATTGCCATGTTTCAGTTACCTCCAAAATCAGCAAATTCTCTTGTTCAGCTACTGCCTTGAACTCATTATTCTATTTAGAATCGTAATCATGTTGTTACACTTGTGTTTAAATTTCTTTTGCTTATCATGCTATGTTGTCACAATTATGTCAGCTCTCTGCTGTACTTTCCAAGAGAACTATGCAAAAATGTGAGTGTAACCAACATATCAGACTATTGATCAAACTGTAATGTTTATCACTGTGCTCCAGGAAAGAGAGCAAAGATACAAAAACTACAATCTATGTGCCATTCTCCTGGATGTTTGTTACAAATTCCTTCACAAACGCACAAGCTTGGTGGTAAGAATCTGAATGTGTTCCCGTTTTCTCATCAACTGTTAAACTCAACAAATCATGTGATTACTAATAAAAACAGTTGATGCTCTGTTTTTATGAATCGAATGTTAATTCTGCTAAGTCTTGCTGATCTGTTCCAGTTTTTTGCATCTGACACATTTGATGGTGTCAAAGTAAACATCTCACATTTCAACACTTCAAATTTCCCTTGTTTTCTCATGTCTTTCTTTTAAAGTTGTCTTATTAATGTAAAGTACCACAATAATATGTAAACGTTATTGAAGGGAGAAATGAAAGTTCCCATCAACAAAATTATTTGAAATAAAAGAGGATTTAGAATGAGATTCACATGGGAAAATAATCCCTTGTATATTTGCCAGATGCGAATTGAGGAAGAGCCTCTTTTCGATTAGCGGAAATTACAGATGTTTGAAAGATAAGGATCTGTACTGAGCAGGGTAGAATTGCTCTTACCAATTACAAATCATTACACATGCTTATAGAGGAAAGATTTTCCCATTAATTCAAGGGAAAGGAGAGATGTAGATTATGAAATTGTACCTCAACCAATGGAAACTAAAACAAATCTATACAACACATTTGACCAACACTCACTCTGAAACTAATACTTGAGGTTAGGCTCTTTGCAGTTCTGCAACACACTCACAGCCATGGCTTCACACTAGTGGCTTTAGATAATGTGATAAACTGCCGCTCTTTTCATCCTTTCATATTTGAGACATCAAAATCTTTATCTGTGGCTGCAATTTATATATGGCCATCAAAGAGACATATGTGACAAATTTGAATAAATTCTTTGTTTTTTTTGCCTCTGTGCTTTAATGTACTAGTTGGTTGTGTGAGCGCCTGTTGGTTTTCAGTATTTTTGTTCAGATTGTGGGGGTACGGGGGGTGCTCGGCAGTGTTTAAATTAATGTAAAAGAAAGGGTTGCAGGCAAACGTTTAATTCCATTTCAACTGAGCCCACCATTCATGTCGCAACAAAATCAAAACTTTCTGAAGAAACTAGGCAGATCTGGCAACTGATCTGATGAAGGGTCACTGGACTCGAAACGTAAATTGTGGTTCTCTCCCCACAGATGTTGCCAGACCTGCTGCGCTTCTCCTGCAATTTCTGGCTTTGTTTCAGATCTCCAGTATCCGCAGTTCTTTGCTTCATATTACTGTGTGTGCAGTGATCGACAGTGAAAAGGTGCTACTTGCTTGGGAAATGCTGGTAATTCCATTATTAAGAAGTGGGAGGTATCTTCTGTGAATGAATAGGCCCTCTCATTATGGAAGTGAAAGTGTCAGAGACATAAGTGCGTGTAAAAGTCTGTGTGCCTCAACAATATCACTACTATTTGGCCAGTTACCTGCTACTGGGGTTACTTTAGTGCAGTTGGCTGCGCACTGCAGAGTGATGCTAATAGCATAGGTTCAATTCTCACACCAGTCAGGAGTACCATGAAGGATTCTAATTCTCAACCATTACCCCCCCATGTGGGGCAGGATGACCCTCCAGTTAAACTGTCCCCAGTCATTTCTTTCCAATGAGAAAGCAGCTTGACTTGTAATATTGCAAAATACACTTTATTCATAAAAAATCTTATATGTATAGTCACAAACACAGTTTGGTTCTGTACAGTAGTGTATCAAGGAAACAAAGAAACATTGGAGTTTGACTCTCTCCAAACAAATCAAGGGCATCTCTTACTTGAACCAGAGATTGTAGGAACTACAGATGCTGGAGAATCTGAGATAACACGGTGTAAAGTTGGATGAACACAGCAGGCCAAGCAGCATCAGAGGAGCAGGAAGGCTGAAGTTTCGGGCCTAGACCCTTCTTCAGAAATGCCGCAGTGGGGTTAAAATTGTTTCAGAGATAGCAGGAGGCCCGAAACATCAGCCATCCTGCTCTTCTGGTGCTGCTTGGCCTGCTGGGTTCATCCAGCTGTACACCTTGTTATGTCTTACTTGAACCAGTCTATTATACATGCATTGAGATACTGGGAGTGTCCAATAACTGAGTAGACTCACATTTACCCTCAGCAGGAAAACTTCAGGTAGTGGTGTTTTTCCCCCTGCTCCTTGCTGGCAGCTGCCCAAAGCTGCAAGCATGTAGTCCTGGGCCTTGGAATGTGCCAGCCTGCAAGCTATGATCTGGCAAGACAGTGGTAGCTTTACCTTTGTATCGTTCCTGGGATCTTATTTTGTGCAACTTAGCTATTACATTTACTTTGTTACAGTGATGCCAACATTCAATAAAGGTTTATGCAGCAAAAGAGAAAGTCCTCTATAAATGCAGTCTTTCTTTGCCCAATGCAACTGTTGGGATTGTTTTCCGCGGTTGTAATATATATATTCTCTCTTGCTAACTATAGCCTCCTAGAGCGAAGATACATTCATGGTACAAAAGCAAGCTTTCTTTTGTGATAACAAGGAACAAAATGAGCCAAGCCCTGATTGGACAGTGGTTTCAAGCAAAAGCAAAACGCAACAAATTACAAAGCCGATGGAAAATCTCAGCAGGGTTTCGGAGAGAGAAAGAGAACTCATTCTTCATGTTGATGACGATGTCTTGTCAGCACTGAAAAGAGCTAACAAAATAATGGGTTTCAGTAAATTCCGAGATTGCTGCTGATGGGAGAGGGGCAAGAGGTGGGTCCAGGGCAGGTGTTAAATGAAGAAAGTTTGCTACCACCAGCTGCCATCTGAAAAGCTGCGAACAAAGGCCATGAAATTGCTAAACTCAAAGTTGTGTACAGAAGCCTTTAAGATGCCTTTTATCTGCACCACTATTGTTTTGACATTTACTCTTTTCTCTCTTCCATCCTATCACAGACTTTATTTGCTTCCTTAGCCGCCATCTTCCTAGATTCCCTCTCTCTGTGCTTCAAAGCTGTTTCCCTCTCACCCCTGAGACAACAAGGTATAGAGCTGGACGAACTCAGCAGGCCAAGCAGCACCAGAGGAGCAGGGGCCTGCAGGTCAAAGCCTCCCTGTACATGGATGATGTTGTCATTTTCTGCTCAGATCCACTCTCAGCGCACAGACTCATGAGTATCTGCAACCAGTTCGAACTGGCCTCAGGAGCCGAGGCAAATCAAGGCAAGAGTGAGGCCATGTTCTTCAGGGACTGGGCCTGCTGATCGTTCATCCCCTTCACTGTCAGGGCAGAGTACATGAAGGTGCTAGAAATATGTCTGTTCCTGTGATGCTGCTTGGCCTGTTGTGTTCATCCAGCTCTACGCCTTGTTATCTCAGATTCTCCAGCATCTGCAGCTCTTACTATCTCTCCCTCTCAGTTCTGCTAAGTTAAGCTTGATTTTCACGATGGGGGTGGGAACAAAGGTTAAAATGAGACCTGAGAATCACTGGCAAGATCAGTGTTTCCTTGAGACGGTGATGGTGAGCCGCACTCTGGAACCACTGCCCTTCATCTGGTATTTTTGTTGTGGAGGTGCCGATGTTGGACTGAGGTGGACAAGGCCAGAAATCACATGACACCAGGTTATAGTCCAACAGGTTTATTTGAAACTACAAGTTTTCAGAGCCGCGCTCTTTCTTCAGGTGTTCGCTAACACCTGAAGAAGGGCTGAAGCTCTGTAAGGTTGTGCTTTCATATAAACGTGTTGGATTATAACCTGGTGGAGTGTGCTTTCTGATCTGGTATCTTTGAATGGCTTTCAGGCCCCTTTCAGAGCCAACCATATTGCTGTGGATCTGAAATCACATATAGACCTAGCAGGTAAGGACATCAGACTTTGCTCTATAAAAGAACTAGTTGTGTTTTTACATCTGTCAGTGATGATTTCCTAACAGATCCTTCCCTTTCACGCACCTGTAATTTTCCCGAATCAATACAAAGCTCTCCCCTGTACACATCTCACATACTAAACTGGCTTTCATTTCGAGTTATTGATTAAGCTAGTTTGAATTCCAAGAGCTGCTTTGGGGTTTGAGCACAGGTCCCCGGATTTTTGATCCAGAGACAGCACTTCTGCGCCACTCTCTTGCCCGTGGGTGGTCCTATCTTTCTACATTGGGAGAACTTTCTTAACCCTGAGTAGCACAGAGGATTCCCCTCAGAGATGTGTTTGACAGCTAAATGAAGCAGCCTCCTGGCTGTCAAAGCACAGGCAGATTGCCAAACAGCAAGGAATTCTGGGTACATTGGCCAAGTAAAGCTCTAATGTCACAAAACCCAGGCACCAGACACAAAGAGCAAGTAGGTGCTAAATACATTAGCATAGTGTGAAGGACACATCCTGCCATAGGCATAACTTATCAAGTAAACAAAGAAGGGGAGCCAAGAACCACACTGTCAAGCTTAAAATGATGGAACTAACATTAACAGACCATTTGGTGATTCACAAAGCCTTCCAAATCATTGAGCACAATCCCCGATGTTATTTCTTTCCCTCCTTGTCTAACACTTTATACATGGTGTCCCTTCATACCCATTCCATCTTGGACCTCCAAATGAAGTAGAAGACGGCTCAGGTGACTTCAGTGGTGTAGCCTCCAGGAATGGGCCAGAGCTGTGCCACATACAACAACAGAGAGAGAGTTCTGCACACCCGATAACCAGGTTATTACCCACAATGGTGAGGGAGCAGTACTCCCATCTGCCTAGTTTCTGCCTCACCTTGGTGATGCTCTCCTCCCAAGATTTTGTGCACGCCCCAGCCCCTCCGAACCATATTCCCAGCACCTTCAGGAAATCTGCCCTGACAGTGAAGGGGATGAATGATCAGCCGGCGCAGTCCCTGAAGAACATGGCCTCACTCTTGCCTTGATTTATCTCTGTTTCTGAGGCCAGTTCGAACTTGTTGCGGATGCTCATGAGCCTGTGCGCTAAGAGTGGATCTGAGCAGAAAATGGCAACATCACCCATAACCTGCAGGCCCCTGCTGCCTGGAATGTCACCCCTCTCAGGCTCACATCTTTCCTGATGGACCCGGCAAAGCCCTTGATACAGCACACAGACAAGGCAGGAGAGAGCGGGCAGCCCTGCCTGATGCTGGATCGGGAAACTCATTGATTGGGACTGCACTAGCAATGTCGGAGTAGATCCAGTTGGATCTGGATGTGAATTCCCTCCCCAAAGCCTATTTTTGGAGAGTGCATCCCACATGTATGAGTTCAATATCCCTTCAGAGGCTTGCTCCTGGTCCAGGCTGATAAGTCAGACGTTCATCCCCACCACTTCACGTAGCTGATCATACCCTTGAGTATCACACAACTCTCAGAGATCATCCTGCCTGACGTAGCACAGATTTGGTCGGGGTGAATCACTGATCCCAGAGCAGACATGATATGGTTTGGAAGTGAGCTTGCACAGGATTTTGTAGTCTGCCTTCAGCAGTAAGAATGGTCGCCAGTTTCTAATTCCCCCCGCCCGCACTCCTGAGCTGGTAGACGAGGGCCATGATGCCTTTCCTCATGGGTTTGTGCACGCTAGCTTCCGGATGCATACTGTTATGCACCTTCCCTATTGCTGAAGGGAGCCTGGGCTATGCAGGAATGGGTGCAGGTGTCCTCTCCTGGTCAGCTCCAAGTTTGGATCCAGCGCCAGAGTAGGTTCAATGGCTCGGCAAGAGGTCAGGAACCCCAGGCCCCAGTGTAGAACAGGCCTCTGTGTGTGGATCTTTCAGCAGACACATCAACTGAACAGCCTCAGGGTGTGTTGCTCTGTAGCACGGAATGGGTGGACACTGAATGAGCCCTCAGTTAGACACAGTGCCATTGAGATACTGTTGAGCAGCCACTGAGACGGGAAACTTGCACGTGAAACGGGCATCTGGCATTGGCCCACAGAGCGGCCCTAATCTCTCTGCTTTTCAACTTTGTTTCAAGTGCCTGAGAGAGAACCCACAATGGTGGAGGTGTTCCCTGTCTGAAAGTAGTCAAACTGAGGAACACAATAAATCCTTCAAGCTGAAGAAAAGGTAGGCTTCAGATTTCAGATTAAGTCATTGCTATTTGGTTTTTTTCTCCCTCTCTCTCACTTTCTCTCTCTCTCTCTCCCCATGGCAACCTGAGATCACAGCCTACTTCTTAGAACTGAGGTGTTTATCAGACTTTCACCATCTCCCTTCTCGAAACATTCCGTTTTTAACTTCAACTCGAAAAGGACATGTTTAAAAAAACCGCCATCTTGTAAAGCACAGTAATTGTGAGCTCAGAGCACTCAGCCTACACCCACGGAAATGTCTCAGGGCTCTGAACGTGTGAAATCCTTCCTTTCAAGGGTGGCACTGCGGCTCAGCAGTTGGCACGGCTGCCCACCAGCTTTACCTGTAGTGAAGCCACCTCTTATTGAAAGTATTGTTAGGCGTGTGCCCCACACAGTCCTTGTGCAAACAAAATCCCATCTTCACTTTAAGGGCACACTCCACCATCTAGCATGACACTACTTTCACTTTAAGTTAACAGTTGAACAGCAACTCAATTTGCATCTAGAGGTGGGACGTCAGCAGGAGAATTGTATTGAACCGCAACCTGTAACCTGGCCTATCCCCCAGTCTACCACTGTCTTCAGGCCAAGGGGTCAACTCTGGTTCAATGGAGAGTGCAGGAGGGCAAGCCAGGAGCAGCCCTCCTAAAAAGGAGGTTGATAATGTAACAAGGCAGGACTGTTTGAATGCCGAACGACAGGATCAGCCTGTGATCAATATGGCTAAGTGATCCCACAGCAAATCGAATTGTGAATAGTGGTGGGCAGTTGAAAAATTAACTGGAGGAAGAAGATCAATGTCCTCAATGACTTTTCAGCAAAGCACATCAATGTAGAAGGCAAGGCTGAAGAATTTGCATCAACGTCAAGTGATTCATCTTAGCCGCCTCCTGATGTCCCTAGAATTTGAGATCTAATTCTTCAATCAATTCAATTCACTCCATGTGATAGCAAGAAATGGCCGTGGACAATGGATTCCGAAAGGGCAGTGGACCCTGACAACATTCCAGCAGCTGAACTGAAGACTGGTGCTCCAGAACTATCTGCACCCAAAGCCAAATTGTTCCAGAGCAACTACAACACTAGCATCTTCCCAATAACTAGAGACTTGCCCAGGTATGTCTTGTGCACAAAAAGCAGTACAAATCCAATCCTGCCAATTACTGCCTCAGCGGTCTACTTTCAATCATCAGTAAACAGACGGAAGGTTGGGTTGGCACGGTGGCATCATTTGTTCAATGCCTCATAACGCCAGGGGCCTGGGTTTTGTTTTACCCTCGGGCAACTGTCTCTGTGGAGTTCGCACAATCCCCCCATGTCTGTGTGGGTTTCTTTTGGGTGTTCCAGTTTCCTCCAAAAATCCAAAGATGCACAGGCTAGGTGGATTGGCCATGAGAAATTGGCCCATAGTGTCCAGGGATGCATGATTTAGGTGGATAAGCCATTGGAAATGTATGGATATAGTCAGCGGTGGGTCTGGATGAGATGCTCATCAGAGAGTCGGTGTGGACTTGATGAGATGAGTGGCCTGCTTCCACACTGTAAGGGTTTTATTCTATTCATGCCATCAACAGGATTAGGGTTATCGTTATTTTTAGGGTTAGGTTAGAGTTAGCAAAATCCTACTTACTGAAGCCTAGTTTGGGTGCCACCAGGGCCACTCAGCTCCTGTCCTCATTACAGCCTTGATTCGAACATGGACAAAAGAGCTGAATTCCAGAGGTGAGGTGAGTGTGACAGCTCTGGACACAAGCATACTGTTTGACTGGGTGTTATATCAAAGAGCCCTGTGGTATGGAAAGGGGGAGAGAGAGAGAGAGAGAGAGAGACAGTGTTAAAATATTTAAATGTTCTCCTCTTCTGCTGTAAGCAGAGCTTTTCAAAAGTTTTTTTTATCTCTCTTCTGAAATAGGCTTGGTTGCGTCACATCTCCAAACCTTCAGTTTATGAAGTCCAACTTTTGAGGGGCCTGCGGCAATCTTGCAAACCAAAATTATAGCTTGTTTTTGCATTCAAACCCAGGGGGCAATTTTTGTAACAAAATAGCTGTGCACAAGCATACCAGCAAGAGAAAATCCAAGAAGGAAAGGAAATAGAGACAGTGAGAACTGTCGAGGCTGGAGTCAGAGATAACACAGTGTGGGGCTGGAAGAACACAGCACGCCAGGCAGCATCAGAGGAGCAGGAAAGTTGACATTTTGTGTTAGGATCCTTGTCTACAATCAGGAATAACTGAAAGATATGAGGATTAATTCACATGGATTTTGACTGAGACCACAAGAATAGTGAGTACAGGTATGTAATGTGGCTAAACTCGCTGAATTCCTTTTTAAGTTGATGAAGGTGAGATTAGATTGGAGTTCTATTTCCCAGTGGATATAAGGTTGCTCCCAGAACTAGGTTTTGATGAGTTTGAAGTCAAAGGCGGATTCAGTTGCGTCTGGAATCTGGCTGTAGTGTCAGCACATTGTCTATTAACAGACTGATACCACCATCAAACTTGTTTCTGATCCGCCTGAAGTAAGGGTTCAGAAGTGTACAATAGAACCATTTTTCAAAGACCAACTCGCGTGGAACAGCAACTTTCCAAAATAAAGAATGCCTCTGGAGAATGTTTGGAGTGATAATTTCTAATTTATGCAGATCTGGAGAAGTTAAGAGAAGTATTTGGAAAACATTGAGCTCGATGGTTAATCGATTACAGCATTGATGGCAGTATTTGGGCTCTGGAAAAGTACATTACTGTCGAGGTTAAGAACCTAAGAACATAACGAACGTAAGAACTAGGAGCAGGAGTAGGCCATCTGGCCCCTTGAGCCTGCCCTGCCATTTAATAGAATCTTTGAGACTCAATTCCACTTACTCACCCACTCACCACAACTCTTAATTCTCTTACCTTTCAAAAATTTATCTAGCCTTGCCTTAAAAACATTCAGTGAGGTAGCTTCTGCCACTTCACTGGGCAGGGAATTCCACAGATTCACAACCCTTTGGGTGAAAATGTTCCTCCTGAACTCCGTCCTACATCTGCTTCCCTTTATTTTGAGGTGATGCCCTCTAGTCCTAGTTTCACCTGCTAGCGGAAACAGCCTCCCTGCCTCCACCTTATCTATTGCCTTCATAATCTTATATGTTTCTGGTTTCCCCTCATTCTTCTAATTCTAGTGAGTATAATCCCATTCTACTCAGTCTCTCCTCCTAATCCAAACCTCTCAACTCTGGAATCAACCGAGTGAATCTCCTCTGCACCCCCTCCATTGCTAGTATATCTCTTCTCAAGTAAGGAGACCAAAACTATACACAATACTCCAGGTGGGGCCTCACCAAGACCCTACACAGTTGCAGCATAGCCTCCCTGTTTTTAAACTCCATCTCTCTAGCAATGGCAGGCAAAATTCCATTTGCCTTTTTGATTACCTGCTGTACCTTCAATCCTACCTTTAGCGATTCACACACAAGGACACCCAAGTCCCTCTGCATAGCAGCGTGCTGCATTTTTTCACAATTCAAAACATAGTCCATTTTGCTGTTATTCCTACCAAAATGGATGACTTCAAACTTATCAACATTGCCCTCCATCTGCCAGACCTTTGCCCACTCACTTTGACTATCTATATCCCTCTGCAGACTTTCACTGTCTTCTGCACACTTTGCTCTACCACTCACTTTAGTGTCATCTGCAAATTTTGACACACCACACTTAGTCCCCAACTCCAAATCATCTATGTAAATTGTAAACAATTTCAGTCCCAACACTGACCCCTGAGGCGCACCACTAGCCACTGACCGCCAACCAGAAAAACACCCATTTACCCCTACTCTTTGCTTTCTACTGGTCAACCAATCCTCTATCCATGCCAATACATTACCTGTAATACCATGCAAACTTATCTTATGTAGCAGCATTTGATGTGACACTTTGTCAAACGCCTTCTGGAAATCCAGATACACCACATCCACAGTTTCCCCATTGCCCACCACACAAGTAATGTCCTCAAAGAATTCCACCAAATTAGTTAAACATGACATGCCCTTCATGAACCCATGCTGGGGGTTTCCAATGGGACAATTTATATCCAGATGTCTTGCTATTTCTTCCTTGATGATAGATTCAAGCATTTTCCCCACTACCGAGTTTAAGCTAACTGGCCTATAGTTACCTGCCTTTTATCTACTTCCTTTTTTAAACAGTGGCGTCACTTTGGCTGTTTTCTAATCTGCGGGAACCACCCCAGAGTCCAGTGAATTTTGGTAAATAATTACTAGTGCATTTGCTATTTCCCCCATCACCTCTTTTACGACCCTGGAATGCATTTCATCAGGGCCAGGAGACTTGTCAATCTTTAGCCCCATTAGCTTGCCCAGCACTGCCTCCTTAGTGATAATGATAGTTTCTAGGTCCTCACCTGCTAATAACCTTCTTGCTATCAGTTTTCGGCATGTTATTTGTGTCTTCCACTGCGAAGACCGACACAAAATAACTGTTTAATGTCTTGGCTATTTCCTCATTCCCAGTTATTAAATTGGCCTTCTCATCCTGTAAAGCACCAATGTTTACCTTCACCACTCTTTTACGATTCACATATTTATTGAAACTTTTGCTGCCTGTTTTTATATTTTGAGCTTGTTGACCCTCATAATCTATCTTACTTTTCTTTATATCTTTTTTATTGCTTTCTGTTGGCCTTTAAATATTTCCCAGTCTACTAGTTTCCCACTACTCTTTGTTTTTGTGTATGTGTTTTTTTTCAATCTGATACTATCCTTTATTTCCTTAGACATCTATGGCTGGCTCTCTCTATTCCTACAGTTCTTCCTTATCACTGGAATATGCTTCTGCTGAGCACTGTGAAAAATCGTTCTGAAAGTCCTCCACTGTTCCTCAATTGACCCACCGTAAAGTTTTTGTTCCCATTCTACATTAGCTAACTCCTCCCTCATTCCTTCATAATCTCCTTTGTTTAAGAATAGGACATAGGAACTAGATTTAACCATCTCACACTCCATGTGAATTTTAAATTCGACCATACTGTGATCGCTCCTTCCGAGAGGATCTCTAACTGTGAGATCATTAATTATTCCTGTCTTATTACACAAGACTTGATCTAGAATAGCTTGCTCCATTGTAGGTTCCATTACATATTGTTCATGGAAATTATCGCAGATGCCTTCTATGAACCCCTCCTCAAGGCTGCCATGACCGGCCTGGTTTGACCAATCGATATGTAGATGAAAATCCCCCATGATAATTGCTGTACCGTTTTTACATGATTTCGCTATTTCTATGTTTATTGCCCGCCCCACCACGATGTCATTATTTAGTGGCCTATAGGCCACACCTATCAGTGACTGCTTCCCCTGCTATTCCTAATTTCCACCCAAATGGATTCAACGTTTTGTTCAGTAGAACCTATATCATCTCTCACTACCGTCCTGATATCATCCTCAAAACTCAGAGCAACACCACCTCCCATACCTTCCTGTCTGTCCTTCTGAACAGTTTAATACCCCTGGATATTTAACTCCCAGTCATGACCATCCTGTAACCATGTCTCTGTAATGGTCACTAAATCATGCCCATTCATATCCATACCATTGGGCTGAAAAATATTTTACTTTTACTTTTAAGAAATTCTTTCTCCCACGTGTCACTGTGGGAAACTTGGTTGACATGGATGAGTTAGACCAAAGGGTCTGTTTCTGTGCTGTATAACTGTGTGTGTGTGTGTGTGTGTGTGTGTGTGTGTGTGTGTGTGTGTGTGTGTGTGTGTGTGTGTGTGTGTGTGTGTGTGTGTGTGAACATGCTTATGCACGTGCGTGCATACTTGTGTGTGTGCGTGTATGTGTGTGTGTGTGTCTGTGCGTCTGCCTGTCTGTCTGTATACCCTGGCCCAGCTACCAATGCCCAGCTATGCCTGCCTCTTTGTAGGTTACGTGGAACAGTCCATCTTCCGCACCTACACAGGCCCCAAACCCCACCTCTTCCTCCGGTACATTGATGACTGTATCGGCGCCGCCTCTTGCTCCCCAGAGGAGCTCAAACAGTTCATCCACTTCACCAACACCTTCCACCCCAACCTTCAGTTCACCTGGGCCATCTCCAGCACATCCCTCACCTTCCTGGACCTCTCAGTCTCCATCTCAGGCAACCAGCTTGTAACTGATGTCCATTTCAAGCCCACCGACTCCCACAGCTACCTAGAATACACCTCCTCCCACCCACCCTCCTGCAAAAATTCCATCCCCTATTCCCAATTCCTCCGCCTCCGCCGCATCTGCTCCCACGATAAGACATTCCACTCCCGCACATCCCAGATGTCCAAGTTCTTTAAGGACCGCAACTTTCCCCCCACGGTGATTGAGAACGCCCTTGACCGCGTCTCCCGCATCTCCCGCGACACATCCCTCACACCCCGCCCCCGCCACAACCGCCCCAAGAGGATCCCCCTCGTTCTCACACACCACCCTACCAACCTCCGGATACAACGCATTATCCTCCGACACTTCCGCCATTTACAATCCGACCCCACCACCCAAGACATTTTTCCATCCCCTCCCCTGTCTGCTTTCCGGAGAGACCACTCTCTCCGTGACTCCCTTGTTCGCTCCACACTGCCCTCCAACCCCACCACACCCGGCACCTTCCCCTGCAACCGCAGGAAATGCTACACTTGTCCCCACACCTCCTCCCTCACCCCCATCCCAGGCCCCAAGATGACATTCCACATTAAGCAGAGGTTCACCTGCACATCTGCCAATGTGGTATACTGCATCCACTGTACCCGGTGCGGCTTCCTCTACATTGGGGAAACCAAGCGGAGGCTTGGGGACCGCTTTGCAGAACACCTCCGCTCAGTTCGCAACAAACAACTGCACCTCCCAGTCGCAAACCATTTCCACTCCCCCTCCCATTCTCTTGATGACATGTCCATCATGGGCCTCCTGCACTGCCACAATGATGCCACCCGAAGGTTGCAGGAACAGCAACTCATATTCCGCCTGGGAACCCTGCAGCCATATGGTATCAATGTGGACTTCACCAGTTTCAAAATCTCCCCTTCCCCCACTGCATCCCTCAACCAGCCCAGTTCATCCCCTCCCCCCACTGCACCACACAACCAGCCCAGCTCTTCCCCCCCACCCACTGCATCCCAAAACCAGTCCAACCTGTCTCTGCCTCCCTAACCGGTTTTTCCTCTCACCCATCCCTTCCTCCCACCCAAGCCGCACCCCCAGCTACCTACTAACCTCATCCCACCTCCTTGACCTGTCCGTCTTCCCTGGACTGACCTATCCCCTCCCTACCTCCCCACCTACACCCTCTCCACCTATCTTCTTTACTCTCCATCTTCGGTCCGCCTCCCCCTCTCTCCCTATTTATTCCAGTTCCCTCCCCCCATCCCCCTCTCTGATGAAGGGTCTAGGCCCGAAACGTCAGCTTTTGTGCTCCTGAGATGCTGCTTGGCCTGCTGTGTTCATCCAGCCTCACATTTTATTATCTTACCAATGCCCACTTCCCATTAGTGATTAAACAATAAAAAAAACTCAAGGTCCTCTCCACAGGGAATGTAATGGAGAGGACAGCAGACCACAGCGATTCCAATATCGTCAGTTTCAGAAAGCTGAGGTCCTGCTCACTGGTGGTTCTACTGAGCGAATGGCTTCCTCTGTATTGGCTCTGCCTGGGTTTTCATGAAGGGTTGAGTAGCCACCTCATTAAAGCCTACATCTCATCCTCTACAACTCATAGTTTGTAGGGTAGGATGAACAGCAGCACTCTAGACTGGGCTCACCACGTCATAGAACCCCTACAGTGTGGAAGCCGACCATTCAGCCCATCAAGTCGACACTGGCCCACAGAGAGCTTCCTACCCCCTTACCCTGTAAACTCACAAATCCCAGGTCCAAATGACCTTACCTGCACACCTTTGCACTGTGGGAGGAAACCCACACAGACACAAGGAGAGAGTGCAAATTCCATACAGATAGTCACCTTAGGGTAGCATTGAACCCGGGTCCCTGATGCTGCGAGGCAGCAGTGCAAACCGCTGAGCCACTGGTTCAGTTTAGCTGCCACAGCTAACATTAAGCCTGTAGGCCCCCTTCCCCATGAAGCTCACAATATTCCCTGAATTAACCTTGTGCGCTCTTGGTCAATGTCAATATGCCTCCTAACTGAATCGAATGGAATCGCCCAGCTGCTCTAAGGTGGTGGAATGTGCCAAGAGGACCAGCTTCAAGTCCCACCTGTTCTACAGATGTGTCATAACTTGTCTGAGTAGGTTGATGAGAGAAGTATCTATCCTGACTATTGGGCCGGACTGGGAGTAGTACTGGGTAACTCTCACATCTGACAGCCTGGACCCTGCAGTCTCTCTACTCCAAGCCAAATAACACTGAGCTTGTTAACTCTGTTTCTCTCTCTTTACAGGTCAATATGGATGTGTGTTTTCCTCTTGTTATTAATAAAATTCTTTCACCCCCCCTTCCTGTGCCAGGACATGCCACACAGCCTTGGGCATAACCAAAGGAAAATCACTGAAAGCTGAACGGGAATTGCTGTCTCATGTAAATGGGTCCTTCTGGAATGAATAGGATAATGAACGTGCTGGCAACGCTTTTGATGAGTCGTTGGCGTTACTGCATCCTCAAGCACCCACCACAAGCTGTGAAATGGAAAGTGCGTTTTAAAGCAGTTGCTGATGTTGCTGAACACGCATCCTGACTTTCTGGTGTTTGAATGGGAGCAGGATTTTTTGGAACACGGGGTTGGGTTAATCCTGCTCTGGGAAATGAAGCCAAATGCTCCCAGCATTGTTAATGCAAGTTCTATCTTGCCTTCGAGACCCTACGCAGAACACAGCCATATGGCACCTACATGCCCCTATCACCCACAACACCCCCCCACCCCCCACCAAAACATTGAATCAACTTTTACTGAAATCTAACCACAGGTAGCAAAGGCAAGCTTACTTGTAAAAAGCCTATCATAGCGGTTTAACAATTGCTTTGAAATATGAGGCAATACATGCTGTTAGATCCTTCAAGAACAACATGTTAGCAGTTACTGCAGAGGTGCATAGAGTAAGTGTGCAAACCGATGTTCGTATGCCCTTGCAAGATAGGCTGTGCTCTATGTGTGTGTGTGTGTGTGTGTGTGTGTGTGTGTGTGTGTGTGTGTGTGTGTGTGTGTGTGTGTCTGTGCACGCACCAATTCTCCACTGATATCTCCTGTAAAGTGCTCCGTACAAGCATGATATCCACCCTTATTATGCCCCCGAAGTAATACAAAGCATGTCCATATTGCAGCCATTGCAAACATGACTATATCCCATGCAAGTGCTGCACACCATGTAAGTGTTACATGTTACACCTTATTCATCCCACCGTCTATTGCACCCTGTCAAGTTTCTCACCCAGACACTTTATGAGTGTGACATTGAAAATGAATCAACAACAAAATACTGTGACTGTTGTAAATCACACATCAATGGGTCAGGTTTTTTGATGGACAGACAGTCTTTATTCCAATGTAGAGGGGAGGTCCCCATTATGCAGAACCCCCCCCACCATAACACACTCTAAAAGAACTGCTAGGGAAGTTGGATATTCCGCTTGGCAATTCTCCCACGCATGGAATCCTCTGAAAGTCTCCATTTAAATTGGAGGGCACAGAGGTTCTGATGAAGTAAAGTAATAATTACTTGTGAAATGTTAGACTATTAAATACATAGTCTAACTCGTAAGTAATTGTTAAATTAACACCATATTTATCTCACGCAGCCACAATTCGAAATAACTCCTTAGAGGCTGGTATCCCGTCACCAAATCACCTCTTATTGACATGTGAAGAGTCCTTGACACTGATGGTGGGGTAGGAGAGCTGATGAAATGATTTGTGCAACACAAGTGTCCAAGGTGATTAACAAGGCACATGGCAATCTTGCCTTCATTGGCCAGGGCATGGAGTACAAGAGTTGGCAAAACATTTTGCAGCTATATAAACCCTTCTTGGGCCACATTTGAAGTATCATGAGTAGTTTTGTTTGCCCCACTACCAGGAGGATGTGGAAGCTTTGGAGACAGCGCAGAGAACGCTCACCAGAACGTTGCCCAGTCTCGAGGGCATTGGCCATGAGGAAAAGCTAAAAAATACTAGGATTGTTCACACTAGAAAGATGGTTGATTGAGAGGAGACCCGGTAGGAATCTACAGAATTATGAGAGGAGTAGGTAGCATGGATAGTCAGAGGCTTTCTCCCAGGATTGAAGTTTCAATTACAAGGTGAGAGGGGGAAATTTTAAAGAAGATGTGCAAGGAAAGCTTTTCACGCAGAGAGTGGTGGGAGCCTGGAATGTCCGGACTGAAGAGATGGTGGAGGCAGGCACATTGGCGACATTTTGGAGACATCGGCATGGTTACATGAATCGGGAGGAAGTAGAGGGCGGAATAAGGGCAGAAAGTTCGTTTTCAAGTTTAGTCGGGACATGATGATCAGCCCAGGCTTGGAGGGCCGAATGGCCTGTTCCTGTGCTGTACTTCTCGCTTGTTCTTTGTCTGAAATAGCAACGGGCGGAATAGATTCAGCGATGGAAGCGCTAAAGATGCAGGGCAAAGGGAATGGTGGCAATGGGACAAGTCAAGAGACAAAAGATGGACTGAGGCAGGGATGACAGGCAATATCCAGACCGGCAGAAACCACCAGCTGCCATCTGAACGACTAGAAGCAGGGGATATGATCTAAAACTGCTGAGGAGCTTGAAAAGGTGTCAGCTATTTAGTTGAAAATGAGGTCATCGTTCTCCATGTTTTTGTTGGGTTTCAGTGGAACAGCATAGGATAAAGATCAGAACAGGGCAGGAACTTTTAGTCACATCATTCCAGGACGTAGGAGTGGAAGGGCATGGGCTAATAAATGGCAGACAATGTGGAGTTGTTAAATGGGGTGGCTGAGAGATGTTGAGTGGGCACTTTTGAATGAGCTGCAGCCCACAAGCCTTGATGAGGTGATTATGTGGAGTGGGTGGTGGACCTGTGAGACTGAAGCAGCATGGAGGAAGTGGTGGGCACATACCCTTACAGAGTATAGGAGATCCTGCGCCACTACGCGTTGCTTTCAAGCTGGGACACAGCAATGACCCAGCCACAATGTGTCCAGGTTGGATGAGTTGGCTGGTATGGTCTACCAGTGGTTAGCACTGCTGCCCACAGTGCCAGGGACCTGAGCTTGGCTGCCTCGGGATGCCTGCTCCCGCTCTCCCTGCCTCGGGGTTGACTGTTCCCACTCTCCCTGCCTCAGAGTTGCCTGTTCCTGCTCTGCCTGTCTCACGGCTGCCTGCTCCCATTCTCAATGCCTCGGAGCTGCCTGTTCCCATTCTCCCTATCTCAGTGCTGCCTGTTCCCGCTCTCCCTGCCTCGGGGCTGCCCGTTCCCGCTCTCCCTGCCTTGGGAAGACTGTTCCCACTCTCCCTGCCTCGGGGCTGACTGTTCCAACTCTCCTTGCCTTGGGGCTGCCTGTTCCCACTCTCCCTGCCTCAGGGCTGCCTGTTCCCGCTCTCCCTGCCTCGGAGCTGACTGTTCCCACGCTGCCTGTCTCAGGGCTGCCTGTTCACGCTCTCCCTGCCTCGGGGCTGAGTGTTCCCACTCTCCCTGCCTCAGGGCTGCCTGATCCCACTCTCCCTGCCGCGGGGTTGACTGTTCCCACTCTCGCTGCCTCAGAGTTGCCTGTTCTTGCTGTGGCCTGTCTCATGGCTGCTTGTGCCCACTCTCAATGCCTTGGAGCTGCCTGTTCCCATTCTCCCTATCTCAGGGCTGCCTGTTCCCGCTCTCCCTGCCTTGGGGCTGCCTGTTTCTGCTCTCCCTGCCTCACAGCTGCCTGTTTCCATTCTCCCTGCCTCGGGGCTGACTGTTCGCACTCCCCCTGCCTCGGGGCTGACTGTTCCCATTCTCCGTGCCTCAGGGATGCCTGTTCCCGCTCTCCCTGCCTCGGGGTTGACTGTTCCCACTCTCCCTGCCTCAGAGCTGTCTGTTCCCGCTCTCCTGCCTCACGGCTGCCTGTTTCCATTCTCCCTGCCTCAGGGCTGCCTGTTCCAGCTCTGCCTGTCTCACGGCTGCCTGTTCCCATTCTAAATGCCTCGGAGCTGCCTGTTCCCAGTCTCCCTATCTCAGTGCTGCCTGTTCCCGCTCTCCCTGCCTCAGGGCTGACTGTTCCTGCTCTCCCTGCCTCAGAGCTGCCTGTTTCCATTCTCCCTGCCTCGGGGCTGACTGTTCCCACTCCCCCTGTCTTAGGGCTGCCCGTTCCCGCACTCCCTGCCTCGGGGCTGACTGTTCCCACTCCCACTGTCTTAGGGCTGCCCGTTCCCGCTCTCCCTGCCTCGGGGCTGACTGTTCCGGCTCTCCCTGCGTCGGGGCTGCCTGTTCCCACTCTCCCTGCCTCAGGCCTGGCTGTTCCCGCTCTCCCTGCCTCGGAGCTGACTGTTCCCACTCT
Organism: Stegostoma tigrinum; assembly: GCF_030684315.1. NCBI lineage: Eukaryota > Metazoa > Chordata > Chondrichthyes > Orectolobiformes > Stegostomatidae > Stegostoma > Stegostoma tigrinum. Next base: position 16,402,698 of record NC_081387.1, on the reverse strand, counting down.
CCTTGTCTTAGGGCTGCCTGTTCCCTCTCTCCCTGCCTCGGGGCTGAGTGTTCCCACTCTCCCTGCCTCAGGGCTGCCTGTTCCCACTCTCCCTGCCTCAGAGCTGCCTGTTCCCGATCTCCCTGCCTCGGGGCTGACTGTTCCTGCTCTCCTTGCCTCAGGGCTGCCTGTTTCCATTCTTCCTGCCTCGGGGCTGACTCTTCCCGCTCTCCCTGCCTCAGGGCTGCCTATTCCCACTCTCCCTGCCTCAGGGCTGACTGTTCCTGCTCTCCCTGCCTCAGAGCTGCCTGTTTCCATTCTCCCTGGCTCGGGGCTGACTGTTCCCACTCCCCCTGTCTTAGCGCTGCCCGTTCCCGCTCTCCCTGCCTCGGGCCTGACTGTTCCCGCTCTCCCTGCGTCGGAGCTGACTGTTCCCACTCTCCCTGCCTTGGGGCTGCCTGTTCCCTCTCTCCCTGCCTCAGGGCTGACTGTTCCCACTCTCCCTGCCTCAGGGCGGCCTGTTCCCGCTCTCCCTGCCTCAGAGCGGCCTGTTCCCACTCTCCCTGCCTCAGGGCGGCCTGTTCCCGCTCTCCCTACCTCGGGGCTGACTGTTTCCGCTCTCCCTGCCTCAGGGCGGCCTGTTCCCGCTCTCCCTGCTTCAGGGCGGCCTGTTCCCACTCTCCCTGCCTCAGGGCGGCCTGTTCCCGCTCTCCCTACCTCGAGGCTGACTGTTTCCGCTCTCGCTGCCTCAGGGCTGCCTGTTCCCACTCTCCCTGCCGCAGAGCTGCCTGTTCCCGCTCTCCCTGCCTCGGGGCTGACTGTTCCCGCTCTCCCTGCCTCGGGGCTGCCTGTTCCCACTCTCCCTGCCTCGGTGTTGACTGTTCCCACTCTCCCTGCCTCAGAGTTGCCTGTTCCTGCTCTGCCTGTCTCACGGCTGCCTGTGCCCATTCTCAATGCCTCAGGGCTGCCTGTTCCCACTCTCCCTGCCTCGGGGTTGACTGTTCCTGCTCTCCCTGCCTCAGAGCTGCCTGTTTCCATTCTCCCTGCCTCGGGGCTGACGGTTCCCACTCCCCCTGCCTCAGGGCTGCCTGTTCCCACTATCCCTGCCTCGGGGTTGACTGTTCCCACTCTCGCTGCCTCAGGACTGCCTGTTCCCACTCTCCTGCCTCACGGCTGCCTGTTTCCATTCTCCCTGCCTCGGGGCTGACTGTTCCCACTCTCCCTGTCTTAGGGCTGCCTGTTCCCACTCTCCCTGCCTCAGGGCTGCCTGTTCCTGCTCTGCCTGCCTCAGGGCTGACTGTTCCTGCTCTCCCTGCCTCAGGGCTGACTGTTCCCTCTCTCCCTGCCTCGGGGCTGACTGTTCCAACTCTCCCTGCCTTGGGGCTGCTTGTTCCAACTCTCCCTGCCTCAGGGCTGCCTGTTCCTGCTCTCCCTGCCTCGGAGCTGACTGTTCCCACTCTGCCTTTCTTAGGGCTGACTGTTCCCTCTCTCTCTGCCTCGGGGTTGCGTGTTCCCACTCTCCCTGCCTCAGGGCTGCCTGTTCCCACTCTCGCTGCCTCGGGGCTGAGGGTTCCCACTCTCCCTGCTTCAGGGCTGCCTGTTCCCGCTCTCCCTGGCTCGGGGCTGACTGTTCCCGCTCTCCCTGCCTCAGGGCTGCCTGTTCCCATTCTCCCTGCCTCGGGGCTGACTGTTCCCACTCTCCCTGCCTCAGAGCTGCCTGTTCCCACTCTTCCTACCTCGGGGCTGAGTGTTCCCACTCTCCCTGCCTCAGGGCTGCCTGTTCCCGATCTCCCTGACTCGGGGCTGACTGTTCCTGTTCTCCCTGCCTCAGGGCTGCCTGTTTCCATTCTCCCTGCCTGAGGGCTGAGTGTTCCCACTCTCCCTGTCTCAGGGCTGCCTGTTCTCACTCTCTCTGCCTCGGGGCTGGCTGTTCCCGCTCTCCCTGCCTCGGAGCTGACTGTTCCCACTCCCCTTGTCTTAGGGCTGCCTGTTCCCTCTCTCCATGCCTCGGGGCTGAGTGTTCCAACTCTCCCTGCCTCAGGGCGGCCTGTTCCCGTTCTCCCTGTCTCGGGGTTGACTGTTCCTGCTCTCCCTGCCTCAGGGCTGCCTGTTTCCATTCTCCCTGCCTCAGAGCTGCCTGTTCCCGATCTACCTGCCTCGGGGCTGACTGTTCCCACTCCCCTTGTCTTAGGGCTGCCTGTTCCCTCTCTCCCTGCGTCAGGGCTGCCTGTTCCCACTCTCCCTGCCTCAGAGCTGCCTGTTCCCGATCTCCCTGCCTCGGGGCTGACTGTTCCTGCTCTCCCTGCCTCAGGGCTGCCTATTCCCACTCTCCCTGCCTCGGGGCTGACTGTTCCCGCTCTCCCTGCCTCGGGGCTGACTGTTCCCACTCTCCCTGCCTCAGAGTTGCCTGTTCCTGCTCTGCCTGTCTCACGGCTGCCTGTTCCCATTCTCAATGCCTCGGAGCTGCCTGTTCCCATTCTCCCTATCTCAGGGCTGCCTGTTCCCGTTGCCCCTGCCTCGGGGCTGACTATTCCTGCTCTCCCTGCCTCAGGGCTTCCTATTCCCACTCTCCCTGCCTCGGGGCTGACTGTTCCCACTCTCCCTGCCTTGGGGCTGCCTGTTCCCACTCTCCCTGCCTCAGAGTTGCCTGTTCCTGCTCTGCCTGTCTCACGGCTGCCTGTTCCCATTCTCAATGCCTCAGAGCTGCCTGTTCCCACTCCCCCTGTCTTAGGGCTGCCCGTTCCCGCTCTCCCTGCCTCGGGGCTGACTGTTCCCGCTCTCCCTGCCTTGGGGCTGACTGTTCCCACTCTCCCTGCCTCAGGGCTGCCTGTTCCCGCTCTCCCTGCCTCACAGCTCCCTGTTTCCATTCTCCCTGCCTTGAGGGTGACTGTTCCCACTCTCCTTGTCTTAGGGCTGCCTGTTCCCACTCCCCCTGCCTCGGTGCTGAGTGTTCCCACTCTCGCTGCCTCAGGGCTGCCTGACCCGCTCTCCCTGCCTCGGGGCTGACTGTTCCCATTCTCCGTGCCTCAGGGATGCCTGTTCCCGCTCTCCCTGCCTCGGGGTTGACTGTTCCCACTCTCCCTGCCTCAGAGCTGTCTGTTCCCGCTCTCCTGCCTCACGGCTGCCTGTTTCCATTCTCCCTGCCTCAGGGCTGCCTGTTCCAGCTCTGCCTGTCTCACGGCTGCCTGTTCCCATTCTAAATGCCTCGGAGCTGCCTGTTCCCAGTCTCCCTATCTCAGTGCTGCCTGTTCCCGCTCTCCCTGCCTCAGGGCTGACTGTTCCTGCTCTCCCTGCCTCAGAGCTGCCTGTTTCCATTCTCCCTGCCTCGGGGCTGACTGTTCCCACTCCCCCTGTCTTAGGGCTGCCCGTTCCCGCACTCCCTGCCTCGGGGCTGACTGTTCCCACTCCCACTGTCTTAGGGCTGCCCGTTCCCGCTCTCCCTGCCTCGGGGATGACTGTTCCGGCTCTCCCTGCGTCGGGGCTGCCTGTTCCCACTCTCCCTGCCTCAGGCCTGGCTGTTCCCGCTCTCCCTGCCTCGGAGCTGACTGTTCCCACTCTCCTTGTCTTAGGGCTGCCTGTTCCCTCTCTCCCTGCCTCGGGGCTGAGTGTTCCCACTCTCCCTGCCTCAGGGCTGCCTGTTCCCACTCTCCCTGCCTCAGAGCTGCCTGTTCCCGATCTCCCTGCCTCGGGGCTGACTGTTCCTGCTCTCCTTGCCTCAGGGCTGCCTGTTTCCATTCTTCCTGCCTCGGGGCTGACTCTTCCCGCTCTCCCTGCCTCAGGGCTGCATATTCCCACTCTCCCTGCCTCAGGGCTGACTGTTCCTGCTCTCCCTGCCTCAGAGCTGCCTGTTTCCATTCTCCCTGGCTCGGGGCTGACTGTTCCCACTCCCCCTGTCTTAGCGCTGCCCGTTCCCGCTCTCCCTGCCTCGGGCCTGACTGTTCCCGCTCTCCCTGCGTCGGAGCTGACTGTTCCCACTCTCCCTGCCTTGGGGCTGCCTGTTCCCTCTCTCCCTGCCTCAGGGCTGACTGTTCCCACTCTCCCTGCCTCAGGGCGGCCTGTTCCCGCTCTCCCTGCCTCAGAGCGGCCTGTTCCCACTCTCCCTGCCTCAGGGCGGCCTGTTCCCGCTCTCCCTACCTCGGGGCTGACTGTTTCCGCTCTCCCTGCCTCAGGGCGGCCTGTTCCCACTCTCCCTGCTTCAGGGCGGCCTGTTCCCACTCTCCCTGCCTCAGGGCGGCCTGTTCCCGCTCTCCCTACCTCGAGGCTGACTGTTTCCGCTCTCGCTGCCTCAGGGCTGCCTGTTCCCACTCTCCCTGCCGCAGAGCTGCCTGTTCCCGCTCTCCCTGCCTCGGGGCTGACTGTTCCCACTCTCCCTGCCTCGGGGCTGCCTGTTCCCACTCTCCCTGCCTCGGGGTTGACTGTTCCCACTCTCCCTGCCTCAGAGTTGCCTGTTCCTGCTCTGCCTGTCTCACGGCTGCCTGTGCCCATTCTCAATGCCTCAGGGCTGCCTGTTCCCACTCTCCCTGCCTCGGGGTTGACTGTTCCTGCTCTCCCTGCCTCAGAGCTGCCTGTTTCCATTCTCCCTGCCTCGGGGCTGACGGTTCCCACTCCCCCTGCCTCAGGGCTGCCTGTTCCCACTATCCCTGCCTCGGGGTTGACTGTTCCCACTCTCGCTGCCTCAGGACTGCCTGTTCCCACTCTCCTGCCTCACGGCTGCCTGTTTCCATTCTCCCTGCCTCGGGGCTGACTGTTCCCACTCTCCCTGTCTTAGGGCTGCCTGTTCCCACTCTCCCTGCCTCAGGGCTGCCTGTTCCTGCTCTGCCTGTCTCACGGCTGCCTGTTCCCATTCTCAATGCCTCGGAGCTGCCTGTTCCCAGTCTCCCTATCTCAGTGCTGCCCGTTCCCGCTCTCCCTGCCTCAGGGCTGACTGTTCCTGCTCTCCCTGCCTCAGGGCTGACTGTTCCCTCTCTCCCTGCCTCGGGGCTGACTGTTCCAACTCTCCCTGCCTTGGGGCTGCTTGTTCCAACTCTCCCTGCCTCAGGGCTGCCTGTTCCTGCTCTCCCTGCCTCGGAGCTGACTGTTCCCACTCTGCCTTTCTTAGGGCTGACTGTTCCCTCTCTCCCTGCCTCGGGGTTGCGTGTTCCCACTCTCCCTGCCTCAGGGCTGCCTGTTCCCACTCTCGCTGCCTCGGGGCTGAGGGTTCCCACTCTCCCTGCTTCAGGGCTGCCTGTTCCCGCTCTCCCTGGCTCGGGGCTGACTGTTCCCGCTCTCCCTGCCTCAGGGCTGCCTGTTCCCACTCTCCCTGCCTCGGGGTTGACTGTTCCCACTTTCCCTGCCTCAGAATTGCCTGTTCCTGCTCTGCCCGTCTCACGGCTGCCTGTGCCCATTCTCAATGCCTTGGAGCTGCCTGTTCCCATTCTCCCTATCTCAGGGCTGCCTGTTCCTGCTCTCCCTGCCTCAGAGCTGCCTGTTTCCATTCTCCCTGCCTCGGGGCTGACTGTTCCCACTCTCCCTGCCTCAGAGCTGCCTGTTCCCACTCTCCCTACCTCGGGGCTGAGTGTTCCCACTCTCCCTGCCTCAGGGCTGCCTGTTCCCGATCTCCCTGACTCGGGGCTGACTGTTCCTGTTCTCCCTGCCTCAGGGCTGCCTGTTTCCATTCTCCCTGCCTCAGGGCTGAGTGTTCCCACTCTCCCTGTCTCAGGGCTGCCTGTTCTCACTCTCTCTGCCTCGGGGCTGGCTGTTCCCGCTCTCCCTGCCTCGGAGCTGACTGTTCCCACTCCCCTTGTCTTAGGGCTGCCTGTTCCCTCTCTCCATGCCTCGGGGCTGAGTGTTCCCACTCTCCCTGCCTCAGGGCGGCCTGTTCCCGTTCTCCCTGTCTCGGGGCTGACTGTTCCTGCTCTCCCTGCCTCAGGGCTGCCTGTTTCCATTCTCCCTGCCTCAGAGCTGCCTGTTCCCGATCTCCCTGCCTCGGGGCTGACTGTTCCCACTCCCCTTGTCTTAGGGCTGCCTGTTCCCTCTCTCCCTGCCTCAGGGCTGCCTGTTCCCACTCTCCCTGCCTCAGAGCTGCCTGTTCCCGATCTCCCTGCCTCGGGGCTGACTGTTCCTGCTCTCCCTGCCTCAGGGCTGCCTATTCCCACTCTCCCTGCCTCGGGGTTGACTGTTCCCACTTTCCCTGCCTCAGAATTGCCTGTTCCTGCTCTGCCTGTCTCACGGCTGCCTGTGCCCATTCTCAATGCCTTGGAGCTGCCTGTTCCCGTTCTCCCTATCTCAGGGCTGCCGGTTCCTGCTCTCCCTGCCTCAGAGCTGCCTGTTCCCACTCTCCCTGCCTCAGAGCTGCCCGTTCCCACTCTCCCTACCTCGGGGCTGAGTGTTCCCACTCTCCCTGCCTCAGGGCTGCCTGTTCCCGATCTCCCTGACTCGGGGCTGACTGTTCCTGTTCTCCCTGCCTCAGGGCTGCCTGTTTCCATTCTCCCTGCCTCAGGGCTGAGTGTTCCCACTCTCCCTGTCTCAGGGCTGCCTGTTCTCACTCTCTCTGCCTCGGGGCTGGCTGTTCCCGCTCTCCCTGCCTCGGAGCTGACTGTACCCACTCCCCTTGTCTTAGGGCTGCCTGTTCCCTCTCTCCCTGCGTCAGGGCTGCCTGTTCCCACTCTCCCTGCCTCAGAGCTGCCTGTTCCCGATCTCCCTGCCTCGGGGCTGACTGTTCCTGCTCTCCCTGCCTCAGGGCTGCCTATTCCCACTCTCCCTGCCTCGGGGCTGACTGTTCCCGCTCTCCCTGCCTCGGGGCTGACTGTTCCCACTCTCCCTGCCTCAGAGTTGCCTGTTCCTGCTCTGCCTGTCTCACGGCTGCCTGTTCCCATTCTCAATGCCTCGGAGCTGCCTGTTCCCATTCTCCCAATCTCAGGGCTGCCTGTTCCCGCTGTCCCTGCCTCGGGGCTGACTATTCCTGCTCTCCCTGCCTCAGGGCTGCCTATTCCCACTCTCCCTGCCTCGGGGCTGCCTGTTCCCACTCTCCCTGCCTCAGAGTTGCCTGTTCCTGCTCTGCCTGTCTCACGGATGCCTGTTCCCATTCTCAATGCCTCAGAGCTGCCTGTTCCCACTCCCCCTGTCTTAGGGCTGCCCGTTCCCGCTCTCCCTGCCTCGGGGCTGACTGTTCCCGCTCTCCCTGCCTCGGGGCTGACTGTTCCCACTCTCCCTGCCTCAGGGCTGCCTGTTCCCGCTCTCCCTGCCTCACAGCTCCCTGTTTCCATTCTCCCTGCCTCGAGGGTGACTGTTCCCACTCTCCCTGTCTTAGGGCTGCCTGTTCCCACTCCCCCTGCCTCGGGGCTGAGTGTTCCCACTCTCGCTGCCTCAGGGCTGCCTGATCCCGCTCTCCCTGCCTCGGGGCTGACTGTTACCGCTCTGCCTGCCTCAGGGCTGCCTGTTCCTGCTCTGCCTGTCTCAGGGCTGCCTGTTCCCACTCTCCCTCCCTCGGGGCTGACTGTTCCCGCTCTCCCTGCCTCAGAGCTGACTGTTCCCACTCTGCCTTTCTTAGGGCTGACTGTTCCCTCTATCGCTGCCTCAGGGCTGCCTGCTCCCACTCTCACTGCCTCAGGGCTGCCTGATCCCGCTCTCCCTGCCACAGGGCTGCCTGTTCCTGCTCTGCCTGTCTCAGGGCTGACTGTTCCTGCTCTCCCTGCCTCGGGGCTGCCTGTTCCCACTCTCGCTGCCTCAGAGCTGCCTGTTCCCACTCTCCCTGCCTCGGGGCTGACTGTTCCCGCTCTCCCTGCCTCAGGGCTGCCTGTTCCCACTCTCCCTGCCTCAGGGCTGCCTGTTCCCACTCTCCGTGCCTCGGGGATGACTGTTCCCACTCTCCCTGCCTTGGGGCTGCCTGTTCCCACTCTCCCTGCCTCAGGGCTGAGTGTTCCCACTCTCTCTGCCTCGGAGCTGACTGTTCCCGCTCTCCCTGCCTCGGGGCTGCCTGTTTCCATTCTCCCTGCCTCTGGGCTGACTGTTCCTGCTCTCCCTGTCCTAGGGTTGCCTGTTCCTGGTCTGCCTGTCTCACGGCTGCCTGTGCCCATTCTCAATGCCTCAGGGCTGCGTGTTCCCGCTCTCCCTGCCTCAGGGCTGCCTGTTCCCACTCTCCCTGCCTCGGGGTTGACTGTTCCTGCTCTCCCTGCCTCAGAGCTGCCTGTTTCCATTCTCCCTGCATCGGGGCTGACGGTTCCCACTCCCCCTGCCTCAGGGCTGCCTGTTTCCATTCTCCCTGCCTCGGGGCTGACTGTTCCCACTCTCCCTGTCTTAGGGCTGCCTGTTCCCACTCTCCCTGCCTCAGGGCTGCCTGTTCCTGCTCTCCCTGCCTCAGGGCTGACTGTTCCCTCTCTCCCTGCCTCGGGGCTGACTGTTCCAACTCTCCCTGCCTTGGGGCTGCTTGTTCCATCTCTCCCTGCCTCAGGGCTGCCTGTTCCCGCTCTCCCTGCCTCGGAGCTGACTGTTCCCACTCTGCCTTTCTTAGGGCTGACTGTTCCCTCTCTCTCTGCCTCGGGGTTGCGTGTTCCCACTCTCCCTGCCTCAGGGCTGCCTGTTCCCACTCTCGCTGCCTCGGGGCTGAGGGTTCCCACTCTCCCTGCTTCAGGGCTGCCTGTTCCCGCTCTCCCTGGCTCGGGGCTGACTGTTCCCGATCTCCCTGACTCGGGGCTGACTGTTCCTGTTCTCCCTGCCTCAGGGCTGCCTGTTTCCATTCTCCCTGCCTCAGGGCTGAGTGTTCCCACTCTCCCTGTCTCAGGGCTGTCTGTTCTCACTCTCTCTGCCTCGGGGCTGGCTGTTCCCGCTCTCCCTGCCTCGGAGCTGACTGTTCCCACTCCCCTTGTCTTAGGGCTGCCTGTTCCCTCTCTCCATGCCTCGGGGCTGAGTGTTCCCACTCTCCCTGCCTCAGGGCGGCCTGTTCCCGTTCTCCCTGTCTCGGGGCTGACTGTTCCTGCTCTCCCTGCCTCAGGGCTGCCTGTTTCCATTCTCCCTGCCTCAGAGCTGCCTGTTCCCGATCTCCCTGCCTCGGGGCTGACTGTTCCCACTCCCCTTGTCTTAGGGCTGCCTGTTCCCTCTCTCCCTGCCTCAGGGCTGCCTGTTCCCACTCTCCCTGCCTCAGAGCTGCCTGTTCCCGATCTCCCTGCCTCGGGGCTGACTGTTCCTGCTCTCCCTGCCTCAGGGCTGCCTATTCCCACTCTCCCTGCCTCGGGGCTGACTGTTCCCGCTCTCCCTACCTCGGGGCTGACTGTTCCCACTCTCCCTGCCTCAGAGTTGCCTGTTCCTGCTCTGCCTGTCTCACGGCTGCCTGTTCCCATTCTCAATGCCTCAGAGCTGCCTGTTCCCACTCCCCCTGTCTTAGGGCTGCCCGTTCCCGCTCTCCCTGCCTCGGGGCTGACTGTTCCCGCTCTCCCTGCCTCGGGGCTGACTGTTCCCACTCTCCCTGCCTCAGGGCTGCCTGTTCCCGCTCTCCCTGCCTCACAGCTCCCTGTTTCCATTCTCCCTGCCTCGAGGGTGACTGTTCCCACTCTCCCTGTCTTAGGGCTGCCTGTTCCCACTCCCCCTGCCTCGGGGCTGAGTGTTCCCACTCTCGCTGCCTCAGGGCTGCCTGATCCCGCTCTCCCTGCCTCGGGGCTGACTGTTCCCGCTCTGCCTGCCTCAGGGCTGCCTGTTCCTGCTCTGCCTGTCTCAGGGCTGCCTGTTCCCACTCTCCCTGCCTCGGGGCTGACTGTTCCCGCTCTCCCTGCCTCAGAGCTGACTGTTCCCACTCTGCCTTTCTTAGGGCTGACTGTTCCCACTCTGCCTTTCTTCGGGCTGACTGTTCCCTCTCTCGCTGCCTCAGGGCTGCCTGATCCCACTCTTGCTGCCTCAGGGCTGCCTGTTCCTGCTCTCCCTGCCTCAGGGCTGCCTGTTCCTGCTCTGCCTGTCTCAGGGCTGACTGTTCCTGCTCTCCCTGCCTCGGGGCTGACTGTTCCCACTCTCCCTGCCTTGGGGCTGCCTGTTCCCACTCTCCCTGCCACAGGGCTGCCTGTTCCCACTCTCCCTGCCTCACGGCTGCCTGTTTCCATTCTCCCTGCCTCGGGGGTGACTGTTCCCACTCTCCCTGCCTCAGGGCTGCCTGTTCCCACTCTCCCTGCCTCAGGGCTGAGTGTTCCCTCTCTCCCTGCCTCAGGGCTGCCTGTTCCCACTCTCCCTGCCTCGGGGCTGACTATTCCCGCTCTCCCTGCCTCAGGGCTGCCTGTTCCCACTCTCCCTGCCTCAGGGCTGCGTGTTCCCACTCTCCCTGCCTCGGAGCTGACTGTTCCTGCTCTCCCTGCCTCGGGGCTGCCTGTTTCCATTCTCCCTACCTCGGGGCTGACTGTTCCTGCTCTCCCTGTCCTAGGGTTGCCTGTTCCTGGTCTGCCTGTCTCATGGCTGCCTGTTCCCATTCTCAATGCCTCGGAGCTGCCTGCTCCCGCTCTTCGTGCCTCGTGGCTGACTGTTCCCACTGTCCCTGCCTCAGAGCTGCCTGTTCCCGCTCTCCCTGCCCCGGGGCTGACTGTTCCCGCTCTCCCTGCCTCAGGGCTGACTGTTCCCCCTCTCCCTGCCTCGGGGCTGCCTGTTCCCGCTCTCCCTCCTTCTGGCCTGCCTGTTCCCTCTCTCACTGTCTGGGCGCTTTATTAAGAATGTTTAATTTCTTAACGTGGTTTCTTTATTTTTCTACTTTGTAGTAAGATTCTGTGCCGAGGTATATTTTTTAACCTGAGATGATGCCATAAGTAGCAGGTTGTAAATTTTTCACTGCACTCATGCGAGTGTGTACATGCGACAGTAAAAAGCTAATTCTAATTCTAATTCTGATATGACATCTGGTCTGGAGACACTGTGTTATGAGAAGAGGTTGAGTTGGTTGGGCCTATACTCATTGGAGTTGAGAAGAATGAGAAACGATCTTCTTGGAACAAGCAAAATCCTTTGGGGAAATGACAGGGTGGATGCAGCAAAGTTGTTTCCTCTTGAGGGACACGCTAGGACTAGAAAGCATAATCTCAGAGTAGCAAGACAACTACAAGTAAGAAACAGAGATGAGAAAAAATTTCTTCTCTCAGAAGGTAGTAAACTACATTGCCATCGCAAGCTGTAATGGTGGTGTTTTTAGGTATATTCAAGGCTGAGGTAGAAGGTTTATTTTTTATTATTAAAGGAACCAAAGGTTTTGGCGAAAAGCATGGAGGTCCAGTTGAGGAGAAACTCAGCAGAATCTTACAGTAAAAAAAAAGAGTTAATGTTTCAAGACTAATAACCCTTCATCAGAACAGTTTTGCTAACTCTGCCTTCTCTCTATAGATGCTGCCAGATCTGCTCTGTTTCTTCAGCACTGCCTTTTGATTTCCTTTTTCCAACATCCGCAGTTCTCTGTGTTTGTTCGAGGATTATCATTGACTTATAAAGTCATAGAGTCATACAGCACAGAAATAGACCCTTTGGTCCAACCAATTCTTGCCAACCATAATCTTAAACTAACCTAGTCCCACTTGCCTGCATTTGGCCCATATCCCTCCAAACATTTCTTATTCATGTACTTATCTAAATGTTTTTTTAAAATATTGTAACTGTACCCACATCCACCACTTCCTCTGGAGGTTCACTGCACACAAGAGCCACTCTCTGTGCAAAAACAGTTATCCTTAATACGTTTCTCCTTTCCTCTTAAAATTAGGCCAACAGCCAAACAGCTGTACATACAAGATGATCAGAGGATGAGATAGGGTGGAGAGTGAGAGTCTTTTTCCGAGGATGATGACTTCAGCTTGTACAAGGGGGCACAGCTACAAATTGAGGGTGATAGATTTAAGACAGATATCAGAGGCAGGTTTTTTACTCAGCGTGTTAAGGGCATGGAACGCCCTGCCTGCCAATGTAGTTAGCTCAGCCACATTAGGGGCATTTAAACAGCCCTTGGATAAGCATATGGATAATGTTGGGATCGTGTAGGGGGAGGGGCTTAGATTAGTTCCCAGGTCGGCACAACATCGAGGGCTGAAGGGCCTGTTCTGCGCTGTATTGTTCTATGTTCTACGTTCTAAGTTCTATGATCTCGCTGAATGGCAGAGCAAACTTGATGGGCTGAATGGTCTACTTCTGCATCCACACCTTACGGCCTTCTAGCCATTGAAAATGCTTTCTCGTTATTAACTCTAACTGGATCCTTTATAGAAATTTCTGTCATGTCCCCTCTTAGCCTTTCTGGCTCCAAGGAGAATAGCAGGCTCTGAGGTGAAATGCAGATATAAACACTTTGCTCTGTTAAGTTAAGCCATCAGCCTTTCCCCCTCAAGATCTGAAGCTACCCATTCAGTTATTACGTAACCTGCAGGCACTATGCTATTAATGTGGTTTCGGTAAACTTAGAAACACGGCCTTAGGTAGAACAGGAAGCGTTAATGTTGCTGATACATGCTCGTGTGAGCTTCACAGAGCCTCTGAATACTGAGAACCCATGTGGATGGGCCTCAGTATCTGCAGCAGGCGACTGAGAAACCCAGATGAAACAACCTTTCGCTGGGCCTCCCTGCAGGCATTTCAGTCTCAGAGCTACTTCTATCCTCTTTCAACTCAAAAGGTCACTTGCAGAATGTTCCACTGCTGTAAACCACTGAAAACTGAAGCCGAAATCTTGCTAACTTTAAACACACTTTTTCAAAAGTGTGCATTGAGAAGAGCCTATTTGCTGCAGTCCATGCTAAGGCTGTAAGTGCACCTTCGTAGACTGGAGCATGCACTAACCTGACAAATCGTGCTGAACTCAAGTGATGTGATGGTCCTTTCAAGAATATTTTAAAATTTTTTTGTTCACTTGTGGGATATCATTACATTCATTGCGCAGGCCTGTGTGTGCAGGAGTTGGGACATTATTTGGAGGTTGTACAGGATATCGGTGAGACCTCTTCTGGAGTACTGTGTGCAGCTCTGGTTGCCCTGTTGTAGAAAGGATATGATTAAGTTGGAGAGAGTTCAGAAGAGATTTACAAGGATGTTGCTAGGAATGGAGAGTTTGAGTAATAAGGAGAAGCTGGATAAAAAGCTGGAGGCATTTTTCACAGGCACTTCTAGAGACTTATATAATAATGAGGGGTATAGATAAGACATCTCTTTCCTTGGGTGCGGGAGTTCAAGACCAGAGACATGTTTTTATAATGAAACAATAAGGATTTAAAACAGACCTGAGGGGCAATTTTTTAACGTAGAGAGTGGTTCATGTGTGGAATGAACTTCCAGAGGGTGTAGTGGATCCAGGCACAATGACAACATTTAAAAGAGATTTAAATAAGCACATGAATAAGAAATGTTTGGAGGGATATGGACCAAGCACAGGCAGGTGCGACTAGTTGAGTTTGGCATTATGGTTGGCACGGACTGGTTGAACCAAAGGGCCTGTTGCCATGCTGTATGACTATGACAATGACTCTAAGTCTCAATATTGGCATCGCTGACTGAGTCAGCATTTATTGCCCATGCCTAGCTGCCCTTGAGCAGTTGGTGGTGAACTGCCTTTTTGAACAGCTGCAGACCATGTGTTGCAGGTAGACCCACAATATTGTGATGATTTTGACCCAGCAACGTATTTCCGGAAGGCAAGATATTTCCGAGGCAGGGTGGTGAGTGGCTTGGAGGAACTTGGAGGGGGCGCGGTGTTCCCAATGTGTGTGCCGCCTTTGTCCTTCTAGATGGAATTGGTCATACATTTAGAAGGTGGTGCCTGAGAAACCTTGGTGGAATTTTGCAGTGCATCTTGTAGATGGTGCACACTGCATCGCTGGTGGAGGGAGTGGATGTGGTGCCAATCAAGCGGGCTGCTTTGTCCTGGATGGTGTCAAGCATCCTGAGCGTTTTTCATCCAGGCAAATGAAGAGTACTCCATGACGCTCCTGTATGTGCCTTGTAGACAAAGAACAGGCTCTGGGGAGTCAGGAGGGAGTCACTCTTTGCAGGATTCTTCGCTGCTGGTGCACAGTTTCAAAATTTATTTGATGAAGCTTCACGTAATTGATTTGTGAGTGGCATTAAGCCTTCCAGCATTAAAGTGATAGTGTGGATATGCAATTGATTAAGATATGTCAAGAACTGGGGCAAATTATTGCTGGAAGGCTATATGTAGTGATGTTCCAGAAAAATTGGCAGGAGTATCACTTCTACGCATTAATGGCACAGATCTGGGTGTACTGACCATAATTTCATAATCTGCAAATAGCACCCAATTTAGAAATGCAGCAAACAGTGAGGAAGATAGTAAAAGTCTCCATGAGTAGATGAACTGCGGACAGGAGCATCTACATGGCAGACTAAATTAGCAGCTGTGATAATGGGAACAGCAGATGCTGGAGAATCCAAGATAACAAAGTGTGGAGCTGGATGAACACAGCAGGCCAAGCAGCATCTCAAGAGCACAAAAGCTTCCCTAACCTGTTCTTCCTCTCACCCATCCCTTCCCCCCACCTCAAGCCGCACCTCCGTTTCCTACCTACCACCTCATTCCGCCTCCTTGACCTGTCCGTCTTCCCTGGACTGACCTATCCCCTCTCTACCTCCTCACCTATACTCTCCTCTCTACCTATCTTGTTTTCTAACCCATCTTCAGTCTGGCTCCCCCTCTCTCCCTATTTATTCCAGTTCCCTCTCCCCATCCCCCTCTCTGATGAAGGGTCTAGGCCCAAAACATCAGCTTTTGTGTTCCTGGGATGCTGCTTGGCCTGCTGTGTTCATCCGGCTCCACACTTTGTTATCTTAAATTAGTAGCTGTGCCTTCTTTTACACTGGAGTGCTAATTTCACTTGCAAGTCAATCTGGCAAAGCTCATGTTTAGGAAGTGCAGATCTTTTCTCCCTTTGCGAATCATGTCTGCAACAACCCAAAGCCACTGTCAGGGCCTGGAAGGGCTGTGGATCAGGGGGAAAGGGAAGCAGCACTTTCAGAAAGGCAGCCTGTCAGCAACTGGGTCATGGTAACATCTGGCAGGAGGAAAGCAGAAAGCAGAAATCAGAAAGATCAGCCTTCCCTGACAGCAGAGATGCATTCTAGGGTCTTGAGGTAAGGAAAGGTACAAACAACAGTACAAGAGCTGCATGGAAGGAATTGGCATCGCCAAAATGTGTAGCATCTCTAACTAGCTCTGCTGAGTGGTAAATGGTTCAGTGATCTGATGAGGGCAGTGGGGGTTAAGTGCTGTGACAGTGAGGCATCAGTGGTAATGATTACTACAGATAAACCACAGAGATGAATGCAAGTCATGTCCCAAACAAAAAACCTCACTGCTGCATTTTGGGATGTCTCGGTGAATAAGGAAAACTTCTGTGGCTTCAATGTCCTTTTCAAGAAAGTCAGAAATGCATTTCTACCCATTATCAATGGGAACTAGTGGCTTGGGCCAATAACATTAGTTGCAGTAGATCTTTTCAGGCTGTCGATCTTAGGTTTCGAACAGTGGTGAGCTTTAGCCATGGGCGCAATTGCAAGAAATCAACATGACTAGACTCGCCGTTGCCTGAGTAAGTCGGCTTCACAGCTCTTAAACTGAATTGGTAAGACGTCACTCTTGTTTCACTGTCGTTGTGTCAAAATCCTGGAACTCTTGTCCAATACAGCACAATGGGTGGCATGGTGTGTCCATGGTTAGCACTGCTGCCTCACAGCACCAGGGATCCAGGTTCGATTCTGCCCTCAGGCAGCTGTCCTCTGGAGTTTGCACATTCTCCTTCTATCTGGGTGGGGGGTTCCTCCCCCCTCCCAATCCAAAGATGTGCAGGTTAGGTGGATTGGCCATGGGAAATGCAGGTTTATGGGGATACGGTGGTTCGTGGGTGTGATGTTCTTCAGAGGGCTGTTGTGTACTTGATGGGCAGAATGGCGTAGCTCCACCCTGTCAGGATTTTATGGGTGAGCCAACACCAAATGCACTGCAGCGATTCAACAATCCTACTCCCGATGAGCTCCTAGAGGACCATTAGAGATTGGCCGTAATATCTGGGCAGCCAGCAAAACCCATATTGCCTGAGTGAATGGGAGAAAACCCAAAGTTATTCTCTCCTATTTACATCCTCCATCTACTGTCTGTATGATATCAGACTCTGCCTCTGCCCTTGAGAGAAGAAAGGCATGTTACTTTGCTATATTAATCTAGCTATTTTATGAGTTTGGATTTCAAGCTAGTAGCATGTGAGTGTAGGTTTATTTTTCCAAAGAGGTTTAAAGTTAATTTGGTCAGCCATTCTGGGGTTCATTACTTCAAAACCAGTAGGTATCAGACAGCAGCTGATTGTAAGGACCCTGGGAGCGTGAATTGAAGGCAGGGTTTCCCACCACCCACCCCCACAACCTTTCTTTAGATTTTGTAGCAGCTTTGAGACAACAAAATAATTTGCTAGGCCTTTTCAGAGGGCAAGCTCATTGGTGTGGATTTGCAGTCACACGATGAGGTAAGGATGAGCGCCCCTTAAGGACATTAGTGAACCAGATGGGTTTTTATGACAATTCAAAAAGCTTACACAGAATTACAGAGGCGTTGCCATTGTAGAAGGAGGCCACTCAGCCCATCATGTCTGTGCTGGGTCTCGAGCTGAGCATCCTGTAGTTTAATTTCAATAAGCGTGAGGTGTGGTATTTTAGTGAGGCAAATCAGGGCAGGAATTATACAGCGAATAGTAGGGCCCAGGGAGTCTTACCAAGCAAAGAAACCTTGGATTGCAGGTTCAGAGTTCCTTGAAAGTTGAGTCACAGGTAGACAGGATAGTGTCGAAGCTGTTTGGTATACTTGCCTTCCTTCGTCAGGTATTGAGTATATAGGAGTTGGGAGGCCGCGTTGTAGCTGGTCATTGGTTAGTCCACTTTTGGTATATTGCGTTCAATTCTGGTCTCCCCGCTATAAGAAAGATGTCTAAGACGCCGCATCTTTATCAGGTGCTGCCACAAGCATGCTCTCCGACATTTCTCAGGATAGTTTCACACTTTGACTGAGGTTACTTTGAAGGACTCTCCTTCTCAACCTCTCCCCACTCCTGCGGCATGGTGACCCTCAGGTTAAGCCACCACCGGGTGTCTCTATGAAATGAGAAAGCCTCTGGAACTCTAGTCACTTTACCTTTTAACTTTACCTGGTGGTAAAATATAAGCCGGGCCCAAAGGTTGCAAGTTGAAGTTGAATACAATTCTGCAGCTTCCCCTGAGCTACAGCATCTTATGGGTGATAATGTTGAGCTGACAGATCTGTTGTGAATTTATATCTTTGAATATAGTATTTGCAACCGTCCACATGCTTCTTCGTCTTCAGATGACAGTCTCATTCGCTTTGAATGCTTTAGTTAAACCTTTCTCCACCACACCGCCCAGCTCAACATTGCAGACTTTAACCACTCACTGTGTGAAAATCATGCTGCTGTTTTTACCTCTTTTACAAACTACTTCAAACTTGTGCCATCTTGTCCTCAGTCCTTTTGTGAGTGGGAATAATTTCTCCCTTCTCTTCTGTCCAAATTATCGTTTTGAAAATCTCTACTAAATCTTTGTCTTTTCTTCGAAGAAAATGCTCCAAATATCTCAAGTTTCTTATCACTCACAAATCTCCTCTGTGCTCTGTTCAAATGCCTTCATCTCTAAAATGTGGAGGCAAGGCTTGACTGTAGGAGACAGAGAGTGGTGGTGGAGGATTGTTTTGTCAGACTGGAGGCCTGTCACCAGTGGTTTCCCACCAGGATGAGTGCTGGGTCCACTTTTGTTGTTCTTTATATAAATGATTTGGATGAGGCATGGTTAGCAAGTTTGTAGATGACGCCATAATTGGTGGGACAGTCAACAGTGAAGTAGGTTATCCAAAATTACAAAGAGTTCTAGATAAATTGGGTCAATGGGCTAAGGAGTGGCAGATTGAGTTTAATTTAGTTAAATGTTGTGTGTTGCATTTTGGTAAAACAAATCCGGGCAGGACTTATACAATTAATAGTCGGGCTCCGGGTAGTGGAACAGAGTTAGCTAGGGGTTCAGGTACATAATTCTTTGAAATTTACACCACAGGTAGACAGGGTAATTAAGAAGGTATTTAGCACACTGGCCTTCATTGCTCAGAACTTTGAATTTAGGAGTTGGGGCATCATGTTGAGTTTGTACAGGATATTGGTGCGGCCTCCTCTGGGTATTGTGTGCAGTTCTGGTCGCTGTGCTTTTGGAAGGATATTATTAAATTGGGGAGGGTTTAGAAAAGATTTATCAGGTTGTTGCGGGAAATTAGGGGTTGGAGTTACAACAGTAGGCTGGGACTTTATTCTTAACTGGAGTGTTTGAGGCAGAAGCATGCCCTTTTAGAGATTTATAAAATCATGAGAGGCATAGATAAGGTGAATAGCAAGGATCTTTTCCCTAAGCAGGGTGTTCCAAAACTAGATAACATATTTTTAAGGTGAGAGGGGTACGTTTTAAAAAAAGGGACATGAGGGGCAACTGTTTTGCACGGTTCATGTGTGAAATGAGCTTCCAGAGGAAGTGATAGATGCAGTTACAGTCACAATGTTTAAAAGACATTTGGATAAGTACATGAATTGGAGGGACATGGGACTAGTTTTGTTTGGGCGCACAGTCGGCATGGACTGGTTGGATAAAATGGTCTGTTTCCATGACTCTATGGCTTCATAAGGAATGCAAGATGATCTCCTTGCTCCTGCAGTAGAACCCAGTTTGCTGTCTGCTTTATTCACTGCTGTTTCAACCTGTCCTGATGCCTACAATGGCTTACGCATGTGTGCATCCAGATCTATCTGCTCCTGCAGTCCCTTTCTAAGTCTACCTTTCATCATATGGCAGCGTCTGATCCCAACATGTGAGATTGGCATCACTATTAAAAATATCACATGCACAGTTACATCATATCATTGATAAAAAGCAATTCTTGGATGTATGTCCTTGAAAGCTGTTCTCTCATAGAGTCATACAGCATGGAAACAGGCCCTTCAGTGCAAACAGTCCACGCTGACCATTATTGCAAACTAAGCTAGTCCCAACCTGCCTGTGCTAGCCCATATCCCTCTGAACCTTTCCCATTCATGTATTTTTCTAAGAGTCTTTAAATGTAGCTATGCCCACATCTATCAATTCCTCAGGAAGTTCATTCCACACACTAACCACCCTCTGTGTAAAATATTTGCCCTTCATGAATCCCTTTTTGAATATCTCTCCTGTCATCTTAAAAATATGCCCTCTGGTCTTGAAATTCTCCATCCTAGGGAAAAGACGCCTACCATTAATGCTATCTATGCCCCTCACGATTTTATAAACCTCTGTAGGGTCACATCTCAACTCCCATCCTTCAGTGAAAAAGGCCCCAGCCTATCCAGCATTTACTTATAACTGAAACCTTCCTTACCCGGCAACATGCTGGTAAATCTTTTCTGAACCTTCTATAGCTTAATAAATCCTTCCCATTAATGGGCAACCAGAACTGGATATAATACTCCAGAAGAGGCCTCACCAATGTCCTGTACAACCTCAGCTCCTGTACTCATAGGACTGAGCAATGAAGGCAAGTGTGTCAAATGCCTTATTAACCACCTGTCTATATGTGATGCAAACTTCAAAGAATTATGTACCTGCACCCCTGGGTTTCTCTGCTTTGCAATACTACCCAAGATCCTACCATTAATTGTATAAGTCCTGCCCAGGTGTACCAAAATGCACTACCTTGCATTTATCCAGATTGAACTCCTGCAATTTTTTGGTCCATTGACCGATTTGATAAAATCCCTTTGCAATCTTAGAAAATATCCCAATCTGACCTCAGCACATTGACCAGTTGAACGGGGAAAGCAGTTTCACTTTCAGACACGTCAACTCACCAACAGCTCACAAGAAATCAGATCTTCCAGTGCAATTCCACCCCTTTTACAATCCCATGGAAGGGCTCACAAAATTTCAGGTGTTCAATTATCCTTTTCTCACATACCCATTTGATCAGCAACAAAAGTGCATGGAACTAGACTTCAAATTAGAATTCAAAATTTTCTAGGCCCGAAACGTCAGCTTTCCTGCACCTCTGATGCTGCTTGGCCTGCTGCGTTCATCTAGCTCTACACCTTGTTATTTCAAATTACCAATGCTGGGGGAGTGGAGACGTGGGGCTTGCCATAGTGTATTACTTTGCTAGGCCAAGAGCCTGAGCCACTGACACTAGGGTATTTTACATTAACTGCTGACATTCAATGTGAGTTATGGGTCGATGTAGTATACAGTCCCAAAGTTTTCACTGGATGAAATGTTAGCCGTTGCATTTGGAAGCCCCATCGCTACTTCAATCATCATGGAGCAAGAGCAGGGATGTCTTGCTGCAAATGTACAGAGTATGGTGAAAGCACTGTGTAGTTTTGCTCTCTTCATCTGAAGAAGGACGTCCTGGCTATGGAGGGAGTTCAGCGAACATTTACCGGACTGATTCTTGGGATGGCAGGACTGATAAGAGAGGGGAGGTTTAATCGTTTCAGAATGTATATGGTGGAAATCACAAGAATGTGAGGTGTCGCGTAGAAACCTACAAACTTCTAAGAGGGCCAGACAGGGAATGCACGCAGGGAGAATGTTCCCAGTGGTGAAGGAACTCCGAGACAGTGACCACTGTTTAAGGATATGAGGTAGGTCACTTAGGTGTGAGATGAGCAGAGATTTACTCGCTCAGAGAGTGACAAGCCAGTGGAATTTGCTATCACAGGAAGCAGTTGAGAGCAAAACATTCAGTGATTTCATAACTGAGTTGAATATAGCAGTAGAGAGATCAAAGAGCATTGGGGAAAATTAGAAGCAGGCTGTTGATTTTGATGATCAGCCATAACCGTATTGACTGGTGGAGTAGCTGAAAGAGTCGAATGGCAGACTCCTATGCCTATAAAACCCTGGTTAGACCACACGTGGAATAATGTGTTCAGTTCTGATCACCTCATTATAGGAAGGATATGGAAGCTTTAGAGAGGGTGTATAGGAGATTTACCAGGATGCTGCCTAAACTGGACGGCAGGTCTTATGAGGAAAGTTTGAGGGAGCTAGGACCTTTTTTCATTGGAGGGAAAAAGGATGGAGAGGTGACTTGATAGAGGTGTACAAGATGATGAGGCATAGATAGAGTGGATAGTCAGAGACTTTTTCCCCGGGGGGAAATGAGTATTACGAGGGGACATAATTTTAAGGTGATTGGAGGGAGGTATGTGGGAGATGTCAGAGGTAGGTGCTTCACACAGAGAGTGGTGGGCATGTGGAATGGGCTGCTGGCAGTGGTAGTGGAGTCAGATACTTTAGAGACTTTTAAGCGACTCTTGGACAAGCACATGGAGGAGAGTAAAATGTAGGGTATGCAGGGTAGATTGATCTCAGCAGGATAATAGGTTGGCACAACATCGTGGGCCAAAGGGCCTGTACTGTGCTGCATTGTTCTATGTTCTATTTTCCTATGTTTTTGTGTAAAAGGATCTATGTTGAAACTAGGACTTAGTGTCTGAGGTTTCTCCAGGTAAAGAACCAGGGGTACATGGTCACCGAGGATCCGTACAATGAACACTACCACCAGCAAATGCCTCTCAAAACACACACCATCCCGACTTGGAACCATATCACTGTTCTTTCGCATTAATTGGCCAATGTTCTTCTTAAAGCATTGTGGGTGTCTCTATACAACAACCACAGCAGTTCAATAAGGCAGCTCCCCATCACCTTCTCCAGGGCAAGAAGGGATGGAAATTAATTGCTGGAAAAAAATGCTCACACTCATTGAACAAATTTAAGAAGAAACAGGAAGATCGAATGAAGGGAATTTAAATACGGTCTGCTGATAGACCACATCAGAGGCAAAGGAGTGAGACAACTGAGGCCCCTGAGAGAGGGGTCTCAGAGGCATTCCCTCCCCACTCCTCGGGGGGTGGAGAATACCACAAAGGGGAAAGACCGACCTTTCAGTGGGACAGCACCGTTGGTAGAAGTAGGCTTTGAACCTCGGTGTCCCCAGAAGACCCAAAAACATGTATTAGGCCTCTACTTGATTTCTGCAGGGCCCAAAGCCTCCAATTGAGGTAGCCATTCCGAATGCCTGAAAACTTCTCCTGACTCGGTGTCAAGCTGGGCATGAATCAGTTGACTTTGGGACATGTGACACAATGCAATGAGAGCTCCCTGTGTTCAAACAGGCAATAATGTACTTTCTATAAAAAGATTTGAGCAGTTAAGAGATTAAACAAGTCAGTAACGACGCGCATAGACCAATTAAAAATCTGTATTGGTTAGTTATTTTTAAAGAAGGAACTTTCAAAGTAACAACCTATGATTTTTGACAGTTCATTGAATTGTAAAGTAGTACAGAACAGGTCCTTTGCTTGTCATGTCTGTATCACCAAAACTATACTGCAGCCTATGCTAGTCCCACTGTGCCTCACTAGGCCCATAGCTTTCAGTGCTATGATACTTCAAGTGCTCATCCACACATCTTTCAAAGGTTGTGAGGTTACAAAACTCAACTACCATCTCAGGCACTGCATTCCTGCCCTCCACTACCATCTGGGAGAAAAAGCCTTTCCTCAAATCTCCTGCCTTTCACTTTAAAAGTGTGCTCAACTTTGTTAAAAAAAAATTGGAGCATGACCCTTGCTGCACAGAGGCCCACGAGTGCATACCTTTTAATCAACCTATTCATTGTACACCTCTGGCACAGCTGGGATTTGAGCCTGCCCACTTGACTTCGACGTAGGGGCACTACCATTGTGCCACGAGGGTCCCATGTGACTGAAGCCTAATATAGATTGTCAAATATGATAATCAGTATTGTTTCATGGTTTTTTATAATTTCAGAAATATACTTTATTCACAGTTTGGTTCTGTACTGTCTTTGCATATGTAGAAACAAACAAACATTGGATTTTGACTTTCCTGAAAGTTTTGACAACCCGAAGGCACCTCTTATTTGTGAAAGATATCATTCACATACATTTCAGGCACCGGGAGGTAACTGAATGGACCCCGTTGTATTTTGGCAGAAAGGCCTCAGATGGTGGTCTTTCCCCACTGCCCCTTGGCAGCAGCTGCCCCAAGCTGTAGTGCGTCCCTCAGCACCTAGTCCTGGACCTTGGAATGTGCCAGTCTGCAACACTCGGTCAGGGTCAGCTCCTTGCTCTGGAAGACCAACAAGTTGCAGGCAGACCAAAGAGGGACTTTCACCGAGCTGATGGTCCTCCAGGCGCAGTCGTTGTCTGTCTCAGGGAACAGACACGGATTACGGAGCTGTTCAGGTCGAACCTCGCCAAAAACCACTGAATCTTCCTCCAGACTTCCTTTGCAAAGGCACATTCCAGACAGAGAGTTGTGACAATCTCAACACCCAATCCCTGCTTCAAGGGCAGTGCATGATGGAGCAGACCGACTGGTTGTAAGCGAAGGATCTCACAGGTAGTGCTGTTCTCACCGCCAGCCAAGCCATGTCTTGGTGCTCGTTCGAAAGTGCTGCTGATGATGGCCGGTGCCAATTCACTTTGGTCATCTGCTCAGGGAACAACCAGACAGGATACACCCTCTCCTCTTCCTGCAGAGTCTCAAGGATGTTACACGCTGACTACTTCCTGATGCACTTGTGGTCAAAGGCAAATTAAGACAAGATAGTGTGTGCTAATTATAACCAGAGCAACGAAGGAGTTTGCAACGGTTTCCAGTCCTGAGTGAGCTGTTCTTTGTCTCTGTCAATGTGACTCCATTATTCACAGACCAGACAGGATGATTCAACAACCTGTGGTTACAGGCTCCCTACTCTCCAACAGTTCAACGTACACATCACACCATGATGGCCCCAATGTACTTCAGAGCTGCCGGGTGAGGAGAAAATGCTTCCATCCTCTCACTGAATTAACTTGGGAAATTATGCCCACTTTGAACAACACCGAGATTCAGTAACCTTTCCTCCACTCACTGATCAACACAAGGAATTCCCACATTTCACTTAAAAATACAGAAAGGCTGCCTGATTAGAGCAGTGTGGCACAGGAACAGGCCCTTTGGCCCACCATGTCTGTGCAATCATGCTGCCATTCTAAGCTAAGATAACAAAGTGTGGAGCTGGATGAACACAGCAGGCCAAGCAGCATCTCAGGAGCACAAAAGCTGATGTTTCGGGCCTAGACCCTTCATCAGAGAGGGGGCTGGGGAGAGGGAACTGGAATAAATAGGGAGAGAGGGGGAGCCGGACCGAAGATGGAGAGAAAAGAAGATAGGTAGAGAGGAGAGTATAGGTGAGGAGGCAGCGAGGGGATAGGTCAGTCCAGGGAACACGGACAGGTCAAGGAGGCGGGATGAGGTGGTAGGTAGGAAATGGAGGTGCGTCTTGAGGTGGGAGGAAGGGATGGGTGAGAGGAAGAACAGGTTAGGGCGGCAGAGACAGGTTGGACTGGTTTTGGGATGCAGTGGGGGGAGGGGAAGAACTGGGCTGGTTTTGGGATGCAGTAGGGGGGAGGGGACGAACTGGGCTGGTTTTGGGATGCGGTGGGGGAAGGGGAGATTTTGACGTTTGTGAAGTCCACATTGATACCATTGGGCTGCAGGGTTCCCAAGCGGAATATGAGTTGCTGTTCCTGCAACCTTCAGGTTGGGGAAACCAAGCGGAGGCTTGAGGACCGCTTTGCAGAACACCTCCGCTCAGTTCGCAACAAACAACTGCACCTCCCAGTTGCAAACCATTTTAACTCCCCCTCCAATTCCTCAGACGACATGTCCATCGTGGGCCTCCTGCAGTGCCACAAGGATGGCACGCAAAGGTTGCAGGAACAGCAACTCATATTCCGCTTGGGAACCCTGCAGCCCAATGGTATCAATGTGGACTTCACAAGCTTCAAAATCTCCCCTTCCCCCACTACATCCCAAAACCATCCCAACCTGTCTCCGCTTCCTGAACCTGTTCTTCCTCTCACCCATCCCTTCCTCCCACCTCAAGCCGCACCTCCACTTCCTACCTACCACCTCATCCCGCCTCCTTGACATGTCCGTCTTCCCTGGACTGACCTATCTCCTCCCTACCTCCTCACCTATACTCTCTCCACCTATCTTCTTTTCTCTCCATATTCGGTCTGCCTCCCCCTCTCTCCCTATTTATTCCAGTTCCCTCTCCCCATCCCCCTCTCTGATGAAGGGCCTAGGCCAGAAACGTCAGCTTTTGTGCTCCTGAGATGCTGCTTGGCCTGCTGTGTTCATCCAGCTTCACACTTTGTTATCTTGGATTCTCCAGCATCTGCAGTTTCCATTATCACTGCCATTCTAAACTGATCACAGGGCGGCACGGGGGCTCAGTGGTCAGCACTGCTGCCTCACAGCACCAGGGACCCAGGTTCAATTCCAGCCTCGGGTGACTGTCTGGGGAGTTTGCACATTCTCCCTGTGCCTGCGTGGGTTTCCTCCCACAGTCCAAACGATGTGCAGGTGAGGCAGGTTGGCTGTGCTACGTTGCTGTCGTATTCAGGGATGTGTAGATTAGGTGGATTAAAGGGGGATGGGTCTGGGTGGGATGCTCTGAGGTTCAGTGTGGATTTATTGGGCAGAAAGTCCTGTTTCCACAGTAGAGGGGTTCGATCGTCTGCCTGCACATGGTCTGTATCCCGCCATTCCCTGCCTGTTCATTTGTTTGTCTAAAAGCATTGTTCCATAGTTAAACCCAGTTTTTCTTGTGCATTTTCTACCAAATCCATTTAAACACAAGAAGTAAATGTCTACCATCCCATTGAGGCAATCCGTACTTCATCTCTTCAAATTGCTGGCGATCACTTTAAATCTCTGAAAGCAAAGGACCCGCAATAAATGATCTCGCTCGCCATCTAGTGGAGGAGATCCTTGACCAAGTTAGCGTTGTAAGCCAGAAATCACACAGCCCCAGGTGAAAGCCCAGCAAATTTATTCGAAAACTAACTGCAATCCTACCCCACCACCAAAGACATCTTTCCCACCCCACCCTTGTCTGCTTTCTGGAGGGACCAGTCTCTCCGTGACTCCCTTGTTCGCTCCACACTCTTCTCCAACCCCACCACACCCGGCACCTTCCCCTGCAACCGCAGGAAATGCTACACTTGCCCCCGCACCTCCTCCCTCACCCCCATCCCAGGCCCCAAGAAGACTTTCCACATTAAGCAGAGGTTCACTTGCACATGTGCTAATGTGGTATACTGCATCCGCTGTACCTATTGTGGCCTCCTATACATCGGGAAACCAAGCGGAGGCTTGGGGACTGCTTTGTAGAACACCTATGCTTGGTTTGCAATGAACAACTGCACCTCCCTGTCGCAAACCATTTCAACTCCCCCTCCCATTCCTCAGATGACATGTCCATCCTGGGCCTCCTGCAGTGTCACAATGATGCCACCCGAAGGTTGCAGGAACAGCAACTCATATTCCGCTTGGGAACCCTGCAGCCATATGGTATCAATGTGGACTTCACAAGCTTCAAAATCTCTCCTCCCCCCACCACATCCCAAAACCAGCCCAGCTCATCCCAGCCTCCCTAATCTGTTCTTCCCCTCACCTATCCCCTCCTCCCACCTCAAGCTGCACCCCTATTTCCTACCCACTAACCTCATCCCGCCCCCTTGACCTGTCAATCCTCCCTGGACTGACCTATCTTCTCCCAAACTCCCCGCCTACACTCACCTTTACTGGCTCCATTCCCACCTCTTTAACTTGTCTGTCTCCTCTCTACCTATCTTCTCCTCTATCCATCTTCTATCCACCTCCCCCTTTCTCCCTATCTATTTCAGAACCCTCTTCCCCTCCCCCATTTCTGATGAAGAGTCTGGGCCCAAAATGGTTTCCTGCTCCCAAGATGCTGCTTGGCTGTTGTGTTCATCCGTGTTATCTCGGATTCTCCAGCATCTGCAGTTCCTATTATCTCAGAAGCTTTTGGATCCTTACCCACTCTTCAGCTATTAGTGAGAGAGGTAGCATAAGACATAGAATTTGTAAGTAAGAGATCAAAAAGTCACACCATTAACGAGGATGTACTAAACAAACCTAAGATGCTGTTAACTCATTCATCACTTAGAAAGCTTTAATTGATTATTATGTACATGTAAATCCCAGAATTCCTTCCAAGTCCCTGTGCTGTGAGAACTAAAGGTTTTATCAGTGTAAAGAAGAGGTGACATTGTGCTCCTGAGATGCTGCTGGGCCTGCTGCGTTCATCCAGCTCCACACTTTGTTATCTCGGATTCTCCAGCATCTGCAGTTCCCATTATCCCAGGTGACATTTTAGGTCAGACTATGCATGTTAGGTGTGAGGCCTTGTTCAGAATCTGTTGTGAGTTTTGATTTGGAGTCAGACTGGTTTTATTTCTAAAGTAGGAATTTATGAGACTGACTATCTATAAATTGTGTCAGAGATAATGGGAACTGCAGATGCTGGAGATTCCAAGATAATAAAATGTGAGGCTGGATGAACACAGCAGGCCAAGCAGCATCTCAGGAGCACAAAAGCTGACGTTTCGGGCCTAGACCCTTCATCAGAAAATTTTGAAGTCTAATTTGAAGTCTAGTTTCAGAAGGAAACGAGGGTCAAACATTTGAACCAACATGAAACTAGACTTCAAATTAGACTTCAAAATTTTCTGATGAAGGGTCTAGGCCCGAAATGTCAGCTTTTGTGCTCCTGAGATGCTGCTTGGCCTGCTGTGTTCATCCAGCCTCACATTTTATTATCTATAAATTGTGTGTTTTGTGAAAAATGTAGAATATATCTGAAAAATCAAATTCACCTATAGATTTACATGCGTGTATTTGGGGGGGGGGCGCAGTAGAGAGAGTGTGTATGGTGGGGGGAGGAGGGGGAATGTGCGTGTATGTGTATGTGAAGGGGGGAGAGAATGTGTGTGTGTGTGTGTGTGTGTGTGTGTGTGTGTGTGTGTGTGTGTGTGTGTGTGTGTGTGTGTGTGAAATCCCACCAAATCAGGAAGTACACAGTAACATCTTTGAACAGACCAATTTAGGAAAGGGGAAAGAAAGATAGAAGCCACAGGAAATATATTGTTCAATACTGAGACTAGACTGTCTGTGAGTGCCCAGAATTTGGGAAAATACTGATTACAAATTCCACTTTCTCCATAAGGACAGGGATTGGAAAAGTGAGCAGGGGTCCTTGGTAACAAGGTGTGGAGCTGAATGAACACAGCAGGCCAAGCAGCATCTTAGGAGCAGGAAGGCTGACGTTTCGGGCCTAGACCCTTCATCAGAAAATTTTGAAGTCTAATTTGAAGTCTAGTTTCATGTTGGTTCAAATGTTTGACCCTCATTTCCTTCCTACCTGACCTGAGCAAACTGGCTTTCCCTTTGCTTTTCAGTTTTAAATAAAAGCAAACAGAAAGGAGAATGGATGACTGTGAGAAGTGGAGAAGGCCAGATGTCAGACCCCACGCTCTTCAGAAATCCAAAGCCGCCCAATGGCCTCACTTGGAAAACACAACTTCACACTGACTGTAAAAGGACAAACTCCTCAGCTGGGTGTGACAAATCAAATGGTTTTTTTGAGGGTGCTGCTATCAGTGACAATGGGGACGGTATGGATGACCTGGAAACTCCTTGTGAAATTAAGAAAAAGTCAAATCTGTAACAGATAACATATTTTATCACCATTGTATGAATAATGTTGCAGGCAGAGCCACTGACAACACCATGACATAGAACATAGAATATTACAGCACAGTACAGGCCCTTTGGCCCTCAATGTTGTGCCGACCTGTCATACCGATCTGAAGCCCATCTAACCTACACTATGACAATGCTGAGATCGACATAAAATCAATAGTCACAAATAATACATGAAAGATTCGCTCGAGGTATTTGTTCACACCCTAACAGTGCATCATGAACCTGTTTGTTTTTTTTTTGCAGGTGAGGGCGATGATTTTACATTAATTTTCACATCTATAACTGTGATGGTATCATCGAGTCACAGGGTCAGACAGAATGGAAACTGACCCTTCGGTCCAACTAAACTAGTTGCCAAACTAAACTAGTCCTACTTGCCAGCGTTTGGCCCATGAATCTTTCTTTTTCATGTACTTCTCCAAACGTCTTTTAAACGTTGTAACTGTACCTGCATCCACCGCTTTGTCGGACAGTTCATTCCGCACATTAACCACTCTGTGTAAAAAAATTGTCCCCATGTCCTTGTTTAAGCCTTTAGCCTCTCACTTTCAAAAGATACCCCCTAGCTTTGAACTCCTCCACTTTAGTGAAAAGAACCTTGTTATTCACCTTTCTTTCCAATTTATTTCGATGTCTCAAACCCTCCATTCCAGGCAACACCCTGGTAAGTCTTTTCTGATCCCTTTCCAGTTTAATAATATATCATTGTCATAAGGGTAACCAGAACTGGACGCAGTCCTCCAAAAGGGGCCTTACCAATGTCCTTTACAACCCCACGATGACATCCCGGCTCCTAAACTCAAAGGTTCAGCCGACTAATGAATGAAAATGTGCCAAGCATTTGGGAACTGCAGATGCTGCAGAATCTGAGATAACAAGGTGTGGACCTCGATGAACACAGCAGGCCAAGCAGCATCAGAGGAGCAGGAAAGCTGACATGTCCGGCGTCGACCCTTCTTCATAAATGTCTAAAACCAAAACGTCAGCTTTGCTGCTCCACTGATGCTGCTTGGCCTGCTGTGTTCATCCAGCTCTACACCTTGTTACCTCAAATGTGTTCAGTGTCTTCTTAACCACTCCATCTACATGTGATGCAAATTTCAAAGAATTTTGTACCTGAACCCCTAGACCTCTCTGTCCTACAGCACTGCTCAATTCCGTATTTTTAATTATGTAACCCCCCCGTCCAATCGTTTTCTTTTCACTTCTCTCAATCTTTTTTAATCCAGGCACATTGTTTGGATGCAAATCATGGAGCCCAGCTATAGAATATCGGTCATTGCATGTACGGGTGAAATGTTGCCTTTTTCTGCCATCGGCGTATTTCTGCTGTTTTACAGTTTCCATAACCACAGACTTTTATACAGAATCACACACGCACACATAATCAGTTACACCGCGCTCTCGTTCGCTTCTGCATGTTGTCCATTTCATGCCGTTTCGAGATACCGTTGCAGAAATAAATGGCCTCTTTACAATTATCATCTCTTGTATTTTCCTCACTTGTTTTATTCCTATCTGTGCTAAGTTGAGACTTCTACATTCTCTTGTAATGCTCTGTAATGACAAAGTTTCTCATCTCCCTAAGGAAGGGTCAGTGGACACAAAATGTTAACTCCGTTTCTCTCACTTCACATACGCTGCCAGACCTGCTGTGTTTCTCCAGTATTTTCTGTTTTGGTTTCAGATCCCCTGGCATCCATTGAATTGTTGGTATTTCCTCATCTCCGGTGTGTCTCTAATTAATGATTAAAGACACAAAAAAAAACCCTGCAGATGCTGGAATCCAAGGTAGACAAACAGGAGGCTGGGCGAACACAGCAGGCCAGGCAGCATCGAGAGGAAAGTCGTTTACTGAACGTTTCAGGCGTTACCCTTCTTCAGGCATGTTTGTCTACCTTAGGTTCCAACATTTGCAGGGTTTTTTTAGTCTCCAATTAATGATAAACCGCACACTCTCGGTCCCAGCACAAAAAAGTATTCTTTGATGATGCGGTGTGAGTTTTCTGATTTTTAAACGAGTGAGATGTTTAATAATCTACTTCCCGCATAGAAATCTGTTACTATAAACTGTTCGTTCCTTTCCGATACTGATGTTGTGTGTGATCTTGTTACAGCCCTATGGAAGCCGTGCTATTTCCCTGAGTGTCCCTCAGAGAGAAGTGAACGGGACAGTGAGCCATTCTGTCCGTCTCTCCGTCTCCTATTCCACACTCACACCCTCCTCCACTTTAAGGATCCTGTGGTATTTTTTGCCCGGAGACACTCCAATTGTGAGCCTGATCCGATCAAACTGCTCTCCAGATGCTGCCAAATGCCGTTATAACTGCTCAGATCACCAGGTGTCAGCTCCTTCCCACCGACACCGAGTTGACGTCGACCCAGAGACGGGATCGTTGTGTTTGCGGGATTTACAGCCCAGCGACAGCGGCGTGTATGTGATACAAGTTTATGCAGACGGTGCGGACACAGCCGTTAAAGGGAATGTGACTTTAACAGTCTATGATGAGAGAGGTAAGAGTTTACATTCTGCCCCAGAGCTGGTTGCTGTTTGCTGATGGAGAAGCATGACTGCATGTCCCACTCGCTGGGACGTAAGCCTTGTCTCCCCGAGGGAATTGATAAGGAAAGATGCCAGTCCGCTTTGAAGCGGGAACATTCCTGTTCTTGGTCCACCAGCTCTGAGCGATAGAGTGCAGGGAGCCGCTCTCCTGTTCTGTGAGGACATCTTTAACGGGCTCTGAGTGCCAGGGGACTACTGGTATTGACGTGTGAACTGGAGACATAGGAAGAAATGCTTCACCCAGAAACACGGGCATCCCGGGTAAAGGGGCATGAGGGGAGCGGAGAGGATGTTTGAATGGTTGAATCTACGCCTGGAATAACGTTCAGGTCAAACTCCAAATCTTGCTGGAGCTGCTAGCCTGGGGAATTCTGGCTGAAAGATCAGAAAACGAAGGGCACTAGCCAGAACTCCCCTTCAGAAAGTCATTAGTTCTGCACCTCCAGTAAACCCCATGCTCTGAAGCTCAAACCCGAATTGTCGTGGGTCTAGGGTCAAAGTGACTCTGCCTCTCCTGTCCCACACGCCTGGCCAGTGAGTGAAAGCAGTAATGTCTTTGATTAAAAAGCGACCATTTCCTTCAGTAGCAGCTCATCTCAAGAGCGATAGTGGGAATATATTGCAGCCAAGTGCCACCCTGTGCATTATCCTAACATCAAGCATCTGTTTGTAAATTCCTCTGGAATTAGCTCAGGAGGCAGCATCTAATTAAAAGGAAGCTCCACAGTCATCTGGCTGCAAATTAATTTCTTGTCAGTAAACAAGTACAGTGGTTCTATGGTAAACTGTACATACCTGTTCTTATCAAGGCTGAGATCGATAAATTTTTGATCTCACAAGGAATCAAGGGCTACGGGGAGAGTGCAGGGAAGCGGAGTTGAAATGTCCATCAACCATGATTTAAATAGCGGAGTGGACTCGATGGGCTGAATGGCCTTACTTCCACTCCTATGTCTTATGGTCTTATGGTCTTACCTCTAGGCCCAAGTTATACAGTCAGAGAGTCATACAGCAGATCCTTCGGTCAACCAGTCCATACCGACCATCGTCCCACACTAAACTACTCCCACCTGCTTGCACTTGTCCTATATCCCTCCCAACCTTTCCTATTCCTGTACTTATCCGAATGTTGTTCAAACATTCTAACTGTATCTGCATCCATCACTTCCTTTGCAAGCTCATTGCAAACAGGAACCGTAAAAGAAAAATTGCCCTTCATGTTTTTTTATTTAAAGTTTCACCCTTACTTTAAAAAAAAGCCTCAAATCTGGAAATCCCCCACCCTAAGGAAAAGACACCTACCACTCACCTTACTTGTATCCTGCAGGATTTTATAAATCTCTATAAGGTCACCCCTTCAGTGAGACAAGTCCCAGCCTGCCCAGACTCTCCCCATAACTTAAACCCTCCTCTTCCTGGCAACATCCTGATAAATCTCTTCTAAACCCTCTCAAGCCTAATATTCTTCCTATAACAGGGTGACCAGAACTGCGCGCTGTATTCAAGATGAGGCCTCACCAATGTCCTGTACAACCTCAATGTAACTAGAGCTCAGGTCCATGAGCTCCACATATGTGTCAGGCCATGTCTGAACCATCTGGCCATCTAAGAAAATGCATTAAGCTATCAAAAACAATGGAATAAAATTAAGATACAGTCACTCTCACATGTTTCTTGCTCTGAGCAGTTGTTTGATAATCTGAGGCAGCAGGATTGAGATCAAAACAAGGGTGTTCAACAAGACAAGCGGTTTGCGAAGAAGTTACTGAGTGAATGTAATTAATGTTATTAAAATGTGATGTAAACATTACAGACATATACACAAGGAACTGGGGAAGTCTTTACTAAGTGAGTGTGATTAATGTTACCATAGATATAATGGACTTACAGCTATATAGACAAGGGACTGGGGAGGGTGTTACTGGTCAGTGTGCGAGGGACTGTGGTTAAAATCATTACCGATATAATGTACATCTTACAGATATGTCCACAAGATGCTGGGGAGAGAGTTACTGAGCGAGTGTGCGAGGGAGCTTGATTACCATCACTGAAGGATTGAAAATTCTCTGTGGACTTTGTTTCTGTTCTCCAATGGTCACTCAGTAACTTCATCCAACCTCTTATGTACAGATTGTGTCTGTACATAAGAGGTTGGATGAAGTTACTGAGTGACCATTGGAGAACAGAAACAAAGTCCACAGAGAATTTTCAATCCTTCAGTGGTTCTTTACTAGGTGTCACTACAAGATGTAATGGTCATTTGGGAAAAAAAAAGGATTGCTTCAACTGTGAAATAGTTAAGGGTCAAATAGTCCAGTTTGGCAGCTTCACCTGTGGTTTGTCGTTGCTATCTGGAGGGGTAGTGGATGGTACTGTTACAAAGGGGCCTGGGGTGAGTATTAGTTTAATCTCCATATCCTATATATAGAATATATATTATACACGTTTAATCATAACATGTTTTTTCCTTGCTCAGTCCTTTCGAAGCGTATGTAATATGTAAATGAAAATCATGGCAGTCATCAGTAAAATATTGTCCATTAGATACAATGCTGAAGTTATCACACACATCGCTTTAGCACTTCTGATACTGTCAACCACCAAAGGCTATCACACTCAATTATAAGTACAGAACACATCTCCATCTTATTTGATTTCATTGCTTGTGCTTCAGTTCCTGAGGTGTTGGAGATATGAGCCGGCAAACAAATCATCACTGTTAGGTCACTATCTTCTGGCTTCTCACCCATTACTTTATCCCTGTCTCCAGCAAGTGTTTTAACTGATATTTGCATTAAAACAATTCTCCATCAAATGCTCCTTGACTCTGTTCTGACTGGCTGGCAGTTTTCACTCAGAGCTGAGTTTCACCACTCTCTCATCCTGTTAGTATGGCTGGATACAAGTCATTGAGATTTACCATCTCATCCAGTGGGCCTCCAGTGTCCTGCTTCCTCCTCACAACATATCCCTCCAATCCATGTTTCAAAGGCTGGCGGGGGTGGGGGTGGGATCTCACTGAAATATATAGGCTTCTTAAGGGGCTTGACTGGGTAAATTCTGAGAAGATGTTTCCCCTCATGGGAGAGTTTTGAACTAGAGGGCATAGTCTCTGAATAGATGCCAATTTAAGACTGCGATGAGGAGAAATTCCTTCTGTCAGAGGGCTGTGAGACTTTGGAACTCCTTTGGGCAGAGTCCTTGTGTATGTTTAAGGCTGAGATAGATAGATTCTTGATTAGTCGGGGAATCAAAGGGTTGTTGAGAAAGGGCAGAAATGTGAAATGAGCCATGATCCTATTGAATGACAGAGTAGTCTGAGGGGCCAAACAGCCGACTCTTGTTCTGATGCCTTAGAATTTTAGATGGCACAAAGGATTGCCTGAAACCCAATTCAGCTGGGAGATTTAATGAATAGGCTAGTCTTCAGAGATTTGGATTTAAATATTAAGGTATAAAATGTTCCCTCATCCCTTCTGGGATAAATCCATCATCCTATGGTTGGGTGTTGACTTGCATCTTTCACATCATAGACTCAGAGTATGAGTAATTTTAAGAGTAAGAATCCAGTTGAGCCCGTTGGCTGAGAGGGTCAGAAAGAGCTATATATAGTTTTGCCTGGGGCCTCAGAGATTGCAACACTTCAAACATTTTACATTATTTTATGCCTCAGGCAGTGAAGAAAGCTAATGGCATGCTGGCCTTCATAAGAAGAGGAATTGAGTATAGGAGCAAAGAGGTCCTTCTGCAGCTGTACAGGGCCCTGGTGAGACCGCACCTGGAGTATTGTGTGCAGTTTTGGTCTCCAAATTTGAGGAAGGACATTCTTGCTATTGAGGGAGTGCAGCGTAGGTTCACGAGGTCAATTCCCAGAATGGCGGGACTATCATATGTTGAAGGATTGGAGCGACTGGGCTTGTATACACTTGAATTTAAAAGGATGAGAGGAGATCTGATTGAGGCATATAAGATTATTAAGGGATTGGACACTTTGGAGGCAGGAAGCATGTTTCTGCTGATGGGTGAGTCCAGAACCACAGGACGCAGTTTAAAAATAAGGGGTAGGCCATTTAGAACAGAGTTGAGGAAAAACTTCTTCACCCAGAGAGTGGTGGGTATATGGAATGCTCTGCCCCAGAAGGCAGTGGAGGCCAACTCTCTGGACACTTTAAAGAAAGTGGTAGATAGAGCTCTCAAAGATAGTGGAATCAAGGGTTATGGGGATAAGGCAGGAACAGGATCCTGATTGTGGATGATCAGCCATGATCATAATGAATGGTGGTGCTGGCTCGAAGGGCCGAATAGCCTACTCCAGCACCTATTGTCTATTGTCTATTATCATCTTTCCAGACACTGAGTTAAAGAGCTCTGAAGAGGGGTCACTAGACTGAACCGTCAATTCTGCTTTCTCTCTCTACAGAAGTTGCTGGACCTTGTGAGTTTCTCCAGCAACTTCTGTTTTTGGTTCTGATATCCGGCGTCTGTGGTTCTTATTTTTTATTAGTGTTAGAGTTCCAGGCTCCTCTGGGTGAAAATCTTTTACTTCAACTCTTCTTTAATTATTCACCAAGTAGGATGAAATAACACATTTTTTAGTATCAGCATATGTTCCGAGCTTATTGACCTCATTTGCGAAGTTAAATGGCTCGCTCGTTTGACTGAGACTCAAACCAGTTTCCCCATCCACCCATCCACCCAACACAAGCAGGTAGCTAAGCTACCACTGTATCCCTAGAACCACTACCTGCACAAGGCCGTCCGATAATTTATAGTAAGGCTCCTCATTCTTCTGACTGAGGCAAATCAATTCAAACTGCAAACTCATCCGTCAGTTGTCTCTGGATTTAGCATCCGGTGAATGCCATTTTGAAGAATCTCAGCACTCTGCTCACCGTTATACTTTCACAAAAGAAAGAGGAATCCGAGAGTGCATGTTCCTCCAGTTAAAAAAAGCACCCAGTGATAACTACTGGGTTCTGAAGAAGGGTCAGTGGATCCGAAGCGTTAATTCTGATTTCTTTCCACAGATGCTGCCAGACCTGCTGAGATTTTCCAGCATTTTCTGGGGTTTTTTTGTGTCCGTGTTTACTGTCCGCTTCCAATCGCGCTAAGCCACTTTCCTTCTCACTGCTCTCCTCGAACAAGATATCTGAGCACGATCGCGTCCTTAGCAAACAAAAGCAAAACACTGTACATGCTGGAATTCTGACATGAAGAGAGAAAATGTTGGGTCTGAATGTGAGAGACCTCCAACAGCCTCTTTGTGCTCGGTCTGATTTCAATCAGCAATACTCCACTGTGTAACAGAGAAACCGAGATAGCGTTTCAGGTCAAATACCTTCGTTCAAGCTGTTTTACATTCAGTGAAGTAAGCCTTTCTAACTAAGTTTTGATGATCCCCCGAGGATTCTCGGTCTCAATAAAAATAATTCCGTGCCAGTTGATGCTCCGTTTATTTTATGATTTATTTACGTTTCATAATTTGCCGCCGTCGTTGGGAATATTTGAACTGCCCATTCCTTTCCGATACTGATGTTGTGTGTGATCTTGTTACAGCCCCTGGAAACAGTGCTATTTCCCTGAGTGTCTCTCAGAGAGAAGTGAACGGGTCAGTGAGCCAGTCTGTCCGTCTCTCCGTCTCCTATTCCACACTCACACCCTCCTCCACTTTAAGGATCCTGTGGTATTTTTTGCCCGGAGACACTCCAATTGTGAGCCTGATCCGGTCAAACTGCTTTCCAGATGCTGCCAGATGCTGTTATAACTGCTCAGATCACCAGATGTCAGCTCCTTCCCACCGACACCGAGTTGACGTCGACCCAGAGACGGGATCGTTGTGTTTGCGGGATTTACAGCCCAGCGACAGCGGCGTGTATGTGATACAAGTTTATGCAGACGGTGCGGACACAGCCGTTAAAGAGAATGTGACTTTAACAGTCTGTAATGTGACAGGTAAGACCTCTCCATCTTGTATCACTTTAATCTTGGCTGTTCTTTCCGTTCTTGAACTAATTAAGATGATAAAATGAAGAAGCAGTAGATTATCCAACCCATCTGTTATTATGGTTCATCAACCTTTTATTTTGCTAAACTCCTTTTCCGTTCCACTCTAGCACAGTTGTTTCTGAGCCACTTGCCTCACTCTCAGACCAAATGCTACATTCTATCACGTTATGATAATTGTTCCCTAAAGGATATTTCACTCTGAGATCATTTATTAAAGCTGCCTCGTTATACATTACCCGAAGTAAAAAAAAAGTAGCCTGACCCCTGGTTGCATCCATAACAAATTGTTCTGGGAAACTGTCCTGAAAGCACGCTACAAATTCTTCCTCGTGGCTGGTTCTGCCACTTTGATTTGTGATAAAGTCACCTATGACTGCACTGTCCTCGTCATTTCAAAGGAAGCTGTCTAACAGCAATAGCCTTCTGAGTAACTATTAACTTAATATGATTAATCTAATAGGGTTGTTGTTAAGAGTCAAAATTCTTGTTGTAGATATTGAGATGACAACTCCGCCGACCCGAAGCTGCCAACAGCCGGGGACTAGCAGAGGACAGCTCAACAAGGAAATTGCTCCCCTTCTCCTTCTGGCCCGATTTGGTGGGGTCTGTGTGCTCGCGGCCTGTTTGTACGGGTATATGAGCCGGAGATGTAGACAGAAGTGACAGCAAAAATATATTTTGTCTGATATAACCGGAATAATTTCTCCTCAATGTTCAGACCAAACCGATGAGTCGCTGGATTAGTTTTCCGTGGGCATTTGTGCAGCTATCCAGACTGCGGACTTCATGATGTTCTGTTTGACCCTTCCTGCACTCTTTTTAATAATTGTTTCAGCTTCTGGAGTATGAATGGAAGAGGTTGGGAATGCACAGCAGGTCAGCACGCACCTTTAAAGGAAAACGGCTGTTGACTAGAGTTCCCAACAGGATTCTCCCAAACCTCCCATTGAACTTTCAGTGAATCCCAACCGTAATGGTGGGTGCGGTTGTTTACTAGGGATTTCTGTCAGTCACGCAGAATGGGGTCACAGCGCCCTGACAAACACACACACACACACACACACACAGACAGAGGCACACGCTGATACGCACAGATATACTCACGGATCAGACAATCCTCTCTCCTCAGGAACACCTCTCCAGATAGGCATAGTGAGTGAAAGCCCCTGGCTTAATGACAAGCTCCAGCTGGGCGTGAAGGGGATGCTGGGGTTACACTGTCATACCAGTACATTTCCAATGGCCAGGGGTCACGGGTCAGGCCTCAGCTGGAAAAGGGCAAGGTGCCAAGAGACCTGGGTATCCTCGTGCACCAGTTGCTAAAAGTCAGCGTTCAGGAGCGGTAGGGGAGGAGGAAGGCAAGTGTTGGCTTTTACAGCGAGAGGACGAGAGTACAGGAGCAGGGATGTCTTACTGCAATTGTACAGGTCCTTGGTGAGACCACACCTGGAGTATTATTAGACAGTAAGAACTAGAGCTGCCAGAGTTAGAGATAACACAGTGAGTGTGGAGCTGGATGAACACAGCAGGCCAGGCATCATCAGCGGAGCAGGAACGCTGACGGTCCCAGCCCAAAACGTCAGTTTTCCGGCTCCTGTGATGCTGCCTAGCCTGCTGTACTCTTCCAGCTCTACACTGTGTTGGAGTATTATGTGCAGTTTTGGTCTCCTTATCTGAAGAAGGATGTTCTGGCGATGGAGGGAGTGGAGCGAAGGTTTACCAAATTGATTCCTGGGATGTTAGGCTTGGTGTGTGAAGAGAGACTGGGTCAGCTGGCATTATATTCTCATGTTGCTCCCAAGTACAGTAAAGCCTTGCGCATCAGCCTCAAACCAGCACTATTTGGAATGCTCCACAGCTAATAGTTTGGGAAACAATGCATCACTGAGTGAATCCGGTTGCCAACTGCATTAAAGTAAGTACAGCTACAATCAGTGAGATGGGATCCTCTCTCGGAGGAGTGAACACACTACTGAGAGTGAACAGGGTTAATTCGGGATACAGGCGCAGACGGTAATGTAGGGCCTGGGAACGGAGTTACTGAGCTACAATGTGTGTGGATCAAGAGATCATTCCGCGCCATTTCTGTCACCTCAGTACAGATACAACCCGTTCGGCGGGGATTAGGGGAGCATTGGCTGAGTGACAGGGGGGGACTGCAGGATTAATGTCTGTACAAAAACAGTCAGAGATGATTCAGTGGCTGAACAAAGGAAGGCAACAAAACCGTTAATAACAGAATCCCTACAGTCTGGGAAAAGGCCGTTCGGTCCAGCGAGTCAGTACTGATCTTCTGAAAATCATCCCACCTTGACATATCCCTGTAACCCAGCATTTCCCACGGCTAACCCACCTAACTTCCACATCTGGACTACGCGAAAGAGCCAGAGCAGAAACGGGGAGAACGAGTAATTGCCACGCAAAGGCTGGAACGCTGGTGCTGTGAGACAGCAGTGTGAATACTGAGCTGCCGTCCCACCCTGAGTGTGCAGTAGCTCAGTCTGTTTTTTTTTTGTTTTGGACGATGTTTGAAAGCGAGAAGATAAGCGTTATATTGATCTGCACTTTTATAACAATGATTGTGTCGTTTCAACGCCGCTCTCACTTTGCCCACTCTGCTTGGACATGCTGTGTGATCACAGATCATCGAACCTAACAGTTATTGTGATTTGGGTGCAGAGCTTGCTTTGTGATTGGACATTTGGAAAACGTGAGCCTCCATCACATTCAGTTCTTATCGCTGTCCCTTTTGTTAAATGTGTTAAGTCATTAAATGTGTTCAAGAAAATTTTCTTTATCAATACTTAATACTCCTACTAGAGAAGGAACATAACTTGATCTCTTGGATAATAAGGCAAGCAAGTGACTGGAGTGATAAGAGGCGAGTGCTTTGGGTGTAGTGATCATAATTCTACTGGTTTTAAAATTGTTGTGGAAAGGCTATGCCTTCCTTAAAAGTTCGATGTTCTTAATTGGAGTAAGCCAAAATTTCAAGAACTTTCAGAAGTTGAGTAGAGTAGACTGTTTGCAGGTAAAGGGACTCTGATAAGTGGAAGGCTTTCAAAAGTGTGATAACAAGGACTCAGAAGATATCAGAGTTCCAGTAATTTTTAAAAATATATATATACAATAGATATGGACAACTGAGTTTAAATGAGGTAACACAGTGTGGAGCTGAAGGGACAAAGCAGGCCAGGCAGCATCAGAGGAACAGGAAAGCTGACGTTTCGGTCGGGACCCTCCTTCAGAAATGGGCAGTTTAAATGAATCTCTTGAACAGTATAAAGAGTGTATGGGCATTCTTAAGAGGGAAATCAGAAGCCAAAGAGGAGATATGAGACAGCTTTGGCAGTTAAGGAGAAGGATCATTCAAAGAGATTCTTCAAATACATTAAGAGCAAGAAAGCAACTAGAGAAATAGGGCCCCTTAAAGATCAAAGAAGCTATCTTTGTGTTGAACATCAGAAAAGGAAAGATAGTAATGAAAATTTCACATCAGTTTTTATTGTGGAAGAAGAAGTACAGGCCAGAGAACACAGGAAAATAAATATTGATGTTTTGAAAACAGTTCACATTACAGAAGAGGAATTGCTGGAGGCCTTAGAAAATATAAACATCGAACATAGAACATTACAGCACAGTACAGGCCCTTCGGCCCTCAATGTTGCGCCGATCTGTCATACCAATCTGAAGCCCATCTATCCTACACTATTCCATGTACGTCCATATGCTTATCCAATGACGACTTAAATGTAACTAAAGGGAGACAGATCTCTGGGACCTGATCTAATGTATCCCAGAACATTGTGGGAGCTTGGGCAAGAAATTGTAGGGTCCATTGTTGAAATATTTGTGCCATCTATAACTGTGAAGCGAGGTGCTGGATTATTGGTGAGTGTCTAATGCTGTGCCCTTCCTTCAGAAGGGATGTAATTTGAAGGCTGGCAACTACAGACCTGTGAGTCTGACAGTAGTGGTGAGTAAGTTATTGGAGGTGATTCTGAGAGATAGAATTTATTGGCATTTGGAAAGGCAAGGACTGATTAGGATAATCAGCATGGTTTTGTGTGAGGGAAATTGTGTAACCAAGTAGAAGACTATTCAGAATCTTAAGTTCTTTAATCAGGTCACTCTGCTCAAAATTCTAATAGAAACAAGCCCAGATTGTCCGACCTATCCATTTTTTTTGCCCCCCAAGTTGTTCGCTGATACTGAGTTATTCTCATACAGATATCTTTAACAGTTGATTTAAGTTTGTTTTCTAATCACTGACAGTTATTTAATGAGTCTGAAATCATCAGGGTTATCTGTGCTTACTCCTTTGGAAAAGGGCAGATTTGTCTGTATCAGGCTGTCACTCCTTGACTTCCTGAGAGTGATAGATTGTACTCAGTATTTCTGCTAATTTTGATCAGGCATTAGTGGTATGTTGCAGGCAAAGAAGAAATAAAACTAACGCAAAAGTGAATGCTGTGAGGGAATAGAAGAGAAACATGAAATTTGTTTTCAATAAAAATGTGACAGTGGGAAGACTGCAATATAGAATGGAATGGAACGCTTTGCCTACAACGGTAGTAGATTCGCCAACTTTAGGTACATTTAAGTCGTCATTGGACAAGCATATGGACGCACATGGAATAGTATAGGTTAGGTGGGCTTGAGATCGGTATGACAGGTCGGCACAACATCGAGGGCCGAAGGGCCTGTACTGTGCTGTTATGTTCAATGTTCAATGTTCTAAAAAAGGATGATGGCAGACCAGTAGACATTGTTTACTTGAAATTAAGTAAAGCCTTTGGGAAGATTCAACATGGTGGACTAATTAGTACATGGGATTCAGGTTGAGCTTGCCAATTGGATACAAACTTCACATAGTGGCAGGAGATAGAGCATGATGTGAGTATTGTTTTCTGGTCTGGAGGCTTACTCACAGTCCTGTTCCTTAGGGATCAGTGTTGAGTGCACTTTTGTTGTCATATATATAAATAATTTAGATGAGAATATCAAATACATGGCTCATAAGTTTGTGTGGTATAGTGTACAGTGAAGAAGGTTATCTAAGATTACAAAGATATCTTGATCAATTGAATCAATGGACTGAGAAGTACCAGATTGAATTTAATTTGGATAAATGCTAGGTATTGCATTTTGATGAAACAAATGAGGACAGAATTTATATATTTAAGGTAGGCCATGGGTGGGGTTGTAGAACAAGACACCTCAAGCTTCAGGTACATAGTTCTTCGAAATTTGTGTCACATATAGACAGGATGGTTAAGAAGGTGATCAACATGCTTCCCTTCAACTTTGATATCAGAGTTCATGATGAGCTTTTACAGGATATTGGTGAGGACTCTTCTGGAGTACTGAGTCCCGTTCTGGTCACCCTGTTATAGGAGTACGCTAATAAGCTGGACAGGCTTCAGAAAAGATTTACCAGAATGTTACCGGGAATGGAGGGTTTGAGTTACAAGGAGAGGCTGGATAGTCTGTGACCTTTCTCACTGGAGTGTAGGAGATTGGCATAGGCGTTATAGAAGTTTGTAAAAGCATGAGCTAAGGAGAATGATGGGGGTCTTTTCCCTCGTTGAGGGGGGGGGGATTTAAAAACTAGGGGGCATTTTTAAGGTGAGAGGAGAAAGATTTAAAAAACAAACATAAAGGACAACTCTTTTACACAGAGTGGCTAGAGTGTGGAATGAACGTTTAGAGGAAGTGATGGATGCGGGTACAAAGTTGAAAAGACATTGGGATAAGTACTTGAAGACGGAAGATTAGGAGGGATGTGGGCCAAATGCAGGAGGCGGGACTAGTTTAGTTTGGGTTTATGATCGGCACGGACTGGTTGGACCAAGAGTCTGTGCTGCATGACACTACAACCTTTGACTCAGACCTCAACAATCGCCATTTGCATGTTTTCTGCAAAATGTGTCGGCTGAAGATTAAATTTATCACTCGGGCTGGCTTGACTTCCACACTCCTTTATTAAAGATGATTGATTTCTAAACGTTGAATTGTTTGCGAAATAATTTAGCCACATCGCCCCGTTCACTTCGGATGCACATTCAATCCTGCCCAATTTCAGAAGGAGATTGTTATCTGAGCCAGTTCCTTTGGCTGTCATATTCCGGCTCTGGGTAACCGCGTGCCGGACAATACAGCTCCTCTTTCTGTTCCTGGGCTTTTGCCGTCTCCGTTAAGTGGTGGTGTCCCCACCTCTGGAGTAGGTGACCTCAGGTTCAAGCTGTGTTATAATATCTCCGAACACAGTAACTAGAAAATAGGATTTAAAAAAAAAACAGGTTGGCTCGGAAATGACCTCGGAAACGATACTTCAGGCCCCGCCACACACTCACTTTAGCTAAAGATCGTTTATATAAGGGGTCACAACCAAACCCACCCCCACCTAGCCCCTTAGATGCACCGATGCTATTTTCCTCGAATTTCCCTTGACCATTCTCCCAGATTTCGTTTTTGTGGCGGGGCTGAGTGGGGAGGTGGATTAATTAGGATTTATGAAACTATTAAAGTGTCCCATGTTCCTAATTCAATTTAAAAAGGATCGCTGTTGAAGCAAAGCCAGCAGACACTTCCAAAGTGGAAGGGAATCAAGATTAAACATGACATAAGGAGGAAACAGAGCGGGAGATCGGGACTAGTGGGGACCACCTACACATGGCGCCGTCTCGCAGCATGGGGCCGAACGGCCTCCCTGTATTTCGCACGGTTTTCTAATTTGATGTTAACCGGCTGTTGTGTTCATGTTAACCTTCCCACTGCTGCTCACAGCGTTACGCGATTTCAAACAATTCCCCCAACTGCTCCGCCCCGTGTGGAGAACTTGATCAGGAATATTTAAAGTGCCCAATCCCTTTCCGATACTGATGTTGTTACTGATCTTATTGCAGCCCTATGGAAGCCATGCTATTTCCCTGAGTGTCTCTCAGAGAGAAGTGTACGGGACAGTTAACCAGTCTGTCAATCACTCTGTCTCCTATTCCACACGCACACCCTCCTCCAATTTAAGGATCCATAGAACAGCACTGTACAGGCCCTTCGGCCCACGAAAGTTGTGCCGAACTTATATCCTAAACCTAAGGTCCATATGCCTATCTAATAGCCGTTTAAATGCCCCTAATGAGGGCGATTCCACTACCCTCTCTGGCAATGTATTCCACGCCCCTACCACTCTCTGAGTAAAGAACCTACCTCTGAAGTCTCCCCTATATCTACCTCCACTCACTTTAAAACTATGCTCCCTCATAATAGCTACCTCCACCCTAGGAAAACGTCTCTGGCTGTCCACTCCATCTATAGCTCTGATTATTTTGTACACCTTTCATCCTTTGTCATTCTAAAGAGAAAAGCCTTGTTTCTCTCAATTTTTCCTGGTAAGACCTTCTCTCCATTCCAGGCAACATCCTGGTAAATCTCCTCAGCATCTTTTCCAATGTTTCCCTATCCTTCCCGCAATGAGGCAATGAGAACTGGACACAATATTCCTGATGTGGCCAAACCAGTGTTTTGTACAGCTGGAGCATAACTTCACGGCAGTTGAACTCAATCCCTCTATTAATATAAGCAAACACAACATATGCCTTCTTTACAACTCTATCCACCTGGGTGACAGCTTTCAGGGAACTGTGGACATGAACCCCAATATCCCTCTGCTCCTCCACACTGCCAAGAATCTTTCAGTTAACCTTGTATTCTGCTTTCAAGTTTGTCCTTCCAAAATGA
Organism: Stegostoma tigrinum; assembly: GCF_030684315.1. Classification (NCBI taxonomy): domain Eukaryota; kingdom Metazoa; phylum Chordata; class Chondrichthyes; order Orectolobiformes; family Stegostomatidae; genus Stegostoma; species Stegostoma tigrinum. Next base: position 16,357,760 of record NC_081387.1, on the reverse strand, counting down.
ATCACCTCACACTTTTCAGGATTAAACTCCATCTGCCACTTCTCAGCCCAGCTCTGCATCCTATCAATGTCCATTTGTAGCCCAGAACAGCCAGGAATGAAAAGCTTAACATATGAGGAATGTTTGAGGACTCTGGGTCTATATTGGATGAGAAGAATGCAAAGAATGAGGGGAGAATCTAATTGAAACTTACAGAATACTGAACAGTGACAATGGGAACTGCAGATGCTGGAGAATCCAAGACAATAAACTGTGAGGCTGGATGAACACAGCAGGCCCAGCAGTGCTCCTGAGATGCTGCTGGGCCTGCTGTGTTCACCCAGCCTTACATTTTATTGTCTTAGAATACTGAACAGCCCGGACAGAACATACATTGGAAGATATTTCCACTAGCAGGAGAGACTAGGCCTCAAGGACACAGCCTTAGAGGAAAGGCAAGAACCTCTAAAACGGAGACAAGGACAAACGTCTTCAGCCTGAGAGTGGTGAATCTATGGGATTCATTATCACAGAAAGCTGTGGAGGCCAGGTCATTGAGTATATTTAAGACAGAGATGGGCAGGTTTTTGATTGTTGCAGGGAATCAAGAGATACAGAGAGAAAGCGGGAGAATGGGATTGAGAAAGTTATCAGCCAAAATTGATTGGCGGAGCAGACTCGATGGGCCGACTGGCCTAATTTCGGCTCCTGGTCTTATCGAGCTCACCTCGATCCAGAACCTGGATCGTTGTGTCTGCGGGATTTACAGGCCAGTGACAGTGGTGTGTATCGACGGCAGTTCATACAGGCGCTGTGGACAGAGCTACTAAAGGGGAATGTGACTTTAACAGTCCACAACCAGACAGATAAGAGTTTACAATCTGCCGTCACCTGGCTGCTCTTCGCTTCTGGAGAGACATGACGGAGCTGCACTCCGCTGCCGTCTGGGAAGCAAGCGGCGTGTTCCCGAGGGAATTGGTAAGGAATGATGCCAGTCCGCTCTGAACCGTGAACATTCCTGTTACACGCCCCCACCCGCTAAGCGGCTGAGGAATAGCAGAGAGATCCGTTTGCCTGGAGCCTGTGTGCTCTGCTGCCTGGGACAGAGACTCTGGGACAAGATGACATAAGCTTCACCTGGAGACGCTGGTGTCCCAGGGAGGTCGTACAGTTCCAATTATTTCGAGAGTTGTTGGGACCGAACAACTTCAGAAGATACTCAGACACTGCCAGACTGATATTGCAATAAATTTAGACCATGCAATCGACTATATTTCGTCTTCAATTTATCCTCGATCCTCACCTCACACACTGGCTCGCGAGTAGCATTGGATGGGATTTACAGGGGAAATCTTGCCTTCAAGTTTAGCGTGTTCCCGGAGAATCCTCTCACCCTACCCCGGCCCCAATGAACATTCTCTCATGGAAACCCTCCCTGAGGTTAAATCTTGGAGTAAAGTCTGAACTAGTGCGTGTCCGAGATGTGGATAACCGCAGCGCTGGGGTCTTTTCGAACAGCGTTTTGTGTTTACGAGCCGCGGGATCAGGGTAGCCCTGGGCTCAAGGCGACCTGCTCCAGCCGTGTGTCTTAACCCACCTGACCAGATTGTTTGAAACTGTCTATAGGAGGTGGGCTGCACGGTGTGGGTCAGCATTTCTTACACATCCCTCCCTAATTGCCCTGGAGGAGATGGTATTGAATGACATTCACAAATGCAGCAGTTCTTGGGAACGGAGGGACTGCTTTTTTTGTTGTCCCCGAAAGTGACAGATCTCAACATTTCCATAGTAACGTAAAAGCAGCAGATTTTTTTTCAAAATTCTGAAACGTCCCTGAGACTACCGAGCTCATCTGGTCACCTCCACGGTAAACCCAAAACAAAAACTTCCACTTCAACTTGAGAATTGGCAGTTCGGCCTCATTCGGCTCCGCTCCTGTGACGGCCATGCGGCAAACATCTGTTAGCTAAACTTCGGGAATTATGTTAAATTTCCGCTCAGATGGAGCAGTAGTTTAGGACGGAGATTGAGAGGTTGCAGATTCAGTTTCCCATCCTCAGCCACGACTCAACGTTCGTGGAAGAAAAGTTAGTAATAATAGAGCACGTTCTGTGAATTGTTATTCCTTAGTTGTACAGCTTATGTCCTAGTTCTCAAGGTGTTTTTGGCCCAACATGGCAATTATGTAGACTTGGGAACAGACCGGGGTGTGGCTGGGTGTGACCTCTCTGTGACATAAGATGCGACAGCGCGGAAGCAGGCCATCCAGCCCATCGAGCTCGCACCAAATCTCCGAACAGCGTACCGCCATCAGCGCATTGACCCCGAATTTCTACATCCCTGGTTACTGCAGGCACTCGAGCATTGCCAATTCACCTAACCCGCACATCCTTGGACCATGGGAGCAAACCAGAGCACGCAGACATGGTCAGAATGAACAAGCTCCGCACAGTCACTCCAGGGAGGAATCGAACCTAGGCCCGTAGTGCTGTGAGACAGCAGTACTAACATCTGACCGTCCCCTGCTGCTTGGTCTTCGGGGGGGGTGGACTGGTGAGGGGTGTTTGGTTATGAGGAACAGAAGTCATGTTTCTAGTGAACTGTATCAGGGGATTAAGAGCACAATCATCTGATTGTAACTCCTACATTGTTAACGCCTGTCATCAAATCTTTAAAAAAAATAGTTTAAATCCATTTAATGATGGTATCGTGAAAAACAAACTATCCCAGTAAGGGAGGAGGTAGCACAAATACTGAATGCGTGAAAAATTGACAAATTGGGGGTACTAGACAAACCCGCTAATATTAAACGCTGTTATGACACCAAACCTAGATGAGATACTGAGGGAATAAGAATGGAAACTGCATGGGTGCTGCATAATTATGTAATAGTGCTTAGAGATACTGTGAACTTCAGAGGGTTAAAAAGTTGCAACGTCACATTTTTGTTTGAAAATGGTTTTAAGACGATGGTTTTCCAGCGGTAGACATTAATAATGGCTGAAGGGGCATTTGGCACAATTTGCAGATGATACAAACTTATTGTTACAGCTATAGAAAGTAAGAGTTGGCAATAGAAATGAAGACTGGTGGAATAGACAAATGCGTGATGGATAAGATTTCATGCAGAGAAGTGTAACTTGATATACCCTAAGCAAAATACTAGATATAAACCAAAGACTGGAGTTCTTAATGATTTGCAAGATCAATGAGACCCTGGAGGGTGGGGTACATGTGTACCGATCATTAAAGAATGTTGAGAAAGTGGTCAAAGTGAGATTTTATAAGTTGAGACATAAATTACAAAAGGAAGGCAAGCTGGAACTTTATTATATGAAATGTTTAAGCTTAACTAGAGCATTGCACTAAACTCCGGGCACCTTTCTTTAGAAAGAAGGTAGAGAAGGCTTTAGTGAAGAAAATATTTCAGGAATGAGTATTTTGGTTTTACTGACAATTTGCAGAGATTGAGTTATTCTTACACCAAAGCGGAGATTTGATAGCGGTATTTAAAAGGCAGGTCTAGACAGAGCAAAATGGGAGAAACTATTTCTGTTCATGGATGGCTTAAGAAACTTTAAGGCAATTAGCAAATGAAATGGCAACATGCAAACTGCATTTTTCTCAGTTATAATGTGGAATGGATTGCCTGTAGGGTTCGTTGATTAGTACCCAATCATCAGTTTTCAAAAGGAGATTAATTAAACACATGAATGAATCAATGTTCCAGATTTTAAGGAAGTGGAACGAACTGAATTACTGTTGTAGAGAGCCAACATGGGATAAACTACTTTTCTGTACTGAAGCCACTATCATTTTATAACTATGAATCTCTTGGTATTCCAGGTTAACATATCATTTGTCTTCCTGAATTATTTCTGCATTTACGTTAATTTCCTGGAATCCAAGTATAAAGCCACCCAATCTTTTAGCATTTAAAAAATATTGTGCAAGTTCTTTTTCTTGCTATCTCACTTATTTCTTGTATGATAATCTTTCTTCCTTACACTTATGTTTCGGCGTTGAATTTCCGACAATTTCCACCTTTCATCCTAATTGAATGATCAAATACTCACCATGAACTGCGTGGTACAGAGGGGAAGGGCCCATTCTGTTCAGTGGACTAGAGGGGGACTCACCATGCAATTACGCATCGGAGCATAGCCAAACACAACAATGGCTGGAACCGATGCAAATTGAGCTCTGGAATTAGGTCCCTAATCTACCGAGAAAAAAAATGAAAAAGATTGTCTTTTTGATTAAATCTTTACAGAAAACAATACCTTTCATCAGTTACAAATTTATAGAGATTTGTGCAACGTTCTGTGGCCATTTCAAGTAAGTGCAGTGTCCTCTTTCTTCATGCAGAAAGACTCCAATCACAGTTGTGGCTCAGTTACACTGATGTTTGAGAGTTAGGATATTGTACATGAAGATACAATGATGAGGAGTAAAGGTAAAAATGGCTACTTCATGTGTTGTAGACACCACAATTTCATGTAAGCTTGACAAACTTACTCTTAATAGATAGTTGGTAGGTGGTGCTGTTTTGGCTGACTGGGTTTACAACAGCGCCTGTATAATAACCAGAGTCCGACTTCCGAGCGCTCCAAATGAATAAAGTTCTGTTGTCCTCCGACAGCCAACCGGGAGTACCAGTCCCGCTCTGGTCCACTGAACAGAATGGGCCCTTCCCCTCTGCACCACGCAGTTCAGCATTACCGTGTGGTGCTCGAGGCTGCAGTTACTGAAAATGATGGTTGTGGGGAGAGGATCTGAAGAAAGACAAAAACTCAAGATTTTTTCTTTAATCAACCCACTTCCGCTTATACAGTAACTTTCAACTCCAGAGATTCACAAAGCACTTTACAATCAAAGAAATACAGCCTCTGCTGTCATGTAGGAAAATCAACTGCCAATGCGTACACAGCAAGGTATCACGTGCAAAGTCGGATGCTTAGAGCAATTGGAAATGCAGGAATGAGATATGGGAGTCCTTTCTGGCCTTCATAATAGCAGCATGGTCACAGATTTGCTGGCAATCTGAAACAATTGAAGATGTTTCTTTCTAACAAGGACAGCAGATCAGCCATGATCTCACTGAATGGCAGAGCAGCCTTATTGGGCCAAATGGCCTGCTTCCGCTCCTACACCTTATGGTAAGGCAGGATCATAGAAGGAGGTCATTTGGCCCATCACGCCTACACCACTTCTACTCCTTGTGACAATCTCCTGCTTTTTCACCATAGCCCTGTCAACCTTCAGTATTCCAATAAACATTCAATGCTCTGCACATTCCCAGCCAGTTCATTATTATTATTACATTACATAGAGTTCCCTAGATTCCTAGACATGCACAGCATGGAAACAGACCCTACAGTCCAACTCTTCCATGCTGACCAGATATCTGAAATAAATCTAGTTCCATTTGCCAGCATTTGGACCATATCTCTCTAAACCCTTTTATTCATATACCCATCCAGATGCCTTTTAAATGTTGTAATTGTACCAGCCTCTACCACTTTCTCTGGCAGCTCATTCCACACACACACCACCCTCTGTCAGAAAAAGTTGCCCCTTAGGTCCCTTTTAAATTTTACTCATCTCACCTTAAACTTGTTCCCTCTAGTTTTCGACTCATGATTTTATAAACTTCTAGAAGGACACCCCTCAGCCTCTCATGCTCCAGAGAAAACAGCCCCAGCATATTCAACACTCTCAAATGCTCCAACCCTGACAACATCCTGGAAATTTTTTACTGAACCCTTTCAAATTTCACAATACCCTTCCTATAGCAGGGAGACCAGAACTGCACACACTATTCCAAATGTGGCTTAACTTAAATCCACTGAGAAATGCAGCTTCTTATTATGTCACATTCCAAAGGTAAAACAAAGTGGGAGAGGTGCAGTTTCGTTACATTCTGGTCAACCTGGACCCATCACCCAATTGTGGAAATTTGCTGTAAACCATTTGTAATTGCTTGATAGGACAGAACAGAAATATTGCTAAAAGAAGGGACTAAGTTGAAATGTTCTGTCTTGCACTCATCATGGAATGTGGGAAACAGACTTGGGAACACCAATTTCGCCCACCACGCACCTCCCCCCTCTACCCTGGTCCCAGCATAAGGAGAAAATCAATAATGCCCAATCATATTCACCCAGAACTTTTAATCGGAAAGCTTAACTCTCAGGTAGACTTTATTTGCTACCCCAGATCAGAGTCACAAAAGAGGGGCTACAGTCTGTGCATAAACATCACACAGCCTCCTCAGATTAGACCTACTCAATCTTTGGTTGCACAGGACTGCCATGAGCAGTCTATCAGGTCTAATAACCCCCCACTGTAACCTATTGACTAGCCCTGTGAATGTGCACCTTGGCCAGGGTCGGACCCACAGGGAAGTCATTCAAATTGAGCAGTCCCTCTGGGGCTGCGGCTGCATACACCTAGTCCTTGCATCACCTCAGTCTTTTATCGAGCAAGGCTCTGCTGAAGACAACATTCAGGTCCATTGTATGATTATTCATAAATTAACCTGTTTGGAGGATACACCTCCATGATCAATATATCCTTAACTGGCATTTAAATGCAGATCTTCTGACCCAGAAGTAGGAATGCCACCATTTTCTTCTGATTAATCTGACATAGTTATAAGTTGTAAGTCCTTAAAACCTGACTTCCAATCTAAAATATCCCTTTTATTTCACCTATTGCTCCTTGCTCAAATTCCACACAACCCTCCAAAACAAAGTCATTGATGTATATCATTAAAGCTGCTGGCTGATTTCTCATTGATACCGGTGGAAACCTGTTCATTGCACTTTCAACAAGGCCAATCTAATTGAAAAATACAACGATCTTGATGCATCATTCAGTCCATAAATAGATAGGTTCAATCTCCTTGCCTTCCCTTCTATATCACCTGCTAGTTTAAATGGTTTCATTGCCCTCTGATTGCTGTTTCTCTGATCACACAAGTGAACATATGATTTAGGAGCAGGAGGTGGTCATTTGGCCCCTCTAGCCTGTTTCCTTCATTTGATAACATGTGTTGATCTGATGATAGCCTCAACTCTATGTTCTCACCTATCCAGATACACTTTGACCCCCTTGCCAGTCAAGAATCTGCCTTCAAATATTTAACAGCACCATCTTTATCACTCTGTTGTGACTTCCAGAGACTCTCAATGTTCAGAAAAGCAATTGCCTCAGTTCTACATTAAATGGCAGATACTTTACTTTTAAGATGTGCCCCTGGTTCTAATCACCCCTAGGGGAAAAAAAATATACTACGAAGGGAATGCCTGGTTGAGGCAGTGACTTTCTGGTCTATAGGCAACCTTTCAGTCAGTGAGCTATACAGTTTTCTGTCAACTCACATCCCCAAGAATATGTGGCTCAAAGGGTTTAAAAATCTACAAGGTTACTTTTCTGTGGTGGGAAGACCCTTTAAATGTCTTGATCATCACGTCTCTCATTAAAATTCAAGCCATTAGTCTCACTTTCATCTTATTTACCTTCAGCAAGTAGCAATGTTACTGCACACACCAACCTGTCTGATAAGGGAGGTTCTCCCCTGTCTACCACACACACCAAATTCTTTTTGTTTCATAGCTCTTCTCACTGTTTTTCTACATTCTTCACTGGCAGTAAAAACTTTGCTTTTTTGAGACATCCCTAGTTTGTTCGGTAGTCTCCTTATTCTCTGCAAATCTAGTTCAAAAACAAACACAGAGGAAACTGGAGAAACTCAGCAGCTCTAGCAGCATCTGTGGAGAGAGAAACAGAGTCAATGTTCTGAGTCCAGCATGACTCTTCTTCAGAACCATTAACAGTCTGGTTGATCAGCTGAAAGCTCACAAAGCATCTCAACAATTACTGCAGGATGTCTTTCATAAAGCACACAGCCAGGGAATCTTTTAGTTGCTGTGCTCAGAACCACAAAATTTACATTTGTTCACTTATTCCTAAATTCACCTGGGATACATTCTCTCCCAAATTCCAGTTCAGAACTTAGCCAGAGCTCCAATCCAGCCTCTGTCCATGTTCCCATCTGTTTATTCAAAATGGCTCATTTCACATTACCATGGTTTAGTATAGAGAGACAAAGCAACAAGATTTAGCCTATGAAATGTAAAATGAAACCATTTCTCTTTATGTCCCACAGGTCAGCTCGTGATAGTGCCAGTGGACGAATAATCCAGAGGAGCAGGCTAATTAGTGGCAATTGATAGAACATAAATGGAGAAAATGTGGAATGTAAAGCTCATCTTTGTCATGTCAACTATGATACCAACATTGATTGTCATAAAAACCCATTGGGTTCACTTATATCCTTAAGAGAAAAGAAATCACCCATCCTTACCTGGTCTGGCCTACAGGTGATTCCAGACCCACGGCAATGTGGCTGACTCTTATCAGCCCTCTGAAATGACCAAGAAGCCATGCATATCAAAGGCAATTAGCGATGAGCAACAGATATTGATCTTGTCAGTGATGCTCATTCAAACATAAATATAGAAAAAAAATTACGTCCATTTACTTTGTTAAAATCTCTTGCTCGTGACAGATGAACAATAATCATTATATTTTTGAAGATATTATATTTGTACCAATTGCCACCATCTATCATGACTGCACCCTTTTTTCCTTGTCTTTTTCTTACAGTCTTACAATTTTGACAGAGTATCCTTGCCTGCCACGTACTGACCAATGGATGAGCTTTCAGTTCCAGAAATACTTTGTGCCTGATAGGAAGTGACAGTAACATAACCATTGCTTGAAGTAACCTATACCCCTGTATTCATTTCACTTTTCCAGTGGCCAACGCCATAGCTTCATCTAAAAGTCAACAGTAAATCGTACGCTAATGCATCAGACTTAGCTTCAGACATTTTCTTCCCCAAACTGGCCCCAATTACAATTGCCTCTTTTTTTGTGGGGGGTGGTGGTGGTGGGGGTGGAAAATGGGTAAGTCTCAGTTTCCGATCTGAGGTAACCATCCTTTGCTACCAGAATGAATGATCCAAAGCTGTTGGTGAAATAGGAACTAAAACACAAGCTTTTCCTTGCATTTACTATCCTTACGTATCTTATAGATCTCCTGACAACACAACCCAATCCCCTGAACATGCTGTTTTTGGGCAAGCCATTGTTACAGTCGCTGTTGTGGGATGCACCGTTTCCTTTTCGAAACCTACTCCTCCACTCGTCAATATTAATCCTAAAATGTATCACTTTGGTGATTGACCCAATTAGACGGTTCCCTGACTACAGAAGGTTCAAGGCTAAGAACAAAACTGCCTTCTTTCATCAACAAAGTTAAACTGATTTATTGTCAGAAATAAGCATTCTCAAACAAGGATGCAAAAATTATTAGCAGGAGTTTCAATTATGCAAATGTACAGAGGCTCTTCAAATAAATTACTGCAAACAGACACACAGAGCAGCTCAGTGACACAATCACTAATTGAGTGCAAAAGGACATAACTGCTGGCCAGGTCTTGATACATTGAATGTAAAGAAGGCATTTCCTCTTCTGGGAAAAACAAAAGCTGAGGATCACTGTTTAAATAAAAGTAGTGTACCCTTGGCAGTGCTGTAGAACAGAGAGACCTAGGGGTTCAGGTAAATAACTCTTTGAAGTTTGCATCATACACCGATGGGATAGTTAAGGTGCCATCTATCATGCTTGTCTTCATTGCTCAGACCTTCTTCGTACAAGGGTTGGGGCTTCATGTTGAGGTTGTACAGGACATAGGCGAGGCCTCTTCTGGAGTACTGTGTATAGTTCTGGTTTCCCTGTTACAGGAAGGATATTGCTAAGCTAGAGAGAGCTCAGAAGAGATTTACCAAGATGTTGCTGGAATTGGAGGGTCTGAGTTAGATGGAAATGCTGGATAGCGAGTTTTGAGAAGATTTGTAGCTCAGGTTGAGGTTCTGGATGTGAGTTTGCTCGCTGAGCTGGATTCGCGGGTGGCACTCTGTCAGATGGCATTGGTTTCCCATCTTCGGGCCAGTTTTAGTATATTGCGCCCATAGGTGCTAGCGAGTTTTGAGAAGATTTGTAGCTCAGGTTGAGGTTCTGGATGTGAGTTTGCTTGCTGAGCTGGATCCAGCTCAGCAAGCAACTCACATCCATGCTGGATAGGCTGGGACATTTTTTGCTGGACCATAGGAAATTGAGAGATGATGTTCTTGAGGTCTATAAAGTCATGAGGGATATTTTACCTGGGGTGGATAATTTCAAGACGTGGGTGCATGTTTTTAAGGTGCGATGACAAACATTTTAAAACAATGTGAGTGGCAATTATTTTATGGAGAGTAGGTCTTTTGTTTGAATGAACTTCCAGAGGAAGTGGTGGATGTGAGTACAGTTGCAGTGTTTAAATGACACTTAGATAAGTACATGCATAAGAAATGTTTGGGGGTTGGTTATGGGCCAAATGCGGGCAGGTGGGAATAACTTAACTCACCAAGGCAACTAATACATCTGCTAAAGTGCGATGCTACCACATGTCTTATTCAAACACAGTGCATCAGAACATCTGCTGAGTCCACCCTGCTATTGTTTCATTTGTATTGGTGCAAATGGAAGCATCCTCCTAATACTTACCAAACACCATCAGAGTGACAATTCTGGTCCTAATCAGGTCTAAGTCCACTGTCATTTTGTATCTGCCAGTATCTCCCTCACGCACATCTTTCAGTAACAATGTCCCATCTGATTTGTTCAGTTCAACTCTATTCTTATACTGATCATATGTTTGTTGATGTGTTCCAATGTAATTCAAAATGGGAAGGATCTTGCCAGGCTTTGAGAATTCCCACTGGAGACTGCCAAATCCTTTATCTGTTCCAGGAAGTAGGACGGAGGAACCTGTAACAGCCACGATGCTGTCTTTCACGTGCTGTGCTGAAACAAAAAGTAAATAAGAACTGCTCAGATAATTATCATAAAGATTGAATTATTACACAAATAGTATGGTGTTGTGAATGATCTCAATTTCTGGGAATGGTTATTCCTAACATTTATCACCAGCACCCCCACCACTTGCTTTCACTGGATAAACATTGAGCATTTGCATTTCTTTAGGAGTTGCCAATTTTTCTCGGAATTGTAGCAGCCTGCGACTGATCAAGCGGAACATGAGGTGCTGCTCCTCCAGTTTCCAGGTGGCATCATTATGACACTGGAGGAGGCCCAAGATGGACATGTCATCCAGGGAGTTGGAGAGGCACTTGAAGTGGCTCGCGACTGGAAGGTGTTGTTGTTTGTCGCGTAGAGTGCAGGTGTTCCACAAAGCAGTCTCCGAGCCTCTGCTCAGTCTCACTGATGTAGAGGAGGCCACATCGGGAGCAGCAGATGCAATAGACCACATTGACAGATGTGCAGGTGAACCTCTGCCTGATGTGGAAGGTTTTTAGGTGCCTTGGGTGGAGGCGAGGGGGAGGTATAGGGGCAGGTGTACCACATCCTGTGGTTACAGGGAACGGTGCCGGGGGTAGTGGGGCCAATGGGGAGTGTGGAGTGGATGAGGGAGTTGTGGAGAGTGCGGTCCCTACAGAAGGCGGACAGGGGTGAGGACGGAAATATATCTTTGGTTGTGGGGTTGAATTGCAGGTGGCGAAGAGGTGGAGAATGATACGTTTTTACGGAGGATAGTGGAGTAATATGTGAATACAATGGGATTCTGTATTTTTGTTGGGGGCAGGGAATGTGAAGGCAGAGGTGCGGGAAACACAAGAGATGCGGTCAACAGCATTTTTGACCACCAACTGGGGGAAGTTGCAGTCCTTAAATTAAGAGGATGTTCGGGAGTGGAATGCCTCATCTTGGGAGCAGATGTGGCAGAGGCAGAGGAATTGGGAGTAGGGGATCACATTCATGCAGGAAGATGGGTGAGAGGAGATGTAGTCTAGGTAGCTGTGGGGGTCAGCAGGCTTGAAATAGATTTTGGTTTTGAGGCAGTCAGCAAGAAGGAGACAGAGAGTTCCAGGAAGGAGAGGGAGGTATCAGAGATGGTCTGCGTGAACTTGAGGTTGGGGTGAAAGGTGTTAGTAAAGTTGTTGAATTGTTCAAGCTCCTTGTGGGAGCACAAGGCAGCGCCGATACAGTCAATGATGTAGCTACAGAAGGGTGACGGTTCTACAAAGAGGCAGGCATAGCTTGGGCCCACGTGGGTTACTATGGCCAGCCCCTTAGTCTGTAGGAAGTGTGAGGAGTTAAAGGAGGTGTTAAGGGTAGGGACAAGTTCGGGTGAGGGTGTTGGTGGAAGGGGACTGGTTGAGCCTATGGGAGAGGAAGAAGCGAGGGGCTTTCAGGCCATCTGCGTGGTCATGGATGAAGCAGCTGAAAACAGCTGGGCTGAGGATTCGAACCTGAGGAACTCTTGCAGAGATGCCCTGGAGCTCAGGTAACTGACCTCCAACTGTAACAGTCTTCATTTATGCAGATTACTTTTCAAAGCATACAAATGACGAACTTCTTTGAAGGCCCACGAACCACATGTCATGGAGAAGATGGGCTGACTCTAAAAAAAATTTGCTGCGAGGGCAAGCATATGCCAAACTCTACAATGCGTCTGTCTAGATTTGAAAAGCAGGAAGCAAGCTCACTATCGACACCCTGATTGTACGCCAGTGAAAAGTGAGCCATCAAAAATCAAGGCAGGGACATTGGAACTGGGTTCTGCCCACCAACTTTAAATGACTATGGTGAGCTTACAAACGATTCAAAATCCACCCTGATAACTGTTCCTTCACCGTCACTGGGTTAAAATCCTGGAACCCCCTCACAAACAGCACTCTGGGTGTCTCTGCCCAAATGCAGGAACAGCAAACAACTCGCCACTGCAGCCTCAAGAACAACAGGAAACACAGGGAATCGGACCTGGGCCAGGCCATTCAGCCTGCTTCACCATTCCACATGCTTACAGCTGATCGTCCAACTCAGTCGCCCTGTCCCTACTTTCTCTCCACACCCTTTGATCCCTTTAGCCCCAAGGGAACTATCTCTAACTCCTTGCCGAAAACATTCGATGCTTCCCCTGAACTGATTTCAATGACAGAGAATTCCACTCTCTGGCTCACAAGGGCGGGGACCCGAAGCTGGTGTCACCAGCGACTGATACATCCCGACAGCGAACAGCAATCACCGAAAGTACCCCCTTTATCCTTCTCGCCTCCGAGCTCCCTGTCTGTTCGACAAAACTTTACTTTGAAAGCAGAATGTAAACACTTTACACAATCTGAAACAAAACGGCTCGGTGCTTATTTTCTCTGTTTGAAACGAGTCTTGTTCTCCGCTTTAACAGGGACCACACCCAGATCCATTCCTGGTCCCAGGCAGAGTCTGGGTCCCAGCTGTAAACACGGGGAAACTGAGGGACCCTCGCAATAAGACGGTGTCAGTCACGGCGGGAGGTTGTGTAAAGACAGCGGCATGAGCGTCGGAACAAGTCACGGACCTCGAACGGAATCTGAAACTGGGTGGAAATGTCACCCTGGACAAACCCAATCCCAACTCCGTGAACATTCCCGGTTCCCATTCCCTCATACTCAGCCGCTACAACCCAGGCTTCTTCAAGACAAAAACATCGACTTTTATAAACACGTCGCGTCGCCAAAACCCAGAGTTTTTGTTCTCCCCGAGGACTTTGCTTTTGTTTTGGTCATTGTTTCAGTTTGATTCGGATAGAAGCAGCCAGCTGTCGGTTTAAAGAGGCTGTTAGAGATGGTTTTACCTGAAGCCGAGCAGGCGAGAAACTGCAAAAGGCGAAGAGAAAAGCCGAAACCCTCCATCTGTTTCAGAGCTCCGCAGGGGATGGAACGAGAAGCGAAAGAGGAGGAGCCCGCGGAGATCTTGCGGGATTTCTGCAAACGGGACAGGGTCAGAGGGATGGGAAGGCAGGGTGGCTGTTGGTTTGGAAAAGGTCACTCAATCTGCCGATACTGCGGGTCAGGAACAAGGGAAAACAGCACTGCTCAAGGAACAAGGCGCATTCAACTCGCGGGGACCTGAAGCTGCGCGGCAGGGGTTAGTGCCACAGTCTCACGGTGTCAGGGACACGGGGTTCAATTCCAGCCTCTGGCATCTGTCTGTGCGGGTTTCCTCCGGGTTTCTCTTTCTCCCACACATCCAAAGGTATGCAAGTGAACTGGATTGGTTTCGTGTCTGTGGGAATGCAGGGTAACGGGAATGAGTCCGAGTGGGATGCTCTTCATACGGTGGTTATGGGCTTATTGGGTCAAATGGCCTGTCCCCACACTGTGGGGATTGTTTCTCAGGACGGAGAGAGAGAGGAAAAACAGCGTCAATGTTTCCACTCTCGTGAGTGTCACTGCTGACATACTGCAGTAATTCCTGTTTTTATCCGTTGATAATTTGTACCAAAGGGGTAACTTTTCCCACCTACAGAGGGCGGCGTTGGTGTACGGACTGAGCTGCTGGAGGAAGCAATGGAGGCACAAATACATTACTGAAAAGGAACACGGATGGGTATGTGGATAGAAAGGTTTTAGAGGGGTATGGGTTAAATATGGGACTGGAGTAATTTGGGGTATCTGGTCAGCATGGACGAGTTGGGCCGAAGGGTCTATCTGTGCTGTACATTTCTGTGACTCTAAGGACAGTGGTAAAATATAACGAGGGCGGTGGCATCACGTTTTGTGCTTCTCGCATCAACAGTTGTGAGTTGCAGTTAATGGGGATTATTGCTTTTTGAAGCTTTCTTGATGGTTCAACACTCCTCACTAAACTTTTCAATTCACTGGGCGTGGATGTCTGAGTCAGAATTTATTGCCCGCCCCTAGCTGTCCTTGTAGTGACGGTGGTGAGCTGCCTCTTTGAAATACTGCTGTGTATGTAACGTAGTAGAACCAAAGTGTTGTTAGGGAGGGGTTTGAACGAGCAATGGTGAATGAGTCTGAAACATTTCCAAGTCAGGACGATGAGTGGCTTGGAGGGGAACTTGACGGAGGTGGGTTTCCTCTGTTTCTGCTTCCCTTTCCTCCTGGATGGATGTGGTCATGGATTTAAGTCATGAATACAACTGTCTCACGAGCATTGGTGAATTTCTGCAGGGCACCTTGTACAAGGGGACAACCTGTTGCGCCTGAGCATTGGTGGAGGAGGGAGTGGTATTTGTAGATGTGGTGCCAGGCAAGTGGCCTGTTTTCTTCTGGATGGTATTGACCTTACTGAGTGTTTTTGGAGCTGCACACATGCAGGTAAATTGGGGTGGGTGAGTGGTATTCTATCATACACTGATTTGTCCCGCAGTGTCCAGAGATGTGCAGGTTAGGTGAATTAGCCGTGGGAAAGCAGGGTTACGGGGATAGGGTAGTGGCGCATGTTTGGGTGGGATGCTATTTGGAGGGGTGGTGTGGTCTCGGTCTAAAAGACTAATCTCTCTCTCGTTTTATTGTCTACATTTTAGCAAGTAATCAAAAAGTGCTGCTCAAATGAGGGAAACCAGCACTTGCAAAGATGACTAAAGTGTCTGCATGGCTTGAATAACGGTATACCAATTCTGAGAGCAGCCTGGTCTCTGAACCAGGTGGAGCCTCTTGAGATCTCTCGGAGTTTCTGGAAATGACGGACAGAGGGATGGAAGGAGGATGGCTGTTGGTCTGGAAGAGGTCACTTGATAAGCACCTGCACTAAAATGAATCAAAGAGCAGCCGATACTGTAGGTCAGAAACTGCTCGAAGAACTTAGCAGGTCTGGCAGCATCTGTTGGGTGGTGGGGGAAGAGAGGGAGAGATACAATAGACAATAGGTGCAGGAACAGGCCATTCGGCCCTTCCAGCCAGTACCACCATTCATTATAATCATGGCTGATCATCCACAGTCAGTATCCTGTTCCTGCTGTATCCCCATAACCCTTGAATGACTTGGTCGATGGCTACAAGTGAAGCCAGGTCTCATCTCGTTATTGGGTTTATTGCTTTTTAAAGTTAGCGGTCAAACACTCCTAACTTTTTCTTAAAAAAAATCCTATTTTTCTAATCAATCTGTTGAGAGATGTTATCACCTCTGCAGCAGATGGGACTTGACTAGGGTCTCCTGGTCCAGGGCTAGGGGTACTACATTTTTAAAAAATTCGGTCTTGGGCCATGTTTGTGTGGCCAGCTGGGTCAGTATTTAATGCCCTCCCCTAGTTCGCCTTGAAGTTTGTAGTGAGCTGACTTCTTGAAGTTCTACGTTCTGTAGGTAGACTCACACTCTTTGTTTTTGGCCCGGGTGAGGGAAGAGAACACATTTTTGATTTTTGGAGAAGACAGATCAAATACTTGCTCCAGCGGTATGGCATAAGGTGCCAAAACAGGCTGGGTAACGCAGGTACTTGCTTCCTTGTACTACTGCAGTTGATTTGGTGTGACTTTTGAAAGGCAGTTCAAGGATTTTAAACCAGCAAGAATGAAGGAACACCAGTTTAACGTGGATTTTTAGTATCGTTGTAAACTCACCATTCAGTAAATTGGTGGGGTTTGCCCCGATTTCAATGTTCCTGTCATGATTCTTGGTGCCCCACCTTTCACTGCTATGGAATAAGGGTGTGGATAGTGAGCTTCCACTCTGCGTTACCGATCTGGTTAGCTGCATTGCAGAAGTTGGCATCTTCTATCCTTTAAATCTCTTTGTATGTCGTAGTAATCTGCAATTCTCTTTTCATGTGGACAACATTCTGCTTCAGCGTGATCACTGTGGCACTCCAGTAATAGTTTGCCAACCTCAAACTCGTACGTTTACCCTGACTGTTAAGTACTCCGTTCTCAATACATGATAATATCACTTGCAGCTTTGCAAGTCCGTATTACCAATTCACAACCTGAAGGGAAGGGCATCTAAACGCTTAACTAGAAGTTTTACTGGTAGATACTGATGGACACGTATCATGGTGATTAAAAAGCTACTTACTTTTGATCACTGGTTTCAAACTGCAGTGATGAGTACAATGACTAGTTTGCAAATCAGCAAGTGCAAATTTCATGAAGACTTCAAGGGGTTTGTTTTCACAAGGTTAAATCATCAATGAACATGAAGGAATTTACAATTTATGTAATGTTCATTCCAAATGCAGAATGAATGCAACATTAATAATGGTGTGCATCATACACTTGCCACTGAGAATTTTCTGTTCCTGTTTCAGATTTCCGAATCATTTATTACCCTAACAACATGCGGTATGATGTGACGAACACTATTGTGGACAACTCCTCCATTTGTGACTTAATAGTATTATTTGTTCTTGTAAGTTTGCCACTCTGAATTATGCACCCTTCCCCTCACCCCAATATTAATAATGTTAATTTTAGAAATCTTTTGCCCAAGCGGAGTTTTTTTTTGGGGGGGGGGGTGGTATTCATGGTAAAGTTGCCACAGCAACATATTCCCAAAGCATTTTATGCTGATGCCTGCCAATGAATGCCTCAATGTCAGGTGTGCCATGAATATGCTCTGAGGATAGCCTCTGGTTACCAACACACCTGCCAACAGAAATAGTTCCTCTTGGTACATGCCATCAAATCGATTCTTAGGATCGCCATAATCCACGTTTCTGTCAGTGTTAGTATGCTGACATATTCTCCAATGCTGGGTATTGTTCATGAACTGAAAAGGCTGTGAAAGCATAGGGTTGCAGAGGTATCCGTAATGGGAACATTACAGTGTATTCAATTGAAAAAGACTTCACTAACAATGATAAAATTCCAGGTACAATAATGAAACATTTAGAATGCATTTATTAAACTCCAGGTTGAATTGTGCCTTTACTCATAATGCATTTGAAGTTTTTCCTTACGTCACAATCTTCAATATGTTGCCTCAGTTTGTTCCTTCCAGCATCAACGTGGTGTGGCCATTGAACTATTTTACATTGATAAAACACTGGTAAGAGAAGTTTGGCCATTTCATCCTTTCATGATATGATGCCTTGTGCCTTTTTATATCCAGTACTACAATAATTATTTTCATAAACAACTGTCAATATTCACTGTGAAATTGAGGCCATAACCTGACCTGCTTGTAATAAAGTCCTATTATTACAAGGACTTGCCTCAGAACCAGGAACAGTCACAGGACAGAGACTCAGGAACCAATAACTGACCTTATTGAATGGCAGACCATGCCCGTACGTCCAAAAGGCCTATTCCAGTTTCCAATTGATATAATCCACACATGGAATTGCAGGGAGGATAAATTGGGAGGGATAACCCTTGTACTGGTGTGTTTGCTATAGAAACAAGTGCCAATGACAGTAAAGTGGCACCAATGCTGGATTCCACATGTAGACTGGACTCCAGAGCTGGTGTGATTTATGGATCCACCGAATTGCTATGCAAGGGGAATTTATTCTGTTTATCTGCCGTGTTTCATGATGATTGGGATTTCTTGCTTGTGCTACTGGTTCCCATGTAGAATTCAGCAGTCCCTCTTCCTTCTGCCTCAACCAGCAATATTGTAACATTTAAAGTCAACCATGGAAAGGTAACAGATGGAAAATGCAGATTTGACAAATATAAGTTCCTCCTAGGAATCTGGAGCACCAGTGTGAAAATTCCCAGCCAGTTTGTCAGGATCCGTTTAATTCCAACCAGCAACTTTAACACTTAATGGCTGGCAACAACGACAAGACGAAAAATGCCAAGAGGAGTTCATTTATTTGCCTTACAGCCGTTCTAAACATCAACAGACTTCCCTTCAAGAAAGGCTGTCACAATGTCAAAATCCCACCCTGCTGGGAACAAATGAATCTTAGCACTCCGTCTCATTACATATACTCAGTGACTCCAAATTCCCTTCCTTACGGTGGTGAGGGTTGAAGAGGGGATAGAGTTTTGCTGTGAACTTGTCCCGTACGGTGTAGATAGGACAGAGGTCTTCAGCATCATAGAAAGACAGCTGCCCCTCCTCATAATTCAGGTAGACACGGATGATACGGGGCTTGCGTCGTAGAGGGAGGATCTTGGCACCAGGGCCAATGGCATTGACCAGGCTCCCATTGACCATTTCAATCACCCAGTAGCCATCTTGTGGTGTCAGCTGTTTAGTTATTGACCGATCAGCAGATTCGCTGACAACCCCAATGACACAAGCGGTATTGTTGCCCAGCATTACATCCCAGTAATGTTGCCCTGACAGGAAGCCAGTGTTGGCTAGAACACAGAGCCAGTGGTTAAAACGATGGGGCATGAATGCAGAGTCCCGACGTTTCTCACCATCGATCACACTGATGAGGTCCTCGGACAGAATAAGTCGTGGATGTGCTGTCTTAGGATCCAGTTTCAGAAATTCTCTGGCTGCAAGATACACATCTCATTAACAGAGACACTGATTGGACACATTCGTACATTCAGCTATTACTACAAGGACTTGTCTCAGAACCAGTCACAGGACAGAGACTCAGGAACCATAAGGGTTGCATAGTTTCTGGTGAGAGGGAGCGTGAAATCTGAGAGTGGCATTGGAGCCAAGCCAGTAAATGACTGGCTGTTTAAGGGCGGAGTATAACTAAATATTTTTTTACACTAATCAAATAACCTGTTGAAAACATTCCACTTTCTATCTAAATGTTAGTGTACATTAGTGAGAATTAGATTTAGCTTTTTTAGTGGGTAGATTTTTGGGTTAATTAAAGGGATGATCCTGCAAGTTTCTGATACTGAGACGAACTGAGTCATAGGCTGCTATAACTACTGTGTAACAAATTTATTTACAACACTGTCTCTGCATGCAAGAGACTGGTTGATCACATACCTGGTATTAATGCTTTAAGTTTATCCCAGATTTTAACGTAGCGGAAAGGTGTGATGATAGAGTTGGTACGCAACTCAACGGGTCCGTCTACTGGTTTGACATGCTCCTGTTTACACCTGGAATGGAGTATCATCACAAAAATGACAACGTTATGCTCTACAAAACCAAAAGCTTCCAAATTTCTTGGATAAAAGCAAATATTTCAGGTTTTAGAAATATGATACAAACAAAGAATGCTGGAGAAATTCAGCAAGTCTTGCAACAGCTGTGGAGAAAAATAGAATGAAGGTTTCAAAATGGGTAGGACACTTCAGAGGAAGTGAGTTTTTTTCAGAATTCTGTGTTTCTTTCCCCAAAATTTCTCATCTCTTCAAGTTGGAAGAGGCCAGAAGCCCTTAAGCACTACACCAAAGTTGCACTGTTTTCATACAAGTTTGAGGCAATGTTAGCAAGGCTCAGACCAAGCCTGAAACTGTTCCCAGTTTAAAAGAAAAGTCACAGGACATGCTCAAAGATGTTTATAGCTAAAAATGTGCTACTTGTTTTGAAATACAATTACAGTTGTGATACAATATGCATACCCCTTTAAAAAGGGTATATTCTAAACTTTTGCTAGTATTGCCACATGCACAGGATATTATAACATCATCCTAGGACTTGTAAGCAGCCCATGAGGAGTAAGATCAATGCTGGTTACCATCGCAGTGCCCACAGCCCAAGGAAGAAGGGAACAGAATATAAGAACACCTAACAACCTGAGCAGCTGACCGTATATCCATATATTCAAATAAAATCAAGTGACTGGAGATCTCAAGGGCAATTCAATACTATATCTATGTGAAGACATTAATCCATCTAACTATCACTGCACAAATGTCCACTCACATCTCACACAAGATGAATGTCAAACTGAACAAGATGAAGAGAGATGATATAATTTAAAAAGGAACACCGCATAAATTGGTGTGACACCAACATGAGTGCTAATACAACAGATGGTTATTGTTGAATTTGTTTAGAACTAAGACATGTAAATCTGGCTCTAGCACAACACCCTCAGAAAATTGCACACTTGAGAAACTCAATTGCAAGTTAACGATTGCCAAATTCCTCTTCAAACTCACGCTTTTAGCATTGGCTGTGACATCCACAGAGATCCTCTTAGGAACTAACAACACTCCATACTCCCATACTGCATACTGCTCATAAAGGTTACAAATTGGACTTTCCATAAAACTGGATATTTTTCAACAATATGTGCACACAATGGTGTGCAAGATCCCAGGATGCTTTTACACAGAAGACAGCATCATCTCTGTGGGCACAAAACGGAGTATGACAGAAACGTCCTGATAGAAGCTGTGTGCAGAGAAGGTTTGATGTTTAGTAGTCAGAAACTTAACACCAATACGCCACAAATTGACTTTTTGGATCCAACAATTCTGATACAAGTATTTATCCTGATCCTAGTCAGCTAAAGGTGTCAGTGCAACAGCCATTCTAAAAGACAAAATGACGAGCAACACCACCTCAGTATTTCTAATATCCTTACTTCCAGTAGGCCTAGAAATCCTCAGTTATCTATGAACTTTTATTGTAAATCTTTTTGGCAGGAAGATCTATGACTTTGAAATGTCTTTAAGTGAAGCAACTGATGCATATTGAAAAAGACTTAGAGCATGACTTCGCCAGGAGAGGAAGCCTAATGATTTTTCTCTCCAGGTGTTTGGCTTCGGCAGCAATCAAATAGCGAATAGAAATCCTTGGTAACGTTGTTTGGCATCAAACCACTACATAACTGGAAAGAAGTTTTTGTCATGGAAACACACATAGCATTTAAATGATCTGGCAAAAACACGAATTTGTGCACTGCCAAGAATATAGTACCTGTTTTGGTCAAAATACAAAGGTATTATTGTGATATGCCCTACAAGCCAGGCATTTCCTAGCTCATCTATGATACTTAAAGCCATCTACCTAATACATCAAAAACGTTGGAGATCTGGCCCAGGCTGCAAGATCTCACAGACATGAATCTTAGGTAATGTAAATTCCAAGGATATATACAATGGTCATATAATCCAAAAGATTAGGCTGCAGTCTCTGAAAGGTATGTGCAAATTATATCACAACAGTCACAACAGTATTACAGAAAAAAACAACTAATTTTATACAGCAAGGCTGTGATAATGACCAGATTATCTTAGGTGTTGGTTGAGGGATATGCGTTGGAAAAATCTCCTGCTCCTCTTCAAAATGTAGCCATGGAATCTTTTACATCCACATGACAGGATGTCTCGAAAGTGCATTCTATCCAAAAGATAGCATTTCTTAACAGTTAAGCATTCCGAAAGGAACGCATTGTAGTCTGGATTTTGTGTGCAAGTCCCTGGAGTCTGATTTGAACCTAAGAACCTACGATTATCCCAATTAAACTATGATTTACACCAAATGTGTTTTCCAGCCAAGGAGACTGAGCAGCGACCAAACGGAGCACAGTGGCTCAGTGATTAGCATTGCTGCCTCACAGAGCCAGGGATCTTGGGAGACTGTCCGTGTGGGTTCCCTCTGGGTGCTCTAGTTTTCACCCACAGGTATGCACATTAGGTCATGCTAAATTGCCTTGAACTGACCAGGGATGTCTGTGAGGTGGATTAGCCATGGCAAAAAGTGGGGCTTAGGGATGGGGTAGGGGTCTGGGTCTGTGTGTAATGCAGACTTAATGGGCCGAATGGCCTGTTTCCACACTGTAAAAATTCTATGATTTTACTCTGGTGATCCTTCTCCAAAATCCATAGGCTGTGAGGATAAACTAGGGTCACAATCCTAGTCAAGACCAACTAACCCAGAAGAGCTTGGGTACTGAACATGGGAGTGTGCTGTCTCTGCAGGTCAGGTAATGTACATTTCCAGTCAGACCAGCAATGGGAACTCAGGAGCATACATTCAGAAAAGAACTTTAGACACGCACCTGTCCAGCAGCAGTTTGATATCCTATAGAAAAGTGAAAAACCAAAAGAAATAACAAGGTTATAATCTCCACATCTGACATTAGGATAAAGAATTCTGTGTAATAACACTGTCAACAAAGAACATGCAGTGAAAGCTCAATTAACCACACTCATTAGACTCAAATAGCACCGAATGAGGTTTTTGGATTTAATGCACTACTCTTTGGAGAATCCTTTCGATTTTTAAAAAAAATCATCACACTACGGCAGCATTGATGTGAACAGCATATCTGAATGTATGGAGAATCATAAATAGACTTAAGTGATTTAGATCTAATACAAAGATTAATCCGGATATCTTGGCATCTTTCCCATTCCCTCATCGGTTAAGCCACTTTTGGAATACTGCATTTAATTCTGATCCTCTGCTATAGGAAGGATGTTGAAACTTGAAGAGGTTCAGAAAAGATTTACAAGGATGTTGCCGGGATTGGAGGGTTTGAGCTATTGGGAGAGGCTAAATGGGTTGGGGCTACTTTCCCTGGAGTGTTGGAAGTTGAGAGGCAACTTTAAAGAAGTTTATAAAACCCTGCGAGGCATGGATAGTGTGAATAGCCAAGATCTTTTCCCCAGAGTAGCAAGTCCAAAACTGGATGGCATAGGTTTAAGTTGAGAGGGAAAGATTTAAAAGTGACCTAAGAGACAACATTTTAATGCAGACAGTACTACGTGTATGAAATGAGTGCCAGAGGAAGTGATGGAGGCTAGTACAATTACAACATTTAAAAGGCATCTGAATGGATATGTGAATAGGAAAGGTTTACTTAGAGACAGAAATGGGCCAAATGTCTGACAAATGGGGCTAGATTAATTTAGAGCATCTGGTTGGCATGGATGAGTTGGCGCAAAGAGTCTATTTCCATGTTGTACATCTCGATAACGCTACTGCCGTTCAGATAATTTCATATTTTTGCTACCAAAGTGAATAACCTCATATTTATACTTCATCTTCCATGCATTTGGACACTCAACTTGTCCAAAATCACACTGAAGCCTCTCTGCATCCCCTGACAGGTCACTGCCCTCCCCCTACCAGCTTCGAGTCATTTACAAATTTGGAGATGTTACATACAGATCCCTAACCTAAACCATTAATAGATTTTTTTGAACAGCGAAGGGACAAGCCTATCACTTGGGGGAAGAAATAACCCATTTATTCTTGCTGTTTGTTTCTTGTCTGCCAACCAGCTGTCTTTTCATGTCAGTATACTATCCCGACCCCATGCACTTTAACTTTACATACTAATCTCTAATGTGGGATCTTATTAAAAGCCTTCCGAAAGTACAAGTAAAACATGTTAATTGGTTCTCTATTATCAACTGTGCTAGTTACATTCTTGAAAACTTCCAGTAGATTTGTCAAGTATGATTTCCTTCTCAAAGTCCTGTTGACTCCATCTGATCCTGTCACTGTTTTCCATGTGCTCTGCTACTAATTTTTTTTAAAAATAGATGCTAGCATATTCCTCTCTGATGTCAGGCTAATCCAGTCTATAATTCTGCTGTCTTTCTACCCTTTTTTTGAATAGTTGGGTTGCATTAACAACCCTCAAATCGCACAGGAACTGTTCTAAAGTCTACAGGATCTTGAAAGATGATTGCCAATGCATCCATTATTACGATAAAGTTCCAATTGTAGCTTACGAAGGCAATTCAGCATAGTATTAGATTAAGAGAGGCTTAAAATCTTTTAAAGAACAGTAGCAAGTCTGAGGAGTGGGTTTGCTTTATAAGTTAGCAAAGACCTACCTATAGGTTAGTAAAAAGAAGAAAAAAAATAGAATGAGAGTAAGCTCATCAACAGTATACACAGACAGTAAAACCTTTTATGAAAAGAGAATAGCTAATGTAAACACAAGTCCCTTACAAGCTGGGACAAGTAAAATTATGAGGATTTTCAGAAACACTTCACAAATACTTTGTGTATGACCTTAACGTGAAGGTCGTCAGTTACATATCAGAGACAGAAGGTAAACTCGGTACTAAAACAGAAAGAAGATTAAGGTATTTAAATATTCCTCCAGGAACTAAATGGCTTATATCTTCTAAAATAATTAGCTACTGAGCTAATATACAGGCTAGCTATGACTTTCCAAACTTCCTCAGTTTGGGGAACAATGACAGCTGATTCCACTTCAGCAAATATAACACCACTATTCAAGACAGTGTGGATAGAGACAACAGGGAATCACAGGCCAGTTACAAGTCTTACTAATGCACTTAGTAAATCATAAGCTGATTAAGTTAAACCAACAAGGTTTTACAAAAGGGGAGAGATAACACATTGTGGAGCTGGAGAAACAGAATCTGCATAATTTCCTGAAGAAGGATCCCGATCTGAAACATCAATTTTGCTGTTCCTCTGATGCTGCCTGGCCTGTTGTGTTCCTCCAGCTCCACACTGTTATCTCTGACTCCAACATCAGCAGTTTTTGCTGTCTCTTTACAAGAGGAGTTTGGGTGAAGTACTAGTATAGATAGAGGATTGGTTAACGGACCAGAAACAGCAAATAGGAATACATGGGCATTTTCAAGTGGGTGCACTTGGCAGGCTGTGACTAGCACATGTGCTGCCAGGATCGGTGCTGGGACCTCATCTGTTCAGAGCCAATATTAATTAATTAAATAAAGAAACAGAGTAACTCATCCAACTTTGTACTGTCAGCAAACTTAAGTGGAAATGCAGCACTGTGAGGAGAAAATAAGGTAAATGCAAAGAGATAACAGAACAGTTTAAGTGAATGGACAAGGTGACATCGAACCCTTTTTCTTTCATTTGTGGAATGTGGGCTTTGCTGGCTGCACGGCCAGCATTTATTGCCCGGCCCTAGACGGTCTTGAGAAGGTGGTGGTGAGCTGCCTTCTTGAACCACTGCAGTTCAACTGCTGTGGGTTGACCCATAATGCCCTAAGGGAGGGAATTCCGGGATTTTGACCTCGTGGCAGTGAAAGAATGGCAATATATTTCCAAGTCAGGATGGTGAGTGGCTTGGAGGGGAACTTGAAGGTGGTGGTGTTCCAATATCTCTGCTGCCCTCGTCCTTCTAGACGGAAATGTCCTGGGTTTGGAAAGTGCTGTCGGAGGAAATTTGGTAAATGTCTGCAGTGCATCTTGTAGATAGTATACTCTGCTGCTGTTCAGTGTCAGTGGTGGAGGGAGTGGATGCTTGTGGATTACAGTGCCAATCAAGAGGGCTGTTTTGTCCTGGATGGTGTCCAGCTTCTTGAGTGTTGTTGGGACTGCAATCAGCCAGGCAAGCGTGGAGTATTCCATCACACTCCTGACTTTCAACTTGTAGATGTTTGACAGGCTTTGAGGAGTCAAGAGGTGATTTACTTGCCGCATTATTCCCAGCTTCTGGTCTGTTCTTGTAACCACTATGTTTATCTGGTGAGTCCAGTTGAGTTTCTGGTCAATGCTAACCCCCAGGATGTTGACAGTGGGGGATTCAGAGATGGTAACACTATTGAATTCCAAGGGGTGGTTAGATTGTCTCTTATTCATGATGGTCGTAGCCAGGCATTTGTGTGGCACAAATGTTACTGGTCACTTGTCAGCCCAAGCCTGGGCATCATCCAGATCTTGATGCATTTGAACATGGACTGCTTCAGTATCTGAGGAATCATGAATGGTGCGAAACATTGTGCAATTATTGGTGAACATCTCCACTCTGACCTTATGATGGAGGGAAGGTCATTGATGGAGCAGCTAAAGTTGGTTGGGACAAGGACACCCTGAGGAACTCCTGCAGAGATGTCCTCAAGCTGAGATGATTGATCTCCAACAATCAGGACCATCTTCTTATGTATCAGGTATTACTCCAACTACTGGAGAGTTTGCCCCTGCTGACACATTGATTCCAGTTTTGCTAGGGCTCCTTGATGTCATATCTGGTCGAATGCAGCCTTGACATCAAGGGATGTCACTTTTACCTCATGTCTGGAATTCAGCTCTCTTGTCTATGTTTGAACCAAGGTTTGAAAGAGGTCAGGAGTTGAGTGGCCGTGGCGGAGCCCAAACTAAACAAACATTTAATGGAGGTATGATGTTATTTCTTTTGGTCATAAGAATGGAAATGCAGAATATTTTTAAACAATGTGAAATTTAGTAATTGGCATGAGGCCATTACTACGAAGTGATTGGAGTCTTGCTGCAATTGAACAGGACTTTGGTGAAATCACAGCAAATACCACGAGCAGTTTTGGTCTCCATATTTATGAAAGGATATAGCTACACTAGAGGCAGTACAGCAGAAGTTAACTAGATTGCATCTAGGATGAAAGTATTGCCATGTGATTACAAGCTGTGTAAAGTGGGTCTATATTCTTTGCTGTTCAGAAAAATGTGAAATATTCTCAATGAAACATCAAAGATTATGAAGGCAGCGGACAGTGTAAACACTGGTTGTTTCCCATTTCTGGGGAGATTAATGATGAGATGGGGAGAAATTTCTTGACTCAAAGTTCCAAATCATTTGGAATTCCCCATACCGTAAATCATCAATGAGCTATAATTGAACATATATAAGGTGAGAGAAGATTTATTTATTTGATCTCTCAGGGAATCATCCGATATGGACAGCACAGGAGAAAATGAGGCAGAGTCCAAGATTAGCCGTGAGTATACTGAACACCACATGTACTCCATCTGCTCCTATCTCATGGTGTCGAATCACCCTTGGATCACTGAAAAATCCACTCGCTGCCGAATCAGGATGGCATAAGTTCAAACTCCACGTGACCAGCCAAGTCTGACAATTTCAAGAATCCCATTTAAAAAAAAGAGTCCTGCACTGCAACAGGTGAGATAGTAACCCAAGATCTTCTCCTGCCCATTAGGTGAATGTAAAACATTCAATTGACCTTATTGCCCTGGTCATTACTTAGCCTTCAACCACACTTGAATGACATCAAACTGCTGGTTACAGGACCTTGCTGTGTGCAGAATAGTTGCAGCTTTTCTGCAAGAACAACAGTGACTGTACTCCACAATATAAATGATATGGGTGCTGAGTCAGGCAAGTTGCTATAAGAATGCAAAATTGTTTTGTCTTTTATCTATTAACATTTTCCTCAAAGCCTACGAAGTACCAAGTAAAGAACATAGGCGCAGAACAGCAAAAAAGTGAAGGGTACATTAACTCAGTCTTTGCCACAGGTTGTCTCCTCACCTGAAGAAGCTCCAGAGGCTCTTTGAAACTCAGTTGCAACTTTACATCCAGGATAGTTTGTTCAATCGAGGACATTTCCTGGTGGATCTTCTCCACATTTTCTTGTAAGGGTTCAATGGTTTGGCACACTTGTTGCTCAATCTTTGTTTCCAGCTCTTGTTTCTTTGTGTCCAGAAATTGATAGATGGTGACCAGATCGGCTTCAACCTGCTCCTTCAGCAGTTTGCCTTGCTCCTGGGTGAAAATCATCCAACACAGTCTATCAATGCAAATTATCATTAGTTTCTGAGTAGTTGGAGTTACAGCCACAGAAAATTTGGTTGGCTAAGGCTTGCAAGTGCGACCTAACTAATAAGTGCAAACATGATTTGACCAGAAAGTTTAAGCTTACTTTACAAGGAGACCTGACATCATAGTTAAAGGCATTCCCTGATCAGTACAGTGTGTGGCCTGTGAAGATGAAAATCTACCTGTCTTGTGACTAGCATATGTTTACCATGCTAGCCTGCTGATCTGATCAATCATACTTTCATTTTCACCCCTGATGCCACTGTTTCAAATAAAACCATTACTCTCTGCTTCATCCTAGTTATCCCCA
This sequence comes from Stegostoma tigrinum, assembly GCF_030684315.1. Taxonomy (NCBI): domain Eukaryota; kingdom Metazoa; phylum Chordata; class Chondrichthyes; order Orectolobiformes; family Stegostomatidae; genus Stegostoma; species Stegostoma tigrinum. Next base: position 16,329,233 of record NC_081387.1, on the reverse strand, counting down.
CTGTTCACTCTCATCTTTGTTCATCATTCCAGGATCACCAAGGAATGTTAAGAAAATCTCCAGTCTCTGTTCTTGTTCATTGCAAACTGTGTCTCACCAAGTTCCCTCCATCCTTACCTCCAATAACAAGGGACAGAACCCAATGAATTTCTGTCAATAATACTGAGACCGGCTAAACAGCCAAATCTGCCACTCTTTTCATTTCCCAGAGCTCACTAGGCCAAGGTCACTAGATGTCAAGCTGGAAAAGCACAGCAGGTCAGACAAGATCCAAGGAGCAGGAAAGTCCATGTTTCAGGCTGAAAACCCGAGGCCAATCTCTCTCTCAGGCTCCTCTCACCCTTTCTCAACTTTGATTCTTCTCCAGTTCATCTCCTATCTCCACACATGCCTCTCCAAACTCCTCTCATCCAGGAAACCCATACAGCTTATCCAAGAAATCAATCTCTCAATTCTCGTCAATACTCAACTTTGTCCTGGCTCCAACATTGGTGTCTCATCAGATACTTTAATTCATTCAAATCTGTAATTACCCACTTATCAAATAAAGTAGCAATCGTTTCCCTCTTCATGACTAAACTATCACGCCATTTCCAACGGCTTTTTCATCTCCAATGTCCTTGAATGCATTGTTATTTCCATGAAATAGTGCCCTCCGAGAAATCACTGCTTAAATCACTTAAATTAGGTTTCTTTTCAGCCAAGTCTCCAAGATAAATAAATTACCCTTACTCATCCATTTCAATCCATCTGCAGCCTCTGACACTGTTGACCACACCATCCTCTTTGACTTAGACAGCTAGGCTGGAATACACTTGACTGGTTCCACACATATCATAGTTAGAATACGACTTGCAATTTCTGCTCCTGCACTGGTATCTCTAGTGCCCTGACAAAAATCTATCCTTGTTCTCCATCTAATTCTCATGCTGTCCCTTGATAAATATCAAACAAAAACATAGTAAAAAATTTCACATGCATTTGGACAACACTCAGCTCTACCTCATCATCACCTCTCTTGATTTTTCCACTGTCTGTAAGTTATCAGGCTAGATGAACAGAAAATCCATGTATTAAATAATGAGAAGACCAAAGCCATTGGGTTTAACCTCATTTTTTTTTAAAACAAATTCCCTTCCCTAGCTGCTAACTGTTCTTCTTCATGGCAAATGTCCAGCATGAACTGGTCTGTTTGCAAATTCACGTGCTGCATTTGATTCCAACTTGAACTTCCATTTACCAATGCAGAGGTTCACCGAGGCCACCTATTTCCAGCCATGCCACTCACATCCCACTTGCCTCAACTCGCCTCCTGCTAAAACATATAATCACACCTTGATAACCTCTAATCTTTATTATTCCAAAATACTTTTCTTTTCTGGCTTCCCACATGTTGTCGCCTTGAAACCTGAGGTCACAGATCATACTGATGCTCACATCGTCCCTTGCACCAAGTCCACTGTCCCACCATTATGTTCACTGATCTCATTAGCACCAGATTAATCAATGCCTTGATTTTAAAATACTATCTGTGGTTTTAAATTCTCATTGGCATTGGCATTCTCTATCTCAATAATTGCCTTCAGCTCCATGGTCCCCTGAGATGTCTGAACTCCCCTAACGCTGGCTCGGGAATTTCCTCCACAAATCTCACTACCTCTACAGTTGCTTTTTAAAAGCTGCTCCTTTCACTGAGCAATTGATTGTCTCCTTCATTATCCTTTTTGTACCTCTATATTCAAATCGTGCATTAGGATGTCCCTGTGAAGCACCTTGGGATTTTCATACAGGACTATGCAAACATTACTTGTTATTCTATGTTGAATAATCTGGTCTGATTTTCAATTTATGACCTGTTGTCCTAACCACTATAACAGCAGAAAGAATTTCTATTATACTATCAAAGTCCTAAATACTCAATGATTCAATATATTTAGAGTAACATTGTGATGAGTGTACACTGTACTTCTTTCAAATTCAATATATAATTTCTAAACAGTGATGTCCAGAACTGCACAGATCACTCCAGTTATGGTCTAACTATGGTTTTGCATCACTGGAGCCAAATTTTCTTTATAGTCTAACCTTTCAGCTATAAAGGCCAATATTTCACTTAATTTTTTTTGTGGATCTTTGATTATTTAAAAATATGGAGCAGCAAAGTCCATGTTTCAGGCTGAATCTTCAAACCGCTTTTGACCTCCCTTTCTCCAAACTTTTCAGCATTTGAACAATACTGAAACTTCTCAACTTTAGTCCATAACGACACTTTATAATTCTGCTTATAAAGCTAAGGATTCCACTTTTTTTAAACTTGTCTTACCATCTTAAAAAACACATGCATCTTAAGAAAATTCTATGAATTCAATAAATGCTGGAGTGCCACAGTAAGGTTACAATTTTTAAATAAAGACATTACTATACTGGAATATTCATGTTCCTTTCAAAAGTCCTAACATCCTCTGCCGAGAAAGACAGTGGATGAGACAAACCAGATGACACTCACCTTTACTTTACAAATCTTTGCCTCTTCCTGGCTTTGGCTTTGACAGGCCTTTTCCTTTTGGGACTGGAGGGAGTTGATAGCCTCTTCCAATTTTTCCTGAAATAGAAACAGTGAGCTTCATAAAAGATAGGTTTGTAAGGATTACAAATCAAAATAACATTAAGAAATAGAAGCAGGCCCCTTTAGCCTGCTGTATCATTCAACACAATTATGGTTAATAGCCATATAATCTTTGGATTCAGCTCCACTTTTCAGCTATGATTATGCTTAATGGCAAAGTGGGCTCAATGGGCAGAATAGCCTACACCAGATCCATTATTTCTATTCAGCAGGTCACTGTTCAAAAATATTAGACGTCCAATTTAAAGCACAGATGAAGTGTTTTTTTTCTCCTCCATAACGATCATGAAATTTTGGAGCTTCCATCTTGTAAAGGTCAGAGAGTCATACAGCACAGAAGCAAACCCTCTGGTCCAACCAGTCAATGCTGAACAGAATTCCAAACTAAATTAGTCCCACCTGCCTGCTCCTGGCCCATATCCCCCCCAAACCTTTCCTATCCATATAGAATAGGTCTTTGAATGCTTTATAGTAAATATGGATGGATTACTGGCAAGAAAGGGAGTGAAAGGTTAATCGGAGACAGTCAGGGACGCCAACGGCCATTTTGAGTGCGAGCAGCAGCGGAGGTAAGACGGACCCGGAAGACTGCAGCTAAGGTAAAGCAGTTTATTTTTAAAATTACTTACCGGTAGCGGGCAGTGGTGTTTTTCTCTTTCAGAGAAGGAGCGGGAGCAGCAGAGGAAGTGACGAGGACCAGAGGGGCAGCCGGGAAGGAAAGCAGTGACCATATATATCAACAAGGCGGCTAAACCCGAGACTCTACAACTGTAGTGTCTCCCACCCGCCCTCCTCCTCTAACCTAGTTAATAAGGTAAGGTTCATTCTAAACTTTCTCTATTGAATATAAGTTTGTTATTAATTTGTTATCATTACTTGACGTAAGCTTTCTACTTTAGTACTGAGTGGGTGTTCAGATAAGTGGGGTATGGATGCTAGGGCAGTTGCTTGCTCCTCCTGCAGAATGTGGCAGGTGGGAGACATGGCACACGTCTCCACTGGCTACATCTGCGGGAAGTGCAGCCAACTACAGCTCCTTGAAAACCGTGTTAGGGAAATGGAGCTGGAGCTGGATGAACTACGGATCATTCGGGAGGCAGAGGGGGTAATTGAGAGGAGTTGCCGGGAGTTGGTCACTCCTAAGGCTCAGGACAAGGATAGATGAGTTACATTTAGGGGGAGGAAAGGGGACAGACAGACAGTGCAGAGATCCCCTGTGGGCATTCCCCTCAGCAATAAGTATACCGTTTTGGATACCGCTGGGGGGATGACCTACCAGAGGAAAGCCATAGTAGTCAGTTCTCTGGCACTGAGCCTGACACTGTGGCAAAGAAGGGAAGGGGGCAGAATAGAAAAGTACTCGTGGTAGGGGACTCGATAGTTAGGGGAATTGACAGGAGATTTTGTGGTCAGGATTGGGATTCCCGGAAGTATGTTGCGTCCCTGGTGCTAGGGTCCGGGACGTCTCTGATCGGGTGTATAAGGTTCTAAAAGGGGAGGGCGAACAGCCAGAAATCGTGTTACATATTGGCACTAATGATATAGCCAGAAATAGGATTGAGGATATAAAAAGTGATTTCAGGGAGTTAGGATGGAAGCTGCAGAGCAGGACGAACAGAGTAGTGTTCTCTGGTTTACTACCAGTGCCACGAGATAGCGAGGCGAGGAACAGGGAGCGGGCGCAGCTGAACACGTGGCTACGCAGCTGGTGTAGGAGGGAGGGCTTCAGATATGTAGATAATTGGCATGTCTTCTGGGGAAGGTGGGACCTGTACAAGAAGGACGGGTTGCATCTGAACTGCAAGGGGACCAATGTCCTGGGTGGAACGTTTGCTCGAGTAGTTCGAGAGGGTTTAAACTAGTATGGCAGGGGGGGTGGGAACCTGAGCTGTATAGCGGAGGTGAGAGTTGATGCAGGGGAGGCAGTAGCAAGAGGTAGACCAGCTAGTGGGAAGGAACCAAGGGATTGGTTAAAGTGTGTTTGCTTTAATGCAAGGAGGATCAGGAATAAAAGTGATGAACTTAGAGCATGGATCAGTACCTGGTGCTATGATGTTGTGGCCATAACAGAGACATGGGTTTCTCATGGGCAGGAATGGTTGCTGGATGTTCCAGGGTTTAGAACATTTAAAAAGAATAGGGAGGGGGGGGAAAAGAGGAGGGGGTGTAGCACAGCACTAATCAGAGAGGGTATCACAGCTACAGAAGCTTCCATTGTCGAGGAAGATCTGCCTACTGAGTCAGTATGGGTGGAAATTAGGAACAGCAAGGGAATAGTCACCTCGTTAGGGGTTTACTACAGGCCCCCCAATAGCAGCAGGGAGATTGAAGAAAGCATAGGTCGACAGATTTTGGAAAAGTGTGTACGCAGTAGGGTTGTTGTAATGGGTGACTTTAACTTTCCTAATATTGATTGGAACCTCCTTCGAGCAGAAGATTTGAATGGAGCTGTTTTTGTAAAGTGTGTTCAGGAGGGTTTCCTAACGCAGTACGTTGACAGGCTGATGAGGGGAGAGGCCATTCTAGACTTGGTGCTCGGAAACGAGCCGGGGCAGGTATCAGATCTTGTGGTGGGAGAGCATTTTGGTGATAGTGACCATAACTGCCTCACATTCTATATAGCTATGGAGAAGGAGAGGATTAGGCAAAATGGGAGGATATTTAATTGGGGAAGAGGAAACTATGACGCGATTAGACATGAGTTAGGAAGGATGGACTGGGAGCAATTGTTCCATGGTAAGGGAACTATAGACATGTGGAGACTGTTTAAGGAACAGTTGTTGCGAGTGATGAATAAATATGTCCCTCTGAGACAGGCAAGAAGGGGTAAGATAAAGGAACCTTGGATGACGAGAGCGGTGGAGCTTCTTGTGAAAAGAAAGAAGGTAGCTTACATAAGGTGGAGGAAGCTAGGGTCAAGTTCAGCTAGAGAGGATGACACGCAGGCAAGGAAGGAGCTCAAAAATGGTCTGAGGAGAGCCAGGAGGGGGCACGAGAAAGGCTTGGCAGAAGGAATCAGGGAAAACACAAAGGCATTTTACACTTATGTGAGGAATAAGAGAATGGTCAAAGAAAGAGTAGGGCCGATCAGGGATAGCATAGGGAACTTGTGTGTGGAGTCTGAGGAGGTAGGGGAAGCCCTAAATGAGTTTTTTGCTTCTGTCTTTACGAAAGAAACAAACTTTGTAGTGAATGAAACCTTTGAAGAGCAGGTGTGCATGCTGGAATGGATAGAGATAGTGGAAGCTGATGTGCTGAAAATTTTGTCAAACATTAGGATTGACAAGTCGCCAGGCCCGGACCAGATTAGTCCTCGGCTGCTTTGGGGAGCGAGAAATGCAATTGCTTCGCCACTTGCGAAGATCTTTGCATCCACGCTCTCCACTGGAGTCGTACCTGAGGACTGGAGAGAGGCAAATGTAATTCCTCTCTTCAAGAAAGGAAATGGGGAAATCCCCGGCAATTACAGACCAGTAAGTCTCACGTCTGTCGTCTGCAAGGTGTTAGAAAGGATTCTGAGGGATAGGATTTATGACCATCTGGAAGAGCATGGCTTGATCAAATACAGTCAACACGGCTTTGAGAGGGGTAGGTCATGCCTCACAAACCTTATCGAGTTTTTTGAGGATGTAACTAGAAATGATGAGGGTCGAGTTGTGGATGTGGTGTATATGGACTTCAGTCAGGCATTTGATAAGGTCCCCCATGGTAGGCTCATTCAGAAGGTCAGGAGGAATGGGATACAGGGGAACTTAGCTGCCTGGATACAGAATTGGCTGGCCAACAGAAGACAGCGAGTGGTAGTAGAAGGAAAATATTCTGCCTGGGAGTCAGTGGTGAGTGCGGTTCCACAGGGCTCTGTCCTTGGGCCTCTACTGTTTGTAATTTTTATTAATGGCTTGGATGAGGGGATTGAAGGATGGGTCAGCAAGTTTGCAGACGACACAAAGGTCGGAGGTGTCATTGACAGTATAGGGGGCTGTTGTAGGCTGCAGCGGGACATTGACAGGATGCAGAGAAGGGCTGAGAGGTGGCAGATGGAGTTCAACCTGGATAAATGCGAGGTGATGCATTTTGGAAGGTCGAATTTGAAAGGTGAGTACAGGATTAAGGATAGGATTCTTGGCAGTGTGGAGGAACAGAGGGATCTTGGTGTGCAGATACACAGATCCTTTAAAATGGCCACCCAAGTGGACAGGGTTGTTAAGAAAGCATATGGTGTTTTGGCTTTCATTAACAGGGGGATTGAGTTTAAGAGTCGTGAGATCTTGTTGCAGCTCTATAAAACTTTGGTTAGATCGCACTTGGAATACTGCGTCCAGTTCTGGTCGCCCTATTATAGGAAAGATGTGGATGCTTTGGAGAGGGTTCAGAGGAGGTTTACCAGGATGCTGCCTGGACTGGAGGGCTTATCTTATGAAGAGAGGTTGACTGAGCTCGGTCTCTTTTCATTGGAGAAAAGGAGGAGGAGAGGGGACCTAATTGAGGTATACAAGATAATGAGAGGCATAGATAGAGTTGATAGCCAGAGACTATTTCCCAGGGCAGAAATGGCTAGCACGAGGGGTCATAGTTTTAAGCTGATTGGAGGAAAGTATAGAGGGGATGTCAGAGGCGGGTTCTTTACACAGAGTTGTGAGAGCATGGAATGCGTTGCCAGCAGCAGTTGTGGAAGCAAGGTCATTGAGGTCATTTAAGAGACTGCTGGACATGCATATGGTCACAGAAATTTGAGGGTGCATACCTGTGGATCAATGGTCGGCACAACATCGTGGGCTGAAGGGCCTGTTCTGTTCTATGTTCTATGCCCATAACAGATTCCACAAGTACAAACAAGAAGTCGAGTGCCAAAAGTCGTTAATTTCCAAAGTGACCAATCAGGAGTGGACTTCGAGAATCGAACGGGCCATCACACTAACAGAGAACTGGACCACACACTAAAAGAGAATACCACCTCAGAAAAAAAATGACCAAACTGACCAACAACAGAGAGGATAACATGACTTAGAAGTGGATAAGAAACCTCTCCAATAGACAGCTCACAGATACAGAAAAAACGGTACTAATCAAAGCACTGAACTACAACCACAAGAGATGCTGATAAAACAGACTTCCTTGCAACACTTGAATCCACACTCAAACAACAGACTAAACGGAGAAACACAAAACTGTCAGACCATTATATCCCTACTGACAAGGAGAACACAAACGAACACACTCAACAAAGATGACGGGGATGTTCTGAAGAACCACAAAAAGGACAAAAACATCATCATTGTTCGCACTGATAAAGGCAGAATAACAGCAATGAACAAAACAGACTACATAGAGAAACCTGAAGAATTACTTGCAGAAACATAAACTTACCAACCAAGGAAGTGGGACTGCACACCACAGCTAACAAACAGAATAAATAATACACTATGGAGCCCACACAAAACAGGACAGATAACAAAAATGGAATTAAAGCGGATGAAACAGAAAGGCAGCAATGCTCCGAGGTTCTCCAGGCTGCCCAAGGAACCCATCACACAATTTAGCAAAGGAGCTACAAAAAAAGCTTAAATACCTAATCAGTAGTCCAAGACACTCCATACAATCAACACAAGTCTTCCTGGACAACATCTCGACCACTAAAATAGACAAAGAAGAAGTGATGATCTTATTCGATGTGACAACAACAAACAAAAACCTAGCCAAAGAAACCATTTCCAACCTACTAGACAAACATAACAGATGACAAAACAAGCAACAGAACAACAAGCACTGCATACTCAAACTACTGGACTTATGCTTAAGGACACACTTTATATTCAACGGCAAGATATATGAACAGATCAATGGGACTCCCATGGGCTCACCCGTCTCCGGACTGATAACTGAGGCAGTCATGCAAAGACTGGAACAAACGGCACTCCCACAGATCCAACCTAAGCTCTGGATCCGATACATGGATGACACTTGTGTAATTATGTAAAGAACGGAAATTCAGAACACCCACCGACTCATGAACACCATACTCTCAGGGACCAAATTTACTAGAGAAGAAAACAAGAACAGGCTCCCATTCCTGGACGTGATGGTGTAAAGAAGAGAACGGTGACTTCACAACAAAAGTATACAGGAAATCCACACAAACTGACCAGGTGTTAAACTATCACAGCATCCATCCCAATTCTCACAAGAGGAGCTGTGTTTAGGACCCTGTATAAAAGGGCCGCTACACATTACAGCACATCCGATCTGCACAAGGAAGAAGAACACCTTCACAAGGTCTTTGCCAGGAATGGATACCCCTGCAGCTTCATCCACAGATGCCTAACCAACAGACAACACAACCACAACACACCAAAACCGAAAACAATAATCACCATATCATATATAAAAACACCTCAAAAATGACAGCCAGACAACTCAAACCACTACGAATCAGGATAACACACAAACTGGCAGCCACATGAAGACAGCAAATGATCGGAGTTAAAGACCCAATAGATACTATGCACAGGGCAAAAGTGGTATACGAGATATCATGTGGAGTCTGCACAAAACGCTATGTGGGACAAACAGAGAGACAACTAGCAACCCGCATCCACGTACAGCAGCTAGCAACTAAACAACACAACCAGATGTCCTTGATTTCAATAAACACAGATGAGAATAAACACACTTCCAACTGGGACAACACTACTATCGTTGGACAAGCCAAACAGAGGATAGCCAGAGAATTCTTGGAGACTTGGCATTCATCTGCTGACTCCATCAACAAACATGTTGAATTAAACCTGATATACCGACCATTACAATGCACAGCTGGGACCAGCACCTACCAGAAGCAGCAAAAACTGGACCATGCAAATTCAAACAGGCACAGGACAACAGCGCTTCACAGAAGGTTCCACAGCACTGGGGATATCATCTAGTAAGTGGACGAAATGTCTGCTATCAAACCCCGCAACTCGGCAAACACACAACATCTACAACCAGCACCCAAGCTACAAACCTTCACTCAAACTCTGAAAAGCTTGAAAAACCGTGAGAGGATTGGCAGTCAGCTCAGATTTACAAATGGGAAATCATCACAATGTGACTAGTAGAATTAATAAGGAGGAGCCAGAGGATGTGGTTTACTTGGACTTTCAGATGGCTTTTGATAACGTCCATTAAGACATTAGGATATAAAATTAAAGTATATAGGACTGGGGATAATGTATGACATAGACAGAGGATTGGATACAAAGAGCAGGGATAAACACTTTTGAGTAGCAGTAAGTGACTAATGGGGTACCACGTGGGTCAATGCTTGGACCCCAATGATTCACAATACATGTTAAAGTTTTAGATGCACATTTGCAGATGATACAGACCTGGGTGGGAGGGTGAGATATTTGGAGGATGCAAGGATGTTTTAGAATAATTTGGACAAGTTGAATGAGTGGATAACTCTATGCAAGGTGAAGCATAATGTGGATAAATGAGAGTTTATCCATTTTGGTGGGAAAAACAAGAACACAGATTTTATAAACAATGATAAGATTGGAAAAGCGGGAAGTGCAATGAGATGTGGGTGCTCTTGTTCACCACTTGTTGATAACAAGTGTTGTGCAGCAAGGTATGTTGGCCTTCAGTGAGAGGATTCAAATACAAGAGTAGGGATGTCTTGCTGCAAGTGTACAGGACTTTGGTGAGATCAGGCCTGGAATGCTAGATGCAGTTTTGGTCTCCTTATCTGAGAAAGGATACCCTGGCTATGCAGGGTTTGCAACAAAGGCTTACCAAACTGATTCCTGAAATTGCAGATTTAACGTATGAAGAAGAGGGTTTAGAAGAATCAAGGGTGGTGGGATCTCATAGAAACCTATAAAATTCTAACAGAACTGGACAGGATAAATGAGACTGACTAATGGTGTTATTGCTAGACTATAAACCCAGAGATCCAAGTAACGTACTGGAAACGTGAGTTCATATCTTACTATGGCAGTTAGTAGAATTTGAATTCAAGAATAATCTGGAAATACGAGTACAATGATGACCATGAAACCACTGCAGATTGTCAGGCGAAAAGCCCATCAGGTTCAATAATGTCTTTTAGGGAAGAAAATTTGCCATCTTTACCAGGTCTGTCTTGCACATGGCTCCAGAACCACAGCAATGTGACTGACTCTTAACTCCCCTCTGGGCAATTAGGGATAGTCGATAAATTCTGATCCAGCTAGTGACACCCACATCCATGAATGAATTTTTAAAAAAAAATCATACAGGATGTTCCTGATGACCGGGGAGCCCAGAACAAGGGAACAACAGTCTAAGGATATGGAGTAGGCCTTTTTTAAAAATTTATTCACTCACGGGATAAGGGCTTCGCTGGCTAGGACAACATTTCTTGCTGATCCGTAAGTGCTTTGACAGCAGTTATGATTCAACCACATTGCTGTGGGTCTGGAGTTACATGTAGGTCAGGCCAGGTAAGGATGGCAGTTTCCTTCTCTAAAGGACATTAGTGACCCAGATGGTTTTTCCTGACAATCGGCAATGCATGTCCGGTTATTGTTGGAGTCTTAATTCCAGATATTTATTGAATTCAAATTCCATTGTCCCCAGAACATTACCTGGGTTTCTGAATTAACGGTCTGACAATAATACCACGAGGCCATTGCCTCCCCTTTAGGGCCGACAGGAGGAGAAATCTCATCTTCCAGAGAGTAATGAGACTGTGGAATTCTGTCACAAAAAGGGGTTGAGGCCAAAACATTAAATGTTTTCAAGAAAGAGTTACATATAGTTCTTAGGCCTTTAAAAGAATAAAAAGGTATGGGAAAAAGGAACAGGGTACTGATCATATCGAAAATTACAGTAGGCTTGAAAGGTCTACTCTTGCTTCTGTTTTCAACATTTGTGATACATTTTGCCTCTGTTCTTAAGTGCATAATCCCATATTTCCCACATGATACCTCATCTTGTCACTCAACCTGCTTCTATCCCCGCAGCATCTTTATATGTTCTTTACAGCCTATATTTTCACATAGCTTTGCTCAGCAAATATGGATATATTCCTCTCAGTCTCAATGTTCAACTAAGTCGTTAATATAGATCGTGAATAGGTGAGTACAGATTCTAACAGAATTCCACAACTTACACAGCATGTCAACTTGATAATGTCCCATTTATCCTGACTTTCTGCTCCTGTCTGTTAATCAATCTCCCATCCATGTTGACTCCAAACATGCTAATTTTGTATATTTATCTTTCATGTGACAAGTTATCAAATGTCATTTGAAGACCTGAGTATTCTACATCTCAATACCCTTTTCATCTACTGTAGTGGCTATATCCTTTATATTACTTCATTGAATAAATCATCAAAAGGAGTTGTAAGCTCATTGCCACTACATATTAATGAAAATTGGTGACAATACACAGCTTGTTAGGACAGCCCATGTGACAACCGAAGTAGAGTTAACATTTCAGATCAGTCACCTTTCATCTTGACAATTCTGCTAGAAGTGTTAATGCTCGTTCTCTTTTCAGAAGATGCCAAACATGCTAATGGCATCAGCTTTTTCTCCTTTATTTACATCTGATTTCCAGAATTCTGAGTATTTTTTTTAGTGTTAGGGAACAGTTAGCTATTTAAATTAAATATTAATACTTTAAACTTATTTAAATTAAATCGTATGTCAAAAAGATACATTGATATATTAAACGGGCTTTCAAAATAGCAAAGGAGAGCGCAAAATCCAAGCTCATTCTTTTTCAGGGAAGGGTAAACAAGTGTAGCCACAACTGAATACTGTGTGGTAATGTTACACGGAGAGGTTACTTGGCAGCTGTTGTGGGTAAGAGGAAATATCATACCAGTTCCATACCAATGGTTAAAAACAGGGTTTACAGTTGTCTTAGAGTAAAAATACTTCTTGTGCATCCCCTAACATACAGAAAGCATCCAGCAAGAAGGTAAAGAGTGATTAAAAGTAAGCAGAAGTTGGAAAAGTTTAGGTTAGAAATCAGACATTACCTTGCAGAATGGCAAAATACATTCAACCGGCTAAAAACTCACACTAGCTCCTTGGTTTACACACAGCCTCTGAAGCAGGATTGGGAGATTTGTCTTTGCAAATGGAATTGGGAAACAATTCCACAGACAGAACATGGTATAATACAGGAGAGGACAGCAGACAATAAAGCAATGGTAGAAATGGCTACAAAATGATGATAGGCCATGGAAGATTAGAGCTGGGTGAACAAAGGTTATAAAAGGATTTCAGGCAATGAATCAAACTTTGAAGTTGATATACTGGGATGAAATTAGGCATGGAGACTGATAAGAACCTCCCTACCTCCATGCATATTTTAGTTACCTCGACCTGCTCGCCATACATTCTAAACACCTCTTGCTGCCCCAAATATTTACTTCAATCCTTTTCCTGTATACCTTGCGCCCCTTTTCGTGCCAGACTGCATCTATAATACCACAGGCCATAAGATATAGGATCAGAACTCAGGCCATTCGACTCAGAGTCTTCTCCGCCATTGGATCATAGCTGATATATTTCTCAACCCCTGTAACCCTTGATCCCCTTACCAATCAAGCATCCATCTATCTCTGTCTTAAATATGCTCAGTGACTTGGCGTCCACAGCCCTTTGCAGCAATAAGTGCCACAGATTAACTGCCTTCAGCTGAACAAACTTCTCCTCCTCTTAGTTCTATAAGGTTGTCCTTTCACCTCAAGGATGTGCCCTGAGGTCCTAGTCTCTCACATCAGGGGAAACATCATCTCCACTCTATCCAGGCTTCTCAATATTCTGTAACCTTCAATCAGGTTTTCCCTCAACCTTCTGAACTCCAGTGAGTAGGACCCACAGTCCTCAAATGCTCCTCATGATGGCGCAGCAGTAAAAGGGCTGCATGCAGGCTCCTGCCTGGGGGCCCAACTGGTCCCATCCGCTTTCTTTCTTTGCTTCACTTTTGCGTCTGCTCTCTTCTTTCATTTTATTTTCTCTTCTTTTGGTCTTTCTCTTTGTATTTTTTGTGGTGAGTTGGTCACAAACACCAGCACGGCAGAGTGAGTGGGTCACATGCTGAGTGGCGGAAATGGTTTCTGTTGGCAGGAGGAGGTAGCGGCAGCCAGACATTCTCCTGAAAATTGGAAGCTGGTGGCAGATGAATGCATATCATGCACTTTTATCCCCATTCTCTGTCTGTGGTAGCAGCAGCGAGGTCATTTTCCCAGTGTTTGGGGCCAGCAGTAGTGGACTCTTCGAAATGGCAGCACCAATAAGGTGACATCTGCACAAGAAGCTGGACTCATGGCCTGGTTGGCAGCGGGGTCAGGGGCTCTTGGTTGAGAGGCGAGTGTGGGTTCAGCAGCAATGATGAAGTGGGTACAGCAGCGGCAAAGTAGTGGAGGCCTCCCCTAAGGCTAGGTATTGGCACAAACTAAGTTGGAAAAATTGATATTCTGAACTTTTTACTTTATATTTTCAATTTATTCCTATGACCTATAATGCTGGACTATTTATTTCTTTACTTTTCTTGTATTTTTGCCCCTAAGAATTTCATCTTAAGTATCTGTACCTAGGCAATGCAGCAACTGTAAACTTTTCACTGCACTCATTTGACTACATGTGACAATAAAGTTAATTCAGTTCAACTCAGATGACAAGCTGTTCATCCCTGGGATCATTCTTGTAAACCTCCTCTGGATCCCCTCCAACGTCAGCACTTCCTTCCTTAGATACAAAACTGCTTACAATATTCCAAATACAGTCTGACCAGATTCTTATACAGCCTCAGCAGTATATTCCTGTTCTAATATTCTAACCTTCTTGAATGCTGACATAGCATTTGCCTTCCTAACTGCCAAATGAATCCTGCATGTTAACCTTAAGTGAATCCTGAACTAGGGATCCCAAGATCCTAATGCTTCAGATTTCCAAAGCCTTTCCCCATTTAGAAAATAGTCTATGCCTTATTGCACCGACCACTTCTTTGCCTCCTCTTTTAGCCTGTCCAAATCATTCTGCAGCCTCCCCACTTCCTCAACATTACCTGTCCTTCTGCCCATCTTTTTGTCATCTGCAAACTTAGCAACAATGCTTTAGTTCTTTCCTTAGATCATTATTGTATTACGTGAATAGTTATAGTCCCAATGGGGACCACACATGGAAGTCCATCAGTCACGGGCTACCACCCAGATAAAGGTCTCTTTATCCCCACTCTCTGTCTGCTGTCATCAGCCAATGCTCTATCCACACCAGTGGATTGCCCAGGGGCTCTTACTTAGCAGCTTTCCTTTGTCTAGCTTTCTCATTACCCCCTCAAAGAATTCAAACAGATTCATCAGGCCAAACCTTCCTTGACAAAGCTGGGCTGACTCAGTGCTATGTTTTACCATGTGCTTCCAAGTATTCTGCAATATCATTGTTAATAAAGGACTCTAAAATCTTACTAATGACCTCAGTCAGGCTAACTAGCCTACAGTTTTCTATCTTCTGTCTCTCTCCCTTCCGAAACAGGGTGTTACATTAGCCATTTCCCAGCCTTCCTGACTCCCATGTCTTTCTTTCCTCCTACTCTTCCATCTGCCGTTAGCATATCCGACACCTTTGACCCTGTCCCCAATAGATCCTCACATATCCAGCACCTTTCCTTGTCCCCGAATTTCATTTTTTTAAATGTAACAGATTTTTATTTTAGTCTTTGCATAAATGCTTTTTGTTGCTGGAGCAACAATCAACTGGGACCTTTGAACAGACATGAGTGTGGGTCCTGGCCAGATCATCACTTAATTCCTGGTGTATGGCTTTAGTAAACAGAATTTCTTTCCAGATAGCTGTAGATCTTGAAGATGGCGTCAAATGTAGCTTTAGCAAAGTAGTCCAGTATGGCTGTACAGCCTCTCGCAGAGGTGCAGCAATCATCGATACCAGCCATCTCTGATGTAGTTTCTTGGGGACATGAGCTGAGACAATACCAGTACCGCGAGGAGCAGGGGTCAGATGCAGTGAGACTGAACTAAAATGCCTGGTCACCTTGCATGGCACAAGGAGGGCTTTTCCAATTTTGTTAGCCCAGCAACCCTTCTTACAGGAATGATTGACAGCTTTGCCAGAATGATAGCGCCACGAATTGAATCAACTACTTCCTTTTGAGCACTTAACATCCAATCAAAGGTGTTCATTATATTCACCAATTGCAACAGAACCCTTAATTCTTGTGTGTCAGCTGGCACAGATTTGCTTCTCTTCAGGCATGATCTTGAGAACCTTGTCTTTTAAGGCTGATCCCAGGAAGAAGTCAATTCCAGACTCCTTGATAGGAAGGGAGAAGAGGTAAATTTCCTCGAGAGTCTTGATATTCAAATCCTTTACCAAATAACCAAATTTAGTTCCTGGCATACATGACTTATTTTCGGCCTTTCCACCACAACCCCTGCCACAACCCTACCACTGACTCAGCCCCTACCAATACCACTGGGTATGAAGTCGTGGGTGAAACTTCCTCTACTACCAATGCCATCCAACATTTGATGCCCTCTTTATAGCATGAAGGAACAGCAATATACCTTCCAGGCTCTCACTCTTCTACCCAGAATAACAGCAGCAGATACATGAGATTACCACCTCTCCCAAGTTCCCCTCAAAGCCACTCTCTATCCTGACTTGGAAATATACTGTCGTTCGTTCATGGTTGCTGGATTAAAATCCTGGAATCTCCTCCCCAAGGGAATAATGGGTCTACCTACAACACCTGAACTGTAGTGATTTAAAAGGAAGCTCACTACTACGTTTTCAAGGGCAATGAGGGATGGGCAATAAATGTCATTCCAGCCAGCAATGCCCTCGAGCTAATGAAAACAAAAATTGTTATCTTTGCCCCTGTGCATCTGTCAGCCTTCTCCCTGCCAGCCTGTACACCCACAACTTTCTTACCTTGTACAGGACAGCAGCCTCCTCGACAGGGATGAAGCTGTGGCCCCGGTGCTCTTTTGCACAGGAACACACCACACAGATAGCTGCTTGGCAGTCCTGGCAGAAAAGCTTGCGGCGCTCCTCATGCTGCTGGCAGTAGAAGGTAGGGTGACCTTGGTGAGGCTGAAGGTTCAGCTCCCTCACCCCCTCCACAATATTGGCCAGCATGCGGTTTGGCCTAAGTTTCTTCTCACGGAACTCCTCCCTGCACTCAGGGCAGGAGTAGAAAGCATCACCCTGCTCCCAACTCCGGGAGATACAGAGACGGCAGAAATTATGTTCACATTCCAGTGCCACCGGCTCCTGGAAGAAATCCAGGCAGATGGAGCAGGTCACTTCACTGAAGAGGCGGTTCACGTGATGACTCGTAGCCATTCTCAAATCAATTTGGAAAGTGTATCCAATTCCAAGCCTTCTCAACTATCCACCTTAATATATATAAAGAAAACAAATTAATACATACCCATATTATAACTTACATTCCCACTCAATTTCATTTCTGACGAATTCCAACTTTTAATAATAGTCAGCTGTGATTTAATGGGTAGCACTCTCACTTAAGTTGGAGGGCCTTAGATTCAACACAAACTCCAGAGGCTTCAGCCCACAATCTTGGCTGATACCATTCAGGTCCTGAGGACGTGCTGTTTTCTCAGAGGTACACGTTTTCAGAGTTCATGTTAGACTACGATCCCTGTCTCCCTCGGAGGTAGATTAAAAAAAGACTCCCTGGCAACAGTTTGAAAGCTGAGGAGTACTCCCTTGTCCTCTGATCAATATTTGCCTCATAATCAACACAACTAAAATAACAATTTTCACATCATAGATAATGGGAACTGCAGATGCTGGAGAATCTGCGATAACAAACTGTGGAGCGGGATGAACACAGCAGGCCAAGCAGCATCTTAGGAGCACAAAAGCTAACATTTTCACATCATGCTGTTTATGGGATCTAACGAGCAAATTACCTGCTGTGTTTCCTGCAACACAAGATTGACTTTTCCTTAATTTGTCCTTCATTGATTGTAAAGCAACAAGGGGTATCTAAATAACATGAAAGCCATGCTAAAAGTGAATGTTCTTTCTAAATACAGCTGACTGCATGAGAGGCCATTGGCATAGTGCCTTTGCTGAAGTAATATAGATATAGTCATGTTTCTTTCCCTGCTTTAAACATTTCTACATCTTGTTTTAAAAAGCAATGATCACTCCTTTAGATTCTCTTCCCAAAGTGATGAAACATTCAATTCTCCAAGTAATCTCCATGTCAATACAACTAAAACATTCTCAGTACATCTACTTCCTTCATAACAATTTTAAATTGTGGGCACTTTGTCAATGACATTCAACTGGTGATGTAATGGTAATGTCGCTGGATGAGCAATCCCAAGACTCCTTGGGTACAAATCCAGTTACGAGTCCAGAATTAAAAGCTAGTCTCAGTCGTGGCGACCACGAACACAATACTTATTGATTTAAACAAAAAAACAACACACCTTGTTGATTCCCTTTTTCGTATCTGGTCTGGCCTACATGTGACCGAGTCCACAGCAATGCAGCTAAAGCTAACCGATAACTTTACCTCTCTGAAGTGGCTCTACAACAAAACCAATTCAAGGAACTGGGAACAAATGTTGTTCCCACATCCCACAGTCAAATGAATGAAAGAAAAACTTATCTTCCAAACTTATCTAAAGGGGTGGGGGAGGGAGGGAAAGAAGGCTGGCTAACGTTGATGAAATATCAGTTTCGTCTTTCCCTTTCTCAAGGACAAGACGCCAAAAGCAAGCCTTTCCCTACCGGCCTCCAGAGATTCCTGGGGAGGATACTGAAGCCAGCTGAAATGGCATTCATCCAGAATTCCCCAGGGTTTGATACATGGATAGGTTCGGGAATGGTTGACCCACTGCAAATGTGCCAGCATCAGCTGCAGACGATTTTCCAGAACCCTCCACGTCCATGTGAGGAAAGACACTTGGAGGTGGATCAATATTGTTTTAGAAAGGGGATGAGGGGTAACAAGAAAAAGAAAAGTGGGTTGGGGGAGAGCTTAGAAAGCATGTTTGAGATGTACATAAATGCCCATTAATGGAAATATAAACAAGATTGTGGGGGAAACACAAGAGGGAGGCTGAAATCACAGTTTTTGACCTGTGTATAAATGCACATTAATCGAGATATAAACATGACCGTGGGGGAAAGAAACGGGTAAAATTTGAGAGTAACCTTGATATACACGTAAATGGCCATTAATCGAAACATATAATGTGACTTTGAGGTTGACACGGGGCGACCTTTACAAAGTTCAGTTCGAAGGCGCCGCCTATTAAACACAAACAAAAAAAAGTCGTCCCCTTAGTGATTTTCTGGTGTTTTTTTCCCCCCTTTAAAAATACAGCCGACTTCGTTCCAAAGCTTTCGGGGGAAATGAAATTTAAAATAAAAAAAGAGACGAATTCCCTACAGTTTGCAGACCGTCAACGGTCGGTCTCGGCCAAAAAAAAACAAAAACAACTTCGCAGCTCGAACTTGTTGAGTTTTGGGAGCAGGACTCAAAAGAAAAACTTTTTCAGAAGGGTTTAAAAAGTCCGAGGTTTAAGTTTTTTTATGTTTTAGCCTCCGCCACCCCACCCCTAGGAGATTATTTTCACCGGCAGAAAAACATTTTCACTTTCGTTCCCCCCCGCGCTCGGATCAGACCGTCTTTATCCTTTTTAAATAAACACACACACCTCATCGCTCTCCTTCCAAACCCCCCTCCATTTACGGTTACGGTTTTTCTCGCCCCCACCACCCCGAAGGGGCCGGTTTAAACCGCCCACCCCCCAAGACCCCAACCGCCAACGAAGCCTGCAATACCGCTCCCGACCGCCAACTGTGCCTGCAGTACCGCTCCCGACCTCCAAAGGCGCTGCAGTACCGCTCCCGACCGCCAAAGGCGCTGCATGACCGCTCCCGACGGCCAATGGCGCCTGCAGTACCGCTCCCGACCGCCAACGGCGCCTGCAGTACCGCTCCGGACCGCCAAAGGCGCTGCAGTTCCGCTCCCTACAGAAAGGCGCCTGCAGTACCACTCTCGACCGCCAACTGTGCCTGCAGTACCGCTCCCGACCTCCAAAGGCGCTGCAGTTCCGCTCCCGACCGCCAACGGCGCCTGCAGTACCGCTCCCGACCGCCAACGGCGCCTGCAGTACCACTCTCGACCGCCAACTGTGCCTGCAGTACCGCTCCCGACCTCCAAAGGCGCTGCAGTTCCGCTCCCGACCGCCAACGGCGCCTGCAGTACCGCTCCGGACCGCCAAAGGCGTTGTAGCACCGTTCGCAACCGCCAACCTTTTCGCCTTGCCTGAGGTGTGGTGACCCTCAGGTTAAGCCAATGCCAGTCATCCCTCTAATGGGAGAGCAGCCCTATGGTGTGATAAGACTGTGGCTTACCTTACCTTTAATGCCACTAGGCTGGCAATCCAAAACCTGAGCCAAACATTCCGAACATGCATTCAAATCCCACTGTGGCAGATGGTGAAATTTGGATTTTATACAAATTTGGAATAAGATACTTGCCTAATGATTGCCATAAAAATCCATCTGGTTCACTGATGTCTTTCAGAGAAGGATGACCGTTGGCCTACATGTGCACCAGAACAACAACAATGTGGCTGATTCTTAACTACCCTCTCAGCAGTTAGGGATGGGCAATAGATGTTGGCCCAGCTGGAAAGTCCTAATCCATGAACAAATTTAAAATAACTTCAAATACGGACTGATTGGCATGGGAGTTTCGAGAACTGCATTATAGTCTTTAAAATGGATACGAGCATGGTTGTTAAGATAGCTGTCAAGGGTCAGGAGAGCTTGACAAATTCTTTCTCAAACTTCATATAGTTCCTAATTGAATCATTCTGTAGAGAACATTTTCTTGAATGGGCATATTTATCTGCAGCTGTTCTGTGGAATTGACACTTGGTATTGTTTGTTGATTATGATAGAATAGAATCCCTACAGTCTGGAAACAGGCCCTTTGATCCAACAAGTCCAATCTGACCCTCAGAGCAACCCATCCAGACACATCCCCCATGACCTACCTAATCTACACATCCCTGAACACTATGGGCAATTAAGCATGGCCAATCCACCTCACCTGCACATCTTTGGAGGAAACCCACACAGACACAGGGAGAATGTGTAAACTCCACGCAGTCACCCCAGGGTGGAAGCGAACCTGGGTTCCTGGCATCGTGAGGCAGCAGTGCTAAGCACTGAGCCACCATGCCACCCTTGCTCCAAACTCAAACTCAAAGACCTTCCAGATGCTGCATCTCCAATTTTGCCACATAACAAAACAGAATTGTAAGAAATCAGTTTGATTCGAACAGGTTGATTAGAAATATCTATATGGAATTAATAAAAACATTTAAAAGCGAGATGGAGTGAAGGGCTGAAGTGATTAAATGGCAGAAGGAGTTGAGCAAATTTCCACTTGAATCCATGCCTGTTTCTCTTGGACAGTTTCAAAGAACAATAACAGCTTTAACTTATTAAGATGTCCAAGATTTCTCACAGTTGAGATATCAAACAAAATTTGACATGGAGCCAAAAAAGAGCATTAGGACAGATGCCAGTAACTATGGTAAAATGTGTAAGTTTTGAGAAGCATTTGGAAAATGGTGAAGAGGTAACAATTTATATTAACTCACAATTGTTTCATATCTATTTCCATAATTATCCCAATGTGTGTTTCGTAAAACATGCTTTGGGATATACTTCCCATCTGAACTTGATACATTGCCAAATAGTTCAATGTTGGTGACTCACAGGACAAACATTAATGTGTTCTCAATCTTGAATCATGTGGTTTTTAAGGAAGGGGTGTGAATGTGTTTAAGAATCAGAACTGAAAGTTCAGAAAAGGCAGATGAAGAACAAGCTGTAAAATGGCAACCAGAAAAGAGGTGTGTGATCTCACCAATGAACTGACCTGCTCCATCTGCCTGGAGATGTTCACCGACCCAGTGTTTCTGGACTGTGAGCATCATTACTGCAGGTCATGCATCTCCCAGAGCTGGGAGAAGACATTAGGAAATGTTTCCTGCCCTGAGTGTCGGCAGGTCTTCAGCCAGAGGAACATCAGGCCAGCCCGGACCCTGGCAAGCATTGTGGAGAAGTTCAGAGAGCTGAAGGCAAAGATTACAGAGCAAGAGGAAGGGGCTTACTGTAAGGAGCATGAGGAGAAGCTGAAACTGTTCTGTGAAGTGGAGAAGGAAATGATCTGTGTGAACTGTTGGAATTCAGACCATAAAATGCATGATGTGACTATTTTAAAAGAAGCTGCCCAGAGAAACAAGGTAGACAATCACTGAGCCACTGACAGTGGGATCATGATGGGGAAGACAGGGTGGTTGGTGGGGGGTGTTAAATGGGAGAGTTTGTTCAAAGAATTGGTGGGAAAGGGAGACAGAAGAGGAGTTACAGCTGAAGTAGGGAGGAAGGAAGAAATATAACAAGAGGAAAGTGAAGGGTATAAGAGGAAAAAAATAGATGTGAAGTGTAGGGGAGAGATATTTGAATAGAAAGGAGAGGTGAGAAGGATTGGGGTTTCCAAGTTATTGAAAGGAGTAGATTTCAAAATACTTTTGTTTCTTGTACAGACTGGGTTTAGAGGCCATTGTCCAAATATGACAACAGTCCTTTCAGAAGTGAAAATAGGAACAGAAAGGACAGTAGAAGTTTAGATCCTGCATTTTGCAAATGAAAATTGATGCTCTATCAAGTGTTAAATTTAAAACTGAGATTTATAGATTGTTATTCACCAAATGTATTACAGGTTAAGGCATAAAGGTAAGCATCAAGATCAGCAATTATCTCATTGATTACAGTCATTTCTATTTATATATAAATTATTTAGCCATGGATGTGAGTTATTTCAATACCTGTGCTTGAGTTTGGGTAACTCAGTGTTGAGTGATACATTAAGGAGGACCCAATATCAGCATTTTTATAGGCCATCCAAGCATTTAGCCTTGTACAAGGGATTTACTGGTGTTGAGCCTTATATGTGAGGTACTCCCAGCTTCAGCTACACAAGTAGAGTACACCAGTGGTTAGCTATGTATTGTATGTGGAATATTCGGGTGTCTGGCTTTGTATACAGTGTATTTCAGATTCTAGCTAGACATTGATTGTTTTCTTTCTGTAGCCATATTCCAGTATCTAAGTATATGCATTTGGTTTTCTAATGTCCAGCCATACATATTGGGCATTCTACTGTCTAGTCTCCACCTATGTAAATCAAGTGTTTCTGCGCCTGGTTATGTTTCTGAAGTACCCCAGTGTCTGTAGCCATATATGTGTTTATTGTGTTGCTGAGATAGTCTAACGGGCATTGCTGCTTCCCGAACGAAGCTCAGACCCTGACTCAAAGCCATTTCAGAGACACCATTGACTTATGTGATGAAGCCTGTTTATTTCATGAATTACACGCAGTTTCACTGGAACTTGCCTTTACTCATATTACTAAAAGTTATTAAATGTTTCAGGAAGAACTCCAAACATATTTGGATTGGTTGGATTGCGAAGTTAAGAACATAACTGAAAATAAAGAGAGTCAAGAGGCAAAAATGGAACAACTGAAGGTAAAAATAGAATAATTCCACTGTTAATTTTTTGAAAAGTCATTCTTGAAATATGGCAAGACTGGGAAATTTTTGTCCATCTCTAGTTGTGCTTGGGATGTTGAATCTACTTGGACATGTAATCCAGGACATTGAAAGCAAACAGGTGGGTTTGATTGAGGATGGGGAGGGGGTGTCACTTTTCAGAAAATATTTTTGACTTAAATCTACCCCTAGCCGATCCACTTTCAGCTTTAACTGAAATTGAAAGTTAGTTGGACAACTAACTTGATTCGGAGAAACAGTTTGAAATTTGAAATATGGTAATGAGGATGGGTATTTTTGCTTTTGGGCTTTTGCTTCTACTGACCAAGCTAGCCTAGAGTTGGGAACTGTAGCAGATTTATCAAGACAAGGTGTTGGATTCAGGAATTTAAATGCTTCCAGATACCTGCCTGAGGAAATTCCACAGCCAGAAGCTTCACCAGTGGCCCTCCCCACCAGTTCCTGACCTCCCTCTCTCACCAGGCGGCTATAACTCCTACACCCACCAGATCCTGACCTCTTCCCCACCTCCTTCCACAACCCCAACCCACTATGCTCCAGTGAGGCAATTTCTGTTCTAGTTTTAGACTCTAATTATTCCTGATCCCTATCCAGGAAGGCTACAATTCTCTCCACCACATGAGCAATGGCATTACTTCCTCTCCCTATCCCCCTCCATGGAGGACCAGGTACCTTCACAGGCTCCAATCCTCTTTGTCACGAGGGCTCCACTTCTGTTCTACCTCTCCCATCCCTACTCCATCAGAGATACTCCAGTCAACCTTCTGGCCATTGACCTCCTCTAACGACTCCTGTTTCCCAGCATAGGTTCACCTGTTCCAATATTGTGTTAAGTTTTGGTCACCTCATTACAGGAAAGAAGAGGCTTTAGAGAGGGTGCAGAGGAGATTTACTAGGATGCTGCCTGGACTGGAGCGCAGGTCTTATGAGGAAAGGTTGAGGCAGCTAGAGCTTTTACAATTGGAGCAAAGAAGAATGAGAGGTGATTTGGCAGAGGTGTACAAGATGATGAGAGGCATTGATAGGGTAGATACCCAGAGACATTTTCCCAGGGCGGAAATGATGATTATGAGAGGGGCATAACTTTATGGGCATTGGAGGAAGGTGTAGAGGAGATGTCAGAGGTAGGTTCTTTATACAGAGAAAATGGTAGGTACGTAGAATGTGCTATGGGCAGTGGTAGTGGAGTCAGATACATTTGAAACATTTAAATGACTCTTGGATAGGCATGTGGATTTGTTTTCTATTCATTTGTAGCATGTGGGCATTGCTGGCTGGCCAGCATTTCTTGCCCATCCCTAATTGCCCTTGAGAAGGCGGTGGTGAGCTGCCTTCTTGAACCACTGCAGTGGATGGTAGTATAACGTAGGCTATGCAGGGTAGTTTGTTCTTAGTAGGATAATAGGTTGGCATAACATCGTGGGCCAAAGGGCCTGTACTGTTCTATGTTCTATGCTGTAAAATGCTGGTAGCGTCTGAGCAGAGGCAATCAGATGTAACATTTTAGACCTTTGATCACTGGAACCTTTTTTTAAATTAATTTACTATTTACCACTGACCCCATGCTGTAGTCCTACAAGACTATTTAGAGCCCACTGTGCCCCAAGCACTTGACTGTGTCCAAGCCTCTGAAGTGAAATTAAGGATTTTTTAAAGGACTTTTTTCCCTTACACTTTGAGACATGGCTATGTATAGGCTCTGGGAAAAGTTAGCAAGGCAATATTTACTGCCCTTTCTTAGAGACCCCGAGAGCATTCACTTATCTACATATTGTGCAGCTAATCAAATTCTTGAACTTGTTCTTGAAAATGTGCAAATGCTTCCTGTATGCACATTGTAGCCTGAAACATAGGTGTTCCACAATCCTGTTTTTATCCTCTCAAACAGTACAGCAGAGACCATTCATCCCATAATGTCTGTGCCAGCTCTTTCAAAGAGCCACATAGTTAGCCCTACACCCTGGCTATTTTCCCATGGTCCTGGAAATCCTTTCCCTTGTCAACCATAAGTCAATATACATTGAAAAGTTGCTGTTTAAGCAGTTTCCACTAACGTGGAGACAATGAATTCCAGATCACAAGGTGAGGACTCTTTCCACTGCATTCTTCCTGAATGTTAACTAGGACCGGTGTTTTCTCTGCTCCAGGTACAATCGGACCAGCTGATGGACACAATTCAAAAAGAGTTTGAGAAGATGCACAACTTCTTGAATGAGCAGGAAGAGATCATGAGAATCAAACTGAGACAGGAGGCGGACAATATGTTAAAAAAATTGGAAGATTACATTGGAGCGCTTAACGATAGAGTCTTGACCAATGAGCAGCTCATCTCAGAGCTACAAACGCGACTAAAAGTAACTGACACTGCAGAATTTCTCAAGGTATCAACTAAAGCGAAAGAAGGAGGTTGCTTGATTTTGGAATTTAGCTTGTTTTGGCATTCATTCCAGTTCTGTTTTTTTTTCTCTTTATTTAGGATGTTAAGGGCTTTCTCACCAGGTATGTTCCTTCTTATTGTGTGCACTTTTACTTTACTTGTTGCTGTTGCTGCTCATGCAAATTATATTATTTTCCCTAGATATGCAGACCGAGCTGAGCTGCCAGAAGAGACTGATGTTGAAATGACCATGGAAATCTTCGGCGAGCCCTTCCAATTTTTCAGAGTTTGGAAGGGAATGAGGAGAATAATCGAGCCAGGTAAGAGCCAGAGTGACCTCTTCGGGCATCCCCTTCACTTTGCTCAACTGCTCGTGGGACGTGGGGGTTGAATAGTCGTCCTTCCATTGAATTCAGCAGGAGTGATGATCGGGCAGTTTCTGTGATGGGTGGCTGGCCTGAGGCGACGTGTGGCAAGTTGAAAATCTGCTCCACATACTTTGCATTGAGCAGCAACTGTTTTCACATTTTGCCGGAAAAACCCTTCATTTGGTGAAATAATAAATATCTAAGTACTGAAATAAAAATGATGACCATGTAACTATTTTGATCGTCATTAAAAACCTATCTGGTTCACTAATATTCTTTCGGGAAGGAACTCTGCCATCCTCACATTGGCTGGGCTGGGCTACATGTGACTCCAGGCCCCCAGCAATGTGGTTGACCCTTAGCTGTCCCCTGGGCAATTAGGGGTGGACAATAAATGCTGACCGAGCCAGAGATGCCTGCATCCCACAAAAGCACAAATATAAATTATTCATGCTGCTCAGTAATATTCTTGGCAAAAATTGTAACTTTCTTTCCTAATTAGGGATGAGTAATAAATGTTGGTCTAGCCAATGACAGCGTTAGATGTGGGTGTCACTGGCCAGGCCGTCATTTATTGTCCATCCCTAATTGTTAAGAGTCAACCATTGTTATGGGTCTTGAGTCATATGTAGGCCAGACAAAGTAAGAAGACAGTTTCCTTCCCTAAATGACATTAGAGAACCAGGTGGACTTTTCTCCCGAACAGTTGAAATATGGTCATTATTCGACTCTTAATTCCAGATCTCTGATTTTTTCTTAATTCAGTTTCCACCACCTGTCATGGCAGGATTTGAACCGAAGCCCCCAGAACATTACCTGAGTCTCTGGATTAATAGTCTAGTGACAATACCGCATGTTGCTGGAGAAAATTGGCAGGTCTGCAGCATTGTGGAGAGAAAGCAAAGAAAACAATTTGGGTTTAGTGGTAGTAGGAACTGCAGATGCTGGAGAATCTGAGATAACAAGATGTCGAGCAGGATGAACACAGCAGGCCAAGCATCATCATAGGAGCAGGAAGGCTGCCGTTTTGGGCCTAGACCCTTCTTCAGAAATGGGCTTTGGGCCTAGGCCCTTTCAGAAGAAGGGTCTAGGGCCAAAACGTCAGCCTTCCGGCTCCTCTGATGTTGCTTGGCCTGCTGTGTTCATCCAGCTCTAATTTGAGTTTAGTGACTTCTTCAGAACTGATAGAAGCAAGAAAACAGTGGTATTTATGCAGATGACCACGGGGTGGCAGTAGGGAGATAGAATCTGGACTGTTTGGAAACAAGTCCACACCAGACCCATCCCCCTATAACCCACCTAATCTACACACCCCTGAACACTACGGGCAATTTAGCATGGCCAATCCATCTAAACTGCATATCTTTGGAGTGTGGAAGGAAACCGGAGCGCCTGGAGGAAACCCATGCAGACACCAGGAGAATGTGCAAATTCCACACAGACAGTCACCCGAGGCTGGAATCGAACGCAGGTCCCTGGTGCTGTGTGTGTGTGTGTGTGTGAGAGAGAGAGAGACTCTAAAGGGTATTCAGAGAAAGGGATTGTTGATGGTAAGCCAAGGAAGAAGAATGGCTAAATAGTTGACAATAGGACAATAAATAGGTGAGAATAGGTTGGTTGTGCTGATTACAGGACCTGGGTGTCAGGTTGGGCAAAGCACAGAGAAGGAAGTATTCAAGATCTAAAATTATTGAACTCGATCTTGAATCCTGGAGGCTGCAGGGTCTCCAGGTGGAAGATGCGGTGATGTTCCTCCAACTTGATCTGAACCTCACTGAGCACAGCAGTAGGTCTGAGACAGAAATGTTGACCAGGGAGCACAGTGGTTTTTTGAAGCAGCAGGGCAACTAGAAACTCATGGTCATTTTTAGAGACAAAATGTAGGTGTCATGCAAAACCATCACCCAGTCAGCATTTTGTCTCCCCAGTGTAGGGGAGACCGCATTGTGAACGGCGAAGACAGTATGGTAGAACAGGATTGTTTCAGATCTCCAGCACCAGCAGCTCATTGTTTTATCGTAGTAAATATTCTTGGCTCTGTGCTATCTACCTGATTTCTCAACCCAGCCAACCAGAAGAAAATTAGTTTGTTAGGCCTGTTATCTACGCTTCTTGTCTGTATGGGTAGCACTGGTGCCTCTGTTAGAATCTTGGGAAGTCTACAGGAAGTTTAAGGTCCATGAATTTGTCTCCTCACATTGCTGGGGCTATTGGATCTCAGTGCATCTAGTTGGGCTTTATGCTACAGATGAGGAGCCAGCATCGAAAATGACATTTTCCAAATTAAAAACCATACGGGCAAGGCTGAAAACATAGCACTGTTAATGTTTTGGAAAACAGCAGCAGTAATGGGGCAGCACTTTCTCAGTCTTGCCCTGCTGGTAGAATTGAGATTAGACTTGATGCTCAAATCTTTACAGTGGGACCTGCACCCATGACTTCGGAACTCAGTGATGGTAATGCTGAGCCAGGTTTGACATCTAAAATCTTGCGTATAATGTACGTGGGAGAGGATGTTCATGGTGTATGCACATATTGAGTTGAATTAGCTTTATTGTCACACATACTGAAATGGGTACAGTGAAAAATTTACAAGTCACTACTTGCGCTACCTACTTTGGTACCTCTACCCAGACACAGATTCTTCAATATAAGTTTTTAGGGAAGAAAAGAACAATTGGAAAAATTAAAAAATAAAATGCCCAGCATTACAAATCGTACGAAAAAATGAGAAGTAGAAATATAAACTGTTCAGAACAACAGTCCTTCCAAACCAGTCCATGCTGGCACGTAGCCTCCCGTCCACACTAAGCCTTGACTCCAGACTGTGCTAGGCTTCACCTCAAGGTTGGGAGATCGCTCTGGAATCACCTTGAGACTGGAAGTCCTGGCTGAGCCCATGCCCGGCCAAAAGACCACCATATTGGGCTGGGAGACCACCATACCATGCCGAAACACCGCCACACTCAACGGATAAAGCATTCTTTCTCAAAGGCAAGGGACCTTTGAACTGAATATGGGTGATGATTAGAAGATATGTCTTGTTAGTTAGCTTTAATATGAATATAATACAAGTGAGAAGGTCCAGTTCAAATGCATTGCCACTCGCCTTTTGCTAGACAGGTCTCAGAGCATCCTAAAATATCCTGTGAAAGCAATGCGGCAATGTGATAGATCTGAGAGATTATTTGGCTCCATGGTTTCCATGCGGAATTGTTGACACTTTTCCACCTCTCAGTTGCTAATAGATGGATATTGGGCTGCTTACTCTTCAATCCCGTCAACCATATCTTATCAAACAAAAACAAATTGTTGGAAAGGCTCAGCATCTCTGGGGAGAAAGTAGAATTGTTTCAGGTCCAGTGGCCTTACTTCAGATCTCATTGTAGTGAGGAAAAGATTGGTATTTGTGCTGAAGATGAGGTGGATGGAGGAGAGAGGAGTAATGGTAGGACAGACAAAGGAATGAGAGAACCACTGTGTGCTCAATGAGGACCATGAGTGGTAGTCGCCCATGTGATGACAAGGCCTGGCCTGTGGGGGTTGGGTAAAGACATGGGAGAAGATGTTCAGGCCCTAAAACTATTGAATCAATATCAAGTGCAGCAGGCTGTAGTGTCCCCAAGCAGAAAATGAGATGCTGTGATTCCAGCTTGCGCTGAACTTCACCGGAGCACTGCAGCAAGACTGAAACAGAAATGTTGGCCAGGGAACAGGATGGTCTGTTGAAATGGCAGACAACCGGAAGCTCAGAGTAATTTTTATGCTAAGAAGGTCACCCAGTCCGTGTTTCATCTCCCCAACCATGTCTTCTAATCGCCAACCATGTTCAGTCAGTAGTTCTCCATTGGTGGTGCTGTTTTCAGTCCATTAACATTACTTTCAGCCTTGTCCTTTTGAACCAGTAAGGTCTCATAACTTGGAAAACTGTTAGTCTTGGAACTCAAAATGCTTGAATATAACACACTAGTCTCTGAGTTTGGAAAGGCAGAGATCACACTGATTCTAATCAATGTAGATTTGAACTGTCATGAAATATCGATTTTAAATAAACTGAACCACATAAATGGGGCTGAGCGAATGTGAAGAAGTTCTTCATATACCTGTCCCTGAGGCTCCCTGTTTCCTGGGCCGAGGAAGCTGGTGAGGACACCTCATCATCTGTACACATGTCCCGAATCAGTCATGTTTCTCTTATATAACGGCTTCCCATTTGGGTTCTCTTCCAGTTCCAGAGTCTCTCACCTTGGACCCAAATACAGCAAATAGTCAACTGATCATTTCCGAGGATCTGAGGAGTGTGCGGCACAGTAGTGAAGAGCAGGATGAAGAGGAAGATCTTCCTGATCCACTGGAACGATTTGATGAATACTTGTACGTTTTGAGCTCACAGGGTTTCACATCAGGGATTCACTATTGGGAGGTAGATCTTAGAAACAAGGTCCAGTGGGTTATAGGTGTCTGTGGAGAGTCTTCCGGGAGGAAGGGAGCCTTCCTACCTTTAACTACAGAAGGATATTGGGTTGTGAGTTTGTTTAATGAGAATGATTACAGAGCATCAACTGTGGAAAGTACCACCATTCCTGTTAAAGTGAAGCCTTGGAAGCTGGGCATTTACCTGGACTATGAGGGAGGAGAGCTGACATTTTACAATGCAGATAACATGTCTCACCTGTACACTTTCATTGACACATTCATTGAGAAACTCTTTCCCATCTTTAGTCCCTGTAATAACCTAACTGGTAAAAATGGTGAATCACTCACACTGCTCACTGGTTAACAAATCTCTGCTTTGCTCCCTTCTGTGTACAAGAGGAGAAATCTTGGGGTTGCTGGGAAAAACGAATTGCATCAGTTAAGCCATTCTACTCTCTTAAAAATTAAATCAGTCAGGTGGGGCACTATAACAGAGTCAAAATCAAATAGTCAATAGAAACATTCAGAACTGGAATGAAAACTTAACAAAATGTTGCTATTCGGGGTGATGATACACCGCAGCCTCTGCAGTGCCCATTGGTCTTGAAAGGCCTCTCTTGTGCCAGTGGGTACTGCCTGGGCCCTGCTGATGTCCACCTTCACTAGCCTTTAGTACTTTGTTGCAACTGATTGGCTCTGTTGGCAGTTATCCAACCTACGCTCCGTCCAATCGATATTCAATCTCATTGACTTCAATAGCAATATCTGGAGCTGAATTTTCAGTTGAGGTTGGGACCATTTTGAAGATGGTTTAGGCTCATAATGTGGTAGCACTACAATCCTGAAGGTCAGGATTGGATGGTGGGCTGTTGCCAAGTTGTAGGTAGTCAGCCATCTGCAATCCAATGTGCTTCAGGGGCCAATTAAGACCTGGTTCCCACACCAACAGGGATATCCAATTGGCATTGTAGGCAGCCCACAGGAACAGTGCAGACCAGGGCAGGTAGGTGGGAGAAGGGTCACCCCTCCAGGATCATGCTCTGACCTTCTCCCTCCTTGTCTCTACCTTTAGACCAGCTGTTCACAGAGCTCAGCTGGTGGGTCTGTCAATCTGAGGATTGGAGGGTCTCCCATTGGGCCTCCAGTGTTCATGGTCAACCTGTCATAGCTGATTGGATGGTGACTGTGTTCTCTGGCTTATAGTGGGCTCCTTATTTTAAAATTGTCTACAATGAAACATGTGTCTTGTAAGTGGCAACTGATGCAGTTCTGGCTATTTTGCATTCCTACCATTCAACCCCCACCTTTCTTTATGTTTGTGTCTCACACTTTGCTATATTTGTCCATCTAGCTGTCTATGTATCACACTGCCTTTGTTCATTTGTCTATTTGTAGTGTTTATAATTTCCAATGTCATTCTCTTGTATTCTGTAATAGCAGTAAGAGACACTTAATCACCAATAGTGACAGATGCATACCACATTAGTGTGTGAGCTGCAGACAACCCGTCTGTCGAGAGGCACTCAGCCTGCTGCAACTACCACTTCCTCTTTTGCTATTTTATGAGCTTCGAGATGTTCACCATTAAGCTACTGTCAAAAAGTCTCTGGTTTATATTCAGCTGATTTATGATATACCAGTTGTCACCGCAAGAGATTCAGAAGGCAAATGCAACCTTATAAATGATTCCAAGGGGAATTGAATATAAAAATAGGTATGTTCCACTACAGTTGTATGAAATACCATCTAAAGTATCGAATACAATATTGATCTTTTTATTTAAGAAAATACCTTATTGTGCTAAAATCAGTTCGGAAAACATACACTTGGTAGATTCCTGGGATGAGGGAGTTATCCGATGTGCAAAGGTCAAACACTTGGGACTGTATTCATTGGAGTTTAGAAACATAGATATGCAGAAAATAGGTGCAGGAATAGGCCATTCAGCCCTTTGAGCCAACTCAATTCGATATGATCGTTGCTGATCATGTAATCTCAGTATCCCACTCCCACTTTCTCTCCATACCCCTTGATCCCTTTAGCCACAAGGGCCATGCACAGCTCCCTCTTGAATATATCTGATATAGTGGCCTCAATAGCTTTCTGTGGGAGAGAATTCCACAGGTTCACAATGCTCTGAGTGAACAAATTCTTCCTCATCTCAGTCCTGAATGTTGTGACCAAGCCTGGATGGAAATATTCAATTTGGGGCCCTAATAAATCTGAATTTAGCCAGCCGCATGTCATTGTTCGATCGAAGCAACTTAGGAACTAGAATGGAATTCACTTAAAACTTTGCTGAAATTGAGGGACTTATTTGATTTGTTTTCAGCAGTTTAACAGGCCTGTTTCTCAGAAGCGATCGTGAAATATTGAAACAAATTCCATGAATAAGTAAAACTAAAGTAATCATTGTTCTGTTGCAAAATATACTCCTCTCTCATTACAGAGAGATGACAGATGGTGGTTTAACCTGAGGGTCACCATGCTTCAGGCAAGGGGGAGGGGTTGAGAAGGAGGGTTCTTCATGATAAGCCCAATTAGTGTAGGAATTGAACTGTTGGCATCACCCTGCATTGTAAACACGTTGTGCTGCCGTGAGAGCTAACCAGCGTCCAATATATTTTGCAGGGAAGGTCAAACAGTAGCAGTGCAGAGAGAGACAGAAGGCAAGATAAGGGGCATGGTTTGACAAGGGCAAGAAATATAGTACAACCCAGGAATTCCACCAGAGCAGAAGACCATATGATCGGGAAGTCTTAGTGGCCATGAACAAATTTGAAAACAAGTTAGTAAAAGCTGCCAAGCAACAAGATTTACAAAGCTGGTGAGAATTTGGGGTGTAGGATAGGGCATAACTAATGCTGGCACATGCAGGGTAAGTATATCTGTTGATGGGAACTGTGAGGCTAAAGCAAGGTGGTGACTCAAGATGTTGAAGAGAAACCAAGGATCAAGATATAAGTGTAGATTCAACAATAACAAGAAAAGACTTGTGAAAATTTCCTTATTTTTCTGAGCAACAAATACTTCGGAGTGTGGATCAATTGATACTAAAGCTGCATTTCTGCCAGGAGATCACCTTAAGAGTCAAGTGTTTCTTTGCTCTCCGAAAGAGGCACAAAACACACAGTATGGACATGCTGCAAGTTAAATCAATGTGAATATGGCCCAAATGATTCCTCTGGAATCTGATATTTCTCAGTAAGGTCTTATATTCATAGATTCATATACCACAGAAAGGGCCCTTTGACCCATCGACACAACTACCACTAAGAGTGCACTTATCCCAGTTTCCTGCACTTGTCCCGTATACTCGAGTGTATGATATTTTAAATACTTAGCCAAATATTTTTTAAAAGTTGTAGAGTTTCTAGCCTCCACTACTTTCCCAGGCAGTGAGTTCCAGATTCTCACTGCCTGCTGAGTGAAAAAGTTTTTATTTTCCCAATCCCCTTTCAATCACCTGCCTAAAAATATGCCTCCCATGATTGCCTCCTTAACCAAGGGGAACAGCTGCTCTCTCTTCACCCTGTCCATATATCTCAATCTTATACACTTCAGTCATATCACCCTCAATCTCCTCTGCTCAAAAGAAAACAATCCAAGCCTATCTAATCTGTTCTTATAGCTCAGTTTCTCTATTCAAGGCAACATCGTGGTGAACTTCCTCTGTAACCCCTCCAGTGCTATCACATCTTTCCTGTAGTGAGATGACCAGAACTACACAGTTCTCCAGATGTTGCCTGACCAATGCTCTGTATAATTCTAACATTACCCCCTGGCTCTTATATTCTGTGCTATTACTGATGAAAACAAGTGTTCCATATGCCTTCTTAACTATCCTATTCATGTGCTGTGCCAACGTAAGGGATCTGTGAATAATTACCTTGAGGCACCTTTGTTTCTCTAAGCTACCCAGTGTCCTGCCACTCATTAAATACTCCCTCATCTTGTTTCTTCCTCCAAAATGCATTACCTCACATTTATCAGAGTTAACTACCATCTGCTACTGGTCTGCCCATCTGATTAACCCATCAATATCTTTCTGTAATCTACAATCACCTTCTTCACTAATAAACACCCTACTGATCTTGGTGTCATCTTAACATTCACCATACATTTTCATCCATATCACTCATGGATATAACAAACAATAAGCGTCCTAGTGCTGATCCTTGTGATGCAACGCTGGACACTGGCCTCCATTCATTCAAACAGCCTTTTACCACTGCTCTTTGGGTCCTATTACTGAGCTAGTTTTTGATCCATCTCACCAGGTTTCCCTCAATTCCCATGTGTTTTTACCTTCTCAATCAATCTCTCATGTGGGAGTCAAAGACTGACAAACCCTGTCAAAGACTTCACTAAAATTTATTTGGCTTAAATCAACTGAACTTCTTTCATCCACACTCTTGATCATATTTTCAAAGATTTCTAGCAAATGTGTTAGGCATGAACTCTGACAAAGTCATATAGACTATCAACCCATGCCTTTCCAAGTGGATATTAATTCGCTCCTTCAAAATCTTCTCCAGTAGTTTCCTAACCACTGACATGAGACTCATCAGTCTCTAATTTCCTGATTCATCACTACCACCCTTCTTCAAAAGTGGACACACGTTAGCCATCATCCAATTCTCTGGCACTTCCCCTGTGGCCAGAAAGGAATTAAAACTTTGTTTCAGAGCCCCCGCAATTTCTTGCCTCACCTCCCACAGCAGTCTGGACTGCAATTCATTTGAGCCAGGGGATTGATCTGTTTTTAAGCCTGACAGAGCCTCCAATACCCTTTCATTTCCTATGTCAAACTAGGCAAGATCCACACAGTCGATTTTTCCCGAATTCTGTACTTAGGTTCTCCTTTTCCAGACTGAAGACTGAAGAGAAGTATTCATTCAACACCCTCCCAATGTCCTGCAGCTTCACACACAAGTTGCCCCCTTCCTCTGGTTAGCCTCTTTCCTTCAATTATTTATAAAATATCTTGGGATTCTCAATAATCCTGGTTACAACTCCTTTCCCAAGCCTCCTCTTTGTTATTCTATTTTTCCTTCTTAAGTTCTCTCCTCCAATTCCTGTTCTTCCTCCAGGGACACAGCTGAATTGCACACTTTGGAGTTTTCAGAAGCCCAACGCTTTTTCTTTATCCAGTCCTGAGTTGTCCTAGACACGCAGGGTCTCTGAATGTATTGCTCCTAAATTTCCTGCTGGAGAGTACATGTTAGACGTGCAATCTCCCCAGCTCCTTTTTGATGGCCTCCCATTGCTTTGCTGCTGACTTTCCCTCAAGGAGCTATTCCCAGTCTACTGTGGCCAGTCCTGCTTTATTTCAACAAAATTTGCCTTCCCCTCATCCAAAGCCTCTTTTTGCAGGTCATGTTTTTTTTTCCCATGCCCACAACAAATTTGATCCATGCTGTGTTGTGATTGCTATTGTCTAAATGTCCCCCACTGTCAAATCAGACCCTTGACTTGCTTCTTTCCCCAGAACCAGATCTAGCATTATGCCATCCCGGTTGGGGCTTCTACGTATTGATACAAAAAACTCCCAAGAATTCAAGAAATTCACACCTGCTAAACCCTTCAAACTACGGCTATCCGAATCCCCGAGAATAACTACCTGATTGTTACTGTTGTACGCCTCTGTGAACTGTCTTTATATTTGCTCCTCTATTCCCTCTGCCCCCTTAACTTTCCTAAGTTCCACCGACAAAGCCTTGTTTGAGGACCCTTCCAAGATAATGCAGTAATTGACTCCTCAATTAATAATGCTACATCGTCAGCTTTTTGCCCTCCTGTCTCACCTAATGATCCTACATTCCAGAATGTTGAGTTGCCAGTCCAGTCCTTCCTTCAACCATGTCTCTGTGATAGCAACAATATCGTATTCATTTGTCAAACCACTTCATTAACTCATCAGTATTACCTATTACATTCCTAGCATTAAAGACCATTCAGCTTTGCCTTACTCTTTTGACGCTCAACATAAATGACTGAATTCAGTGTGACTGGCTTCCTTGGTCGTAATATGAACTGTCTCTGTCTCACTGATATTCTGTGTCATCTCCACCTGCCAGACTAGTTTAAACTCTTCCCAACAGCAATAACAAACCTACCTGCAAGGATGTTGGTCCCAGCGTGGTTCAGGGGCAGACTGTCACATTTGTACACATCCCACCTTCCCCAGAAATGATCCCAGTGATCCAGGAATCTAAAACCCTCTCTGTTTGTGCCAACTCTTGAGCCACATGTTCATCTTTCCTATTTTCCTATTTTTAAACTTGCTAGCGCGTGGCACCAGGAGTAATCCAGATATTTCAAACACTAAGGTCCTTTTTTTTTAAAACTGCCGTCTAGATGCCTGAATTCTTGATGCAAGACCTCATTCCTCACTTTTGCTCATATCAATGGTATTAACATGCACTGTGACCTCTAACTCATCACCCTCCTCATTCAGTAAGCCCTCCAGCCATTCCATGACACCCCTGGCCCTGGCACCAGAGAGGCAACACACCATTCTGGTGTTTCATGTTTGACAGCAGAAATGCCAGATGGCTCCCCCAACTAAAGAATCCCCCATCACTATTGTTCTTCTTACCAAATACTGGGCTATCTCCAGTTAAAAGCAGACCCTATCATGTTTACTGACCCCATTTGGGCAGATTTCAGGCATCCCTATGATGCATGCAGATGATTTTTTCTGTGGGTTGGAGATTGAATTAACTTAAATAGACTCAAAGCTGAAATCAACATTGGGTGTCAGATTTCTGGGACTTTTAAGTTCATTGCTC
Organism: Stegostoma tigrinum; assembly: GCF_030684315.1. Taxonomy (NCBI): domain Eukaryota; kingdom Metazoa; phylum Chordata; class Chondrichthyes; order Orectolobiformes; family Stegostomatidae; genus Stegostoma; species Stegostoma tigrinum. The sequence goes on along the minus strand of NC_081387.1, from coordinate 16,292,005 downwards.
AGGAGATCAGGCAGAATTAATCAAGTGTGAATTTACATCAACAGTTTCATTCAGAAAATGTTAGCCCAAGTGCTACTAGACAGATCAGGTCCTCAGAGAAAGCTGCAGTGGACAAAATAAGAGATCACAGCACCTATCCATACGGAGAAGCATCACATGCTAGTTTAAATGATTCAAGCATGTTTTAAGGGAAAAATATTGTACTTTGTAAAAGTCAACTTTTATAAAACCATTAATGCCTTGCCAAGTGCCCTTCTTCAATTCCGCAGAACAACTTTCCTCAGGTATACACTGAATGGATGCAAATCTGTTACTATTTGGGTTTGAATTTACTCTGGAGTTTCATTCAACCCAAAAAGATCTGAGCTCAGAAATGTTCTGAGGGCACAGCACACTTCTGGGTTTTCCTGACAATCAACATTTGTTTCATGATTCTTAATTCCAGATGATTTTTATTGAATCCAAATTCCATCATTTTCCAAGCCAGGATTCAAACCCTGGCCCCCAGAACATTAGCTGAGTTTCCAAATTAACGGTCAAGCAATAATACCACCAGGCCGTTGCCTCCCCAAACGAATGTTACCAAATAAAAGCAAAACACTCCAGTTGCTAGAAATCTGAAAGTGCTGCAGAAAATCTGTGACGAGGTCATTCTAGACTCCAAATATTAACTCTGTTGCTCTGTCCACAGATGCTGCCAGTCCTGCTGAGTTTCTCCAGCACTTCCTGAAAATAAATTACTGCCCTGCTGTGATAAGATTGCTGTTTGAAAACAGACTGCCCTGGAACAAAGTGACAGTTTCCATTCGTACACCCCCTCATCCAACAATAAATGAGTCCTCAATGTTTCATAGGCAATTAATTTATTTGAACATTGTCTCTCCTGGTTTGTGGGAAACAAAATTAACATTCGGCACAGAGTTACACACACTGAGAATGGATAATTGCTGTAGCCTTTTCATTGTCCGGTGTAGCATTGATCAAGAGGGAATAGCCCAAATACTTGATTAAAATTAGCTGATTTCCATTGGGGTTGTCAGTAAGAAGTTTAAAGTTGAACATTGGCACCTAAACTAGGTATAGGTCAATCACAGTCCCATAACTTTTACTAGAAAGTACAAGTATGGGAGACAAGTGAAGAATGGGCTGTGCCTCCCACAGTACTTTCCCATACCTAATACCTGTCCTTTGCCTCCTCCTTATTCACTGTGCAAGGCCTAGAAACACAGCTGGAGCAGCAATTTGCTTGTACTTCTTTCAATTCCCCTCTACACTGGAAAGACCAAGCTGAGACAGTGTGACTGTTTTGCAGAACATTTCTGCTTAGTCCCTTAGGGTGACTCCAACTGTCTAGTTGCTGACCATTTCAATAAACCCTCTTGCTGCTGTGCTAAACATTTCTGTTTTAAGCCTAGCACAAAGTTGCAGTGAAACCAGCACAATCAGGAGGGACAGCACTTCTAAGGCAATTAACATTCTTCAGGACTCAGTGTTGAGAATGAACACAGTCCTGCATTTTGATTATGTCCCCATCTCCCTGCAACTGTTGTGTATAGTTTGATCGCTGCAAAATCAACCTATTTTTGAGAATTTATGTCTTCCATTACCACCTATTTCACATCAATATCACTCATTTACTATGCAAACTCTCTATGCATTTTGCTCTGGGCACTCTCAACATCTGTTCCACTCACTCCTCCTTCAGCATAAAGATCATTACTGTCTATTCCCCTTCAATTCGACAGAACAGTCATTTTTGACTCAGAAAGTGAATTCTGTTTCTGTCTGAATGAATGCTGACTGATGTTGGAGTTTCAGCTGCGGTTTCTGTCTTTATTTTGGATCTCCAGCATCTGCAGTACTTTGCTTTTCATTGGAAAGGGAAGCACAACACTTTTTAAAGGTCTGTTAGCGGCGGTGGAACCTCAGACACACAACTTCTGAGCCAGTAATGGATACCTTCCAAATGCCATTTTACCAGCACAGGAATGGTTACCACTACAAAAATATCCTGACAGTACACACATGCATGCACCCATGCAGAAATGGAAGCCTCATTTACAGCCATTCCTTGACGCACAGAGAAGTCTTAATGGATGCCCTATAGCTATGACAATGTTGCCTGAAGATGCAGCTCCCAGCAACACTTAATCTCCACTGCCAATGCCCACATTTTGTGTCTTACTCTATCGTTGATGGGGCCACATTATGTAGACATCCTTTTGTCTTCCTAAAGAATTGAAGGACAGTGCCTCTTATCAGTACTGCACTTGTAAAGTACCAGCTAATGTCGATGTGAGATTGGGTCCAGCCTTCAGTTCAGCAGCACAATTGCTCCACTTCATAGAAAATTCCAGTGTTTGCTGCCATTGTACCTTCCTTTGACTTTTTTTATATTTAACCTTTTTTTTCCTAAATGACCTGTGTGCGAATGTTATTACAACCTCTGAGTAGGTGTAACTTGAATGCAGGCCTCCAGGTCCAGAGGTAGGGATAATACCAATGTTCCACAAAAAGGCCCACCTCTGTATCTAGGATAACAAATTGTGGAGGTGGAGGAACATTCTTTCAAATGCCACTGACATTTTACCAGCGCAGGAGTGGTTACCACTACAAAAATATCCTGACAGTACACACATGCACGTTCCCACGCAGAAATGGAATCCTCATTTACAGCCATTCCTTGATCCACAGAGAGGTGCCTCAGTTTAATGGAAGCTCCTCTCACTACGATGATGTTGATTCAGACATTCTTCAGAAAATTCAGAAAAATGGTTTTCTGGAGGAGGGTCCAGATAGGAAATGTCAGCTTTCCTGCCTGCCCTGACAGAACTTGTTGGAACTGACATGCATTTAAGGTAAAGTAAATGGCTGATGTAATGCAGATATAGGCCCCCTCATGTTGTGCGCTGATCAAAGTTCAGACCTTGTCTTTCTCTAAAATGTCTGAAGTCATTTTGAATAAATACATTTAATGAAATATTTACTTTTAAATTTACTGAGATTTCAATGTTTGTCACACCTCTGAAGAGCGTAAGAGCATTTTGCCCAAATTGAGACTCAAGCTGGCTGGTGGTTTGAAGATGCATAATTGAGATTTGAAAGTTATTCTCAAGGCTGAGAGTATTAACTGCAAGAGACAGACAATCACTAGTAAAGAAGAATACATAAACTGAACAGCTTTGCTCTTTGTCTTTCTTTATGTATCTACTTCAACACTGCATAAATGAACAACCAATTGCTCCTGTAGGCATAAATATTGATACGTTCTCATATCTAGTTTCCTGTTTTATTTTACTAGTGGCTCATTGCTTGATTGTGGTTTTCAATTCCTTTTTCAGAGACTTGAACCCACATTGTGACAATTATAGAACACATGCTTAAGACTTTGGCTTACCCGAAGTCAGCTCCTGTCTGCCAATTTGGGCAGATGTCAAAGGTCCCTAGACTATATTTTGAAGATGAGCCAGAGTGTTCCTGTTGTCCTCAATCATGCCTGGACAAATGTCACTAAAACAAATGACCTGGTCCATATTTCACTTCACCTTTGAAAATCTTGCTGTCTGTAAATTGACAATCTGCTGTCTACATTGTATCAAAATCTCTGCTTTAAGTACTTCATTGGTTGGAGAATGCTGTGGGACATTCCAAGGTCATGAAAGGTTCTCAATTTTGTTCGGTCTTCTCTCACCCACCACAAATTTCAATCACAAAAGCTGCACAAAGCCTTCCAAACGTCTATACGAAGATAAGAGATAGAACTATGAATAGGTCATTCAGTCCCTTAAAGCCTCCTCCACCATTCAATAATATCGTGGCTGATCCAACATAACTCATTTCGACTTTCCTCTCCTACCCTTATAACTCTGGACTTTCCTACTGATCAAGAGTCTGACTGAGGGCCAGAACAGAGCAGAACATGGGCTGCCTGATCATGAGCCTTACTGCCTTGAGCAGTGCCAAGGGGATTTTCAGTCTCGTGCAGAAAGGATGCCCTGCATCATTATAGCATGCTACATCCTTCAAATCTGAAGCCAACAAAGGCTGGATGCCCTGAATGCAGCAGGTCAACAGCAATTTTCCGAGGATGATGATGGGGCGTACAATCCAGATGTTAAGCTTGAGTGACATCCAAGGAAGCAGGACATTACTCTGCCTGACTCTGTAAAATGAGGAAGATTTCTTTCCTCATTTTCAATAAAAGCTAACTTTCCTGTTCACGGCTGTGAATATTCTGCAATGCTTGTGCAAGGTGTCCCACAGGACGCCACTATTTCCCAGTCTCTCACCATTTAATGACAATCCACTCTTCCCTTTTTCCTGCCAATGAAGATAAAGAGTAGGCCCGGTGCATGGAGCTGTGGAGGCACAAGGGGGTGGCAGAGCCTGGCAGCGACTGGGGCCCAGCATGAGCCCGGATGACGGCAGAGATGATTGGTGATCGGCTGTGAAGGTTGGCAGCAGCGGCAAAGTGGCAGTCAGGGCTGAAGCCTTGCGAGCAGTGGCGTACCCCTGCCCAGATGGGTCTTAGCCCAACACGGGTGGAAACATGCCCAGAGTGGGGGGAGAGTGAGGCCTCTTGTGGAATTGTAATGTTTGACATTTCAGCTTTACTTCTTCAATTTTATACCTTTGTACTAAGGTAATGGCAACTTTTGAAATTATTTTTCTATTTCTGTAACTAATGTTTAGTACCTCGGTATTTTTTGCCTAAGATGATGCCATATATGGTGACATTGTACACTTTTCACTGTACTCTTGCGCCCCGTGCCTGAGTACACAGGCCTAAAACTAAACTTAAACTTCTGCAACACCTTATTTTATGTTGTATTTTTAACATCTTTAAACTTTGCAAGCTGCTTTACAATGCCCTAAGTCACTTAAGCTCAATATTGGGGATCCATAAACTCACAATAAGGCAAATTAATCAGAAGAAATTACTGCAAACTCTAAACCTGTTTCAGCAGGCTCGAGGGGCTGAGTTGTTTGCTCCTGTGGCTAGTCCTTAAGGCAGCTAGAATTATGCAGCTGCTATCTGCAAAAACAGAATGCCTTCAACTAGAACTCTGAAAACGTGCTAACCACAAATAAATGATGACAATGAAAGCAGAGTACTATTGCAAGATGTCATAAAAGAGTGTACATATACCTGTTCACAGGCGTGTGCTGTTCATGAGAATTTACACATGTTTATGATTTGTATGATGTATAGTTAAAGCTGGAGTTATGCTCATGCTGTTACTTTGCTGAAGATGTAATATTACATCATGTTACAGAAATTGTCACAATGATTGTGGAAATATGAGTTTGGAAGCTCATCTTAAGGATAAATATAATACCATTGCTGTGATGAGACAGGTTAATCTCAGACCATTGGGATGAAGTCAGAAGCACCTCCTAATTTGTATTATTGTAATAATGATTCTATCATCATGAAGGGCTTGTAAAAATAATCGCGAGGTAACTATAAACAAACCTATCGGTTTGATGAATAACTTTTATAAGCATCTTTTCTCCAATACAACAGACAGTGGAGCCCAATTTCTTACCATCCTCAAGCGTAATCTTTGGGGCCGAGGGAATAACTAATTGGGCCTTTGATGGCGAATGGAGATTCACCATTTTCCCTCTCTGTCCCAGTAAATTCATGGATGGCCTAACCACTCTGCCAGGAATTGAGATAATTAATGAGCAATTAATAATCAAAATAACTGGCTGTTTCTGAGAGTGACAGGCACTTACCCAGTAACAGCTGCAAACTCACCATGTGGGAAACCTAAAAATCATGTCCTGGCCATATTTCCTGTCAGGTTCCGGGATGGGTTCCATGTTCTGTACCTAAGCGAGGGACTCCATGTTGGGAATGAGGTTTGCTGAGGGTTCTGAGCTTGTATTGCTGCAAACACTGTGACCTTCACTGTGTGACCTTCATCCAACACCATTCACCCATGATCTTTGGCTTTCCTGGGATTCAAGTGGGTGCTTTGATGGCAGCAGCCACTGTTTCATTGGTAAGTTCGCAAGGAGCCCGCTGCATTTGTCATTCCGCATGAGCTCAAAGTGTGAATCCAGGTTGCGCAGTTACGATGACTGTCTGGATACTGAAATATCCACTGTTATAGACTCCTCTCTGAATGAATTTGTTTTTGCAACCTGCCCTCTCTAGATTGCAAAAATAAAATCAGTAAATGCTTTCACAATTACCTCCACAGACATCATTCAGATGGAATAACATAATACCTTGGAAATGAGATAGCAAGAACTGCAGATGCTGGAGCCACAGATAACACAGTATGGAGGTGGAGGAACACAGCAGGCCAGGCAGTATCAGAGAAGCTGGAAAGCTGATGTTTCAGCTCGGGGCCCTTCTTCAGAACCCAAAATGTCAACTTTCCTGCTCCTCTGATGTACCTGTGCTCCTCCAACTCCACACTGTGTTATATCTTGGAAATAACAAAGCGTAGAGCTGGATGAACACAGCAGGCCAAGCAGCATCAGAGGAGCCCGAAGGCTGATGTTTTGGCTGTGGTTACTACTTTTACACAGCAGGCATGCTGTTTTTGCAAATGCAAAATTCTAACCTCATAAGCAAGTTTAGAGCTTGAAATTATTTATTATGGTGCATTTGCCTTATTAAGAGCTTATGGATCCACCAATATTGAGCTGATGTGACTTGGTCCATTGTGATGCAATGTGGAAATGTTTAACAGCATCAAAATAAGTCATTGCAGAACTATATCAGCATTGGGAGGAAAAAGAGATTAGCAGAATGTCATGAAGTAATGGAAAACCAGAACAAATGACATCCATTGGGAGAACTTGCGCAAGCTTTGTGGATTATTAGCATGCTTACACCATAAATTTATCCTTTATAATGTTAGAAGGAAGATATTTTTCTTGTGTTAAATAGTCACATGGAGCAGATTTTTTTTCTCTATTCATTTGTGAGATGTGGGTCTCACTGGCTGGCCAGCATTTATTGCTCATCCCCAGTTGCCCTTAGAAGGCGCTGGTGAGCTGCCTTCCTGATTTTTGGTAAATTTCTGCAGTGCATCTTGTAGACAGTACACAGTGCTGCTACTGAACGCCGATGGTGGAATGGGTGGATGTAGAGCTAAACGAGCAGGCTACTTTGTCCTGGATGGTGTTGAATGTGGCTGGGGCTGCACCCATCCAGGAAAGGTTCATGACAGTCCTGAGTTGTGATTTGTAGATGGCGGAAAGGCTTTGGGGAGTTGAGAGGTGAGTTACTTGCCTCAGTATTCCTAGCCTCAGACCTGCTCTTGTAGTGACTGTGTTTATGTGCTGAATCCAGTTAAGTCTCTGGACAATGAAGTCAGTTGATCAATGCCCCGGGCAGAAACTGTGCTCCTGCTGTTGGCATTACCTACAGAGACAGGCAGAGGAATGTTGGAAACGTGGGCACACCAGAGGTACTGGGTAATTGGAATGAAGGAAGGAGGGGTCCTCCAATGCTCTTCCTTTTGTGTTGCTTCTGCCATGAGTGTAGATTGATGGAATGATTGGTCTCTGCCATAGGGAAGCAGACAGAGCATTATACTGTGTGGGTGGCCTGAAATGACCTTTTACTCCATGACTTCCTTCTCATTGATTGCCAGGGGAAGGACGGAGTGCGACACCTTGACCTCACAGCTGGGTCTACATCCATTCTGGGAAACAGGCTGGTGCCAGCAGCTATCCGCAGAGAGGAAACATGACATGCGGACACCCAAGATATTTCTCAAAGCCTGCAGCAGTTCAGGCTGAGGAGGGTGAACCTGGGTCTGGGCAGGACACTCACAGCAGCACTGATCCTAACTGTCCAATCTTTCAAAGTCAACGGGACACACAATAAACCAGGTACCATCTGCCTGGGTTGTGGGGGTTTGGTCTGCAGGTAGACACAGTAGGAGGAACAGGAAGAAGAGAATGGTACTGAGGGCACACAGTTGGTACAGGGGAAAGATGCTCATGAGCAAACCATCATTTTGAGAAATATATTGCTGTATCGAGTTGCAGATTTGGACACTAATGATAACACTGTAGATATTTCAGCCTTTTTGAATGGCCTGGGTATCTACCTGGGTGGAGCTTAACGGATCTTAAAACATCCCAGCATCTTAAATGTAGTCTTTTGAAACTTAACAATTGTCAGCCCTCCAGTGAATTGCCCAATTATCGGCGCGACAAATCCGGCAATGCTCCGGAACTAAAAACAATGCAAAACAAGGAAAACACTATCTTCAGGATTTCTGTACTGGTTCTAATCCTTTACGGATTGGAGCAGCTTTTGAAAACTAAACTCCCATGTCCATGTACAATGAAATTTTTGCCTACTGTTTTATCTGCTTGCCTTCGACGATGTTGCTCATGGTCAGCCTAATGCTGCAATTTAGTTAAGATCGATGTAGCTGTTACAAAAAGAAGGTTTAGTGGTACATGTCCAAATGGGACTAGATTGATTTAGGACATTTGGTTGTCATTGATAAGTTGGACCAAAGGACCTGTCTCCATGCTGAACAACTCTATGACCCAACCTTTGGACTGTGGGAGGAAACCCGAGCACGCAGTGGAAACCCACTCAGACACAGAAAGAATGTGCAAACTCCACACAGACAGTCACCTGAGGGTGGAGTTGAACTGGGTCCCTGGTACTATGAGGCAGTTGGGATAACCACAGAGCTATTACGCCACCAAGCAGCTACAATTACATGCTCAGTGGAACATGGTTGTTATGGCTGAGACTTTCCTGTGGTCCTGCATGCTCACACATGAATGCAGTGCTCTAAAGACCCTCCCCTTCTGCAGCCCTTCCACACCCTCCCATTCTGCATTATCTCCCTTATACCTTGAAGCACTGCCAGTGACATAAGAAGGTGCAGTGTAGGTACTGAAAATGGTCTCATTTGTCTTGTCACTGTCATAATAAAAACCAGAGAGCCATATTTAATTCATTCTGTAGCAATGGTGGCACGGTTGCCAGGAAGAATTTCTTAATTTACATACATACATACAACATTACAGCACAGTACAGGCCCTTCGCCCCTCGATGTTGTGCCGACCTGTCATACCGATCTCAAGCCCATCTAACCTACACTATTCCATGTACGTCTATATGCTTATCCAATGATGACTTAAATGTACCCAAAGTTGGCAAATCTACTACCGTTGCAGGCAAAGCGTTCCATTCCCTTACTACTCTCTGAGTAAAGAAACTACCTCTGACATCTGTCCTATATCTTTGACCCCTCAATTTAAAGCTATGCCCCCTCGTGCTCGCCGTCACCATCCTAGGAAAAAAGCTCTCCCTATCCACCCTATCTAACCCTCTGATTATTATTTATTTCTTTTTCTCAGATGTTTGATCCAATTGAATAAAAATTCTGCAAAATCCTGAGGCAAATGTTCTGGTGATTTCAGCATCAAAACTCTTTTGGTTGCTTTTGCCCCTCCATAAGACAGTTTCCTTCTTATTTCTAAATCAGGTAACATTCTTGGAGGCATTTTATTTGCATGTCTTTGGGTGAATAATCAAAGCCTTGCAAAATATTGCTGTTAAATTGCTCAACTTAGTCTGCAGCACCATCTCAACATCTCATCTCTTCTCATTTCACCTATATGGTGATAGTTATAGGACAGATGTCAGAGGTAGTTTCTTTACTCAAAGAGTAGTAAGGGAATGGAACGCTTTGCCTGCAACAGTAGTAGATTCGCCAACTTTAAGCACATTTAAGTTGTCATTGGTCAAGCATATGGACGTATATGGAATAGTGTAGGTTAGATGGGCTTCAGATTGGTATGACAGGTCGGCACAACATTGAGGGCCGAAGGGCCTGTATTGTGCTGTAATGTTCTATGTTCTATGTTTTATGGGTATCTGCTTGTGACTGCAAACTACCCATTCCATTTATCTGGATTCTTGGGCTCTGGGAGTTAATTAATGAAGTCTAACTAAGTTGATATCTCCTGGATTATGTCTAATCACCATTAAGATATTGATGCTGAATCTCATAGTCTCACAACTACTGTAGAAGGGTTGGCACTATATCACTGCTGTCAGGATTTGACTACCACACCCCTGCCCAATAACTTGACTTACCTAAAGTCTGGCCTCTATAACATCATCTTCTTCATGGGTTATCTTTAGGCTCAGCAGTGGTCACTGCTCGAAGCTTGTCTGGTCGGACGATACAGCTGGTAACTAATTGGAGAGATGGGCAGCAAACATGAGACAAAAACAATGTTGCTGGAAAAGCCCAGCAGGTCTGGCAGCATCTGTGAAGGAAAAAAAGAATGGAGTTAACATTTAAGGTCCAGTGACCGTTCCTGAGAACTTTCTCAGACCCTTCTCAAACATGAGACACCCTTCTCAATAGGAGGCAGAGGGTCTGGCAGTTGATACCCCTTCCGAATGTAATATGGCTAAAGATCAGCCATCATTCTGTCATTGGCTTCTTTTTGACCTTTTCGCCAAGCTGCAGGGAAAACAGTAATCCATAACTCCCAGCCCTTGAAGCTGGCTTCCAGAGGCATTGAGAATGCGAGAAGTTTGGAGATGGACAATATTTCAGCTTTATGACAAGGGATGAAGAATTGGAGGTGATGGTGTGGTATTATTGCTAGACCTATTAATCCAGAGAACCTGATAATGTCTGGGTTCAAATCCAGCCATGGTAGATGGTGGAACTTGATTTCAATTAATATCTGGAGTTAAGGGTCTAATGATGACCATGAAACAATTGTCCAAAGGTTCCATCTGGTTTACTGGCATTCTTTAGGGGCAATTAAGGATGGACAATAAATACTGGCCTTAACCAGCGAAGCTTGCTTCTCATGAATGAACAAGAAAAATGACAAAGGAAGTGTCACTTCTTGCCAGTGGAAATGAGTATAAAATGTTACTCTGGTGAAGTCAACATCTGAAGCTTACCTGAGACATTTCACAGAAGGCTCAATGGATGAGGGATTTAACTTAAGACAAACATTGAGCAGCTTGCATTGATATCCTTTAAAGTTTAGAGGATTATGTGGAGATTGTATAAAAGCATGTAAGGTTCTAAAGGCATTCAACACAATGGGAACTGAACAGATGTTGTCCTTATGATGGATTTTCGAATGGGGGGACACAGTTTAAAAATTGGAAATTTTCCACTTTAAAATTCTGCTGAGGAGACATTTTTTCTCACAGTTAGTCATTACTCTGTGCAATTCTCGTACCCAGAAAGCAGTGGAGAGTGAGGATTTGCAAATAGCTCTGGCTAAGCTGGATAGGTTTTGAATTGATCAAAGACTCAAGGATTGTGGGAAATGATCAGGAAAGTGGAATTGAAGCTATGATCAGATCAGCCAAATGGTGGGACAGGATCAAGAGATGAAGTGGGCTGGTATAGCTTCTAATACTTGTGCTCTTGTGTTTCAAATAAGAAATATAAGAATTGAATTAATAGGCATAAAACAAATGTGGATTTACTAGGGAGAATGAGCATGGATTTCTTAAGGGACAGTCATGTATATCTAACTTGCTGGAACTCTTTGAAGAGAGGGTTGATGAGGGTAATACCGTTCAGGTAGTGCACATGAACTTCCAGAGATGTTTAATAAATTTGCCACACAGCAAATGTGAAGAAAAAATTTAGATTGTGGAATAAGAAGGTTAGTAGCTACGTGGATGCAAAATTGTTGGAGTGGTAGGAAGCAGAGATTGGCAATGGATATTTTTCAGTTGGCTGAAGATTTGCACTGGAGTTCCCCAGTGTGGGTACGACCAGCCTTTCTAGTCTTAATATATTGGAACCTATGAGGAGGACAGCTTAGAACTTCAAAAATATATCGATAAGGTATGGCATGGGTGAATAGTTGATTGATGAACTGGAGAAGGTGTGAGAAGATTCATTTTGCTAGCAAGAACAGGAGAGATCAGCTATGATCCAACTTGGTCATATTCAATGGTGGAGTAGTTTAGTTGGGTCAAGTGGCCGACCTTTTCTCCTATCTGTTTTGTTTGTATCAGAAAATATAAAGTAAAGCTTACTGCCATGAAGAGTGGTAAGCAGAAAGACCAGGACGTGTCAGAGCATGTGTTATTAAAGGTGACAGGATAGGTACAGGAATAAGTCCATTAAACCTACAGCACCTTACGTTTTGTTCAATGCAAATGCAAGGAGATCATGCTGAATCTGTGTAAGGCACCAGTTAGGCCTCATCTGGAAGAATGTGTGCAGTTCTATTTAAAATTTGTTGAAGAGGCGTGGATATTTCTGGCTGGATCAGTGTTTTTTGCCCATCCCAAAATTCCCTGGAGGAGAGAGAGAGAGACAATGGGAACTGCAGATGCTGGAGAATCTGAGATAACAAAACGTGGAGCTGGATGAGCACAGCAGGCCAAGCACAGCATCTTAGGAGCACAAAAGCTGACGTTTTGGGCCTAGAGGAAGTGAGTTCCATCCTGGGACTACTGCAGTCCATAGTGTCTCAGGACATCCACAGTGCTTTTGTGAGCGCGGGTTCCTGGATCTTGACCCAGCTACACCGAAGGTTTTGGGATCTATTTCCAACTCAGGCTCATGTGTGACTTGGGAGGGAAAATTGCACATTCATTTCCACCTATTGCCCTTTATGCTTTTAGATTTTAGAAGTCACATGTTTGGCAGATAGTTTCAGAGGAGCCCTGGTGTACCCTGAAGATGGTACACCCCTCTGCAACTGTAGCGAAGGGAGTGAAAGTTTCAGATGGTGCAAGGGATGTCATCAATTGATTTATTGATTGATTAATTGTCACATGTACTGAAGTAAAGTAAAAGCTTTGTTTATGAGTAGTACAGCCAGATAATAGCAAGCAAAGGACATACAGATCAAAAAGACTTAGACAGAGGCTTACAGGTTATATTGCACAGGGCATGCACGAGTGAGATCAGCGTTAGCAAGATTAACGTTATTTGCTGTTCCTGAACCTGCTCGTGTGTCCGTTCAGGATTCTGTATCTTCTGCCTGACAGAAGAGGTTGTAGAGACCATGACCGTGGTGCAATGGGTTTTTGACAATGTTGGCAGCCTTTCCATGGCAGTGAGCCATGTAAATGGAGCCCATGGATGGAAGGTTGGCTTACGTGATGGCCTAGGCCACGCACACCACCATCTGTGGTTTCTTATGACCCTGGGCAGAGCAGTTGCCATTCCAGGCCACTATGAACTTGGACTGTATGCTTTCAATGGAGCATCTGTAGAAGTTGGTGAGGGTCCTTGTGGACATGCCAAATTTCCTGAGCCGCCTGAGGAAGAAGAGGCTTTGTTGTGCCTTCTTGACTGTCACATCTATGTAGGAATTCCAGGACAGGTTGTCGGTTATTGTCACTCCGAGTAACTTAATACTCTTCACTCTCTCAACCTCAGTTTCATAGATATAGATGGGGTTGTGCTCCCCTCGTTTCTTTCTGAAGTCAATGATCAGTTCCTCAGTTTGCTTTATCCTGGGTTTGAACTTTTTGAGTATTGTTGAAGCTGCACTCACCCTGGCAAGCAGGGAATATTCCACCGCACTCCTGACTTATGCCTTGTAAATGATAGGCAGGCTTTGAGGTGAGTTACTCACTGAAGAACTCCCAGCCTTTGAATGCGTTAGAATCCACAATTGATTAAGTTCAATTCCTGAGTTTTCACCTGCTTGTGAAAAGTAGCAAGAACCTTGTGGGGGCCAGGGGGCATGGGGGGTAGAATTAGTGTGATTGGCAAAAAAAGTAAACATGGTGGAGGAAAAAAGGCTTCTTCACACAGCAAATTGTTCCGATCTGGAGTGCACAGCCCATGAATATGTTGGAGGCAAGTCCAGGGAGGCATGAGATATTCATTTAAATCATGATAATAAGTGATGGCAAAAGGGCAAGGGAGGGGCACAAACTGATGTTGCTCATTCAGCAGTCGCAGACAGGATGGGCCAAATTGCTTTCCTCTGCACCGTAGCAATTCTGTGATAGCGGAAACCTTTTGTGTGAGAAGATGCATTCTGCCCAGCTTCAGCAGGACCCAGGGACTTACACGTCCACAGCTTTAGCCTGATGTCGCAACCAGAGGGTGACATTGAACTGAATGCTGGAAGGGAAAATGTGCCGCAATAGCAGCATTTTGAACTGCGTTGGGCTGAATATCTCCGTATTTCTACCATTGTAGCTTTCAGGAAGCCTCGCAGAATGTTGCACTTTGTGAGTCCTGGAAGCCTTGCTTAACTAAATCCCCACTGCACACCTCAGGAAATATGCACCTGGGCTCTGTAGTGCCTCTCTCATACCAAGCTTTGGTCAGCAGAGCTGAAAACATTGCTTGTCTAAAGTAGTTACCTGGGTCAGTGTAGAATCTGCTGTCTGGCAATACATGCAGTGCTGCCTACAGAGGTTATCAAATCCCTGGCCTCGACTGGGAAGGGTACAATCGCGTCTCATGATAGTGGGCATGGCCAGACGGTAGTACAACAGCTGAGGGGGTAAATCTATGGTATTCATTGTAAAATAAATATTTGGGTAGCTTCATTGGGAGCCATAGAATTAGAGTCAATATTCGTGGGCTCAATGTAGACGGTTATATAGAACAAACTGAAAGTTGTAGAGGTTATTACCTAAAATGACAGGCAGAGTCTGGAACTCACCTTCACGAAAGTGACTTGGATTGTGTTCCATTTCTCACCCATTCTGAACTGCACAATGACGATGAGAAATAGCTGCTATCACACTCTCAGTGGTGAAATGAGGCATTCATATATTCATTGACAGACATCCGCCATTAAATCTGACCATGTCATTGGCCGTGATAAAATTAATCCTATTCATTTCTGTCAAACGTAATCAACCATAGCAGACCTTGAAAGTGTTACCATTTCAAACAACCTCGGTTGTACATGGACTTTCCTCTCACAGTGAACTGTACTGATGTGAGAACATGGGACACCTGTATGATTCATGTTTTAGAGACATAGAAGACAGGAGTAGAAGTAAGCCATTCAGCCCTCCCAGCCTGCTGCACCATGCAATACGATCCTGGTCGGCCACCCAGCTCAGTTTCCTGTTCCCATTTTGTCCCAATATCTCTTTGGTCCCTTCAGCCCAAAGAATTATATCTGACTCCTTCTTGAAAACATTCAATGTTTTGCCTCAACAGTTGGCTCACCACTCTCCAGGTGAAGAAATGTCTCCTTATCTCAGATCTACTCTGCTAGTCTGTGACCCCTGGTTCTAGACTCATGGGTCATTAGGATCATCCTTCCTGCATTTATCTCGTCTCACTCCATTAGAATTTTACAGGTTTCTGTGTAACGCCCCCTCACTCTTCTAAACTCCAGTGAATATAGTCCAAATTGATGCAATCTCTTTTCCTACATCAGTCCTGCTGTTCCAGAAATCTGTCTGTGATTGGGCGACGTGTAGAAGTTAGTGTTAGCAGTGTGAGGTGCATGGGAAGAGATTTAGCACTTGCCTTATGGAATGCAGCAGGTCATTGACCTTCTTATAGCACTATAGTGCATTTCTCCTGGAAAGAGCGCAGAGAGAGGTAGCTATCTCCAACTCGGCTGACAGCGCCTGTCGCCATGGTCTTCATTGTCGGCTCAGAGGAAAGAGAACTGCTATCCACTTCAATGCCCCATCCATTCATTCTCTCCACCGCTAATGCATAGAGACAGCAGTGTGGACCATCTCTAAGGTGCTTCGCAGAAACTCACTGGAGGTAAAAATAAAGTCACCACAAACCCAGAGCACCGTTGGACTGATCTCTCACTAGCGAAAGGCATGACTAGCAGAGAAAGTAACCTCAGCGTCACAACTCCTCAAGCGAGGCTGAGGTTTAGAAGGCAGGACCTTCATGGTAACCGCAGATGATGCAGGAGTGGAACTCGTGCTTGTCAGCATCAAACTGCAACTTGAACCAGCCATCCACCCAACTGAGCGGAGCAGCAAATTTGCATCTTTGACCACCTAGAAGGAGAAAGGCAACAGATATATGAGAACACCACCATCTGAAGGTCCCTTCCCAAGCTAGGCACCGCCCTGATTTAGTACAGCATTGCCATTGCTTCACTGTCACTGGGTCAAAATAAATGATAGAGCTGTGAATGTAGCCCACTCCATCTTGAAAACCAGCCTTCCTTTCATTGACTCCATTTTAACTTCCTGCTGCCTCAGGAACATAATAAAAGACCTCTCTCACCCTGCTTTTACTAACTTCCACCCTGTTCAATGGGCAGAACATACAGAAGCTTGAAAACACATACAAACAGATTCAAGAACAGCTTCTTCCCCATTGTTAACAGACTTCTGAACAGGCCTGTCATATATCGGAGCTGATCTTTCTCTGTACCTTTTCTGTAGCGGTAACTTCATATTCTGCTTTCTGTTTTATTACCCTGATCTACTTATGTAAGGTATGACTTGTCTGGTTAGCACGCAAAACCATATCTTTCACTGTAGGTCGGCACATGTGATAATAATAACTCAAATCAAATCAAATCCATATTGACTGTGGTTCGAGAAGGCAGGTCACCACTGCCTTCTTCAGGGCAATCAAGCATAGCTGGTCCAACTCATGGCAACCCTTATTCAATGAATAATTTTTTAAAAAGAACTGGGTTATGGTTCAAGTGCCTGTACCTCTAAGTTCCAGCACTCTCAGACACATCTTCTCAGCTGAAAACCACCAAAGGTAATGTTTCCTCAGAAGTGTACAGTCTACAGCACCTTCGGTGTACTGTGGTCCCGATGCAATCCATGGGGCAGGGAGAATGCCTCAATGTTTTTACAGCAGCCAATAGACTGCAAACATAGACATCAGACCTACATATGTGTCATCTCCCCCATGTCAAAGGATGAAATATCAGAAAGAAGATACAAACATTGTGGCGATAGAAGTGGGAGTCTGCTTCAATTTTCTGTTCCATGTGCAAATGAAATAAGAAGGCAGGGACTTCAGATCTGAATGGCAAAGATACTGCAAACTATGGAGCAATGAAATCATGAGATTCTACATTGTAACAATTCTTGGTTTGCTCCTTGTCAGGATGTAATGCCCAAATAAATAGCTGGAGAAAACATGGCAGGAGAAATATGTTAACAGAGGCAAGACTTTTGATTTCTTGGAACCTGTTGGAGGGTAGGAGAAACTAGCTACAGGTGACAAGTTGTATTTCAAGAGCTGGGGTTGTCACTTAGTGAGCCAGTGCTCTATAAGCTGGTGCGTTACATGCAATTAAAAATAGAGAGGGGTCTCCCTGCTTAGGAAAGATGTGAAACTTGAAAGGATTCCAAAAAGATTTAAAAGGATGTTGGCAGGGTTGGAGAGTTTGAGCTGCAGCGACATGCTGAATAGATTGCAGATATCTTCCCTGGAGCATTGAAGGCTGAGGGGTGACTTTACAGAGGTTTATAAAATCATACGAGGCATGGGTAAGGTGAATAGCAAAGGTCTTTTCTCTCGGATGGGGGACTCCAAAAGGACAGCATCGGTATAAGGTGGGATAGGAAAGACATAAAAGGAACCGAGGGGCAACATTTTCTCGCAGAGTGTGATGCATGTAAGGAATGAGCTGTCGGAAGAGGTGTTGCAAGTTGGTACAGTTGCAACATTTAAAAGGCATCTGGATAGCTGGACGAATAGGATGAGCTTAGAGGGATAAGGGCCAAGTGCTGTCAAATGGGACTAGATTAATTTAGGATATCTGGTCGGGATGGACGAGTTGGGCTGAAGGGTTTGTTTCTATGCTGTACAGCTCTATGATTCTATGTTGGCTATTACAGTGAACTACCACAATAGGGGATCTAAGTCAGGACACACATCACTGCATCAGCAATGTCCAGCACTGGCTGCAAATCTCAGGCTCTAACTAGATTTGGGAATCACTATTGCATGATAAGATTCAAATTTGAGTTTTTACCTCTGAATTTGTTTTGCCAACAGGCTGGCCCGCCTTGTGATACCCCCGGGGCAGACACAGGCCACCTTGATGGATCCCTTAAGCATGCAACCTTGCGGACCTCCAGATCAGCCCCCTGAGCAAGGAGCATGTGTAAATTGTGACCAGGAAGAAAATAAACTCTTGAGCATTTTCTTGAACATACATTGAACATATCAATAATTGTGTTCACGTTAGGCAACTTAATAGGAGAAGCGCCCATGGTGTTGGAAGTCACAATATTAGGATGTGTAGAGGATTTGCTAACTAACAGAAGACTGTGAGTTGCGATAGGGGAGGCATTTTCTGGATAGCAATCTGCAACTTGTGGATTGCCACTGGGATCAATGCTGAGGTTGCAATTATTTACAATAGATATCATCGACGTGAATCAGAAAAGTGAATGGACTATAGCCAAGTTTGTGGATGACGCATGCATGGTTGGGAGAGTAAGTCATGAGGATGACACAAAGAGTCTGCAGGGGGATATCAACAGTTTAAGTGAGTGACAAAAAATTTGGCAGATGATTCATACAGTGGGAAAATGTAGGGCCATGGACTTTGACAGGGAGAATTGTGGAACAGAATGTTATTTAAATGGAGGAAGTTTGGAAAAAGCTACAGAACAGAGGGATTTCAATGTCCTTGTGCATAGATTTCAAGATGCTGGAATGCAGGTTGAGCACATAACAGAGAAAGCAATTGCAAAGTTGACCTTTATTTCAATGAGAATGGAGCGTCAAACAAAGAGGTCTTGCTGAGACTAGACAATGATCTGGTCAAGCCACAGTTGACATATTGTGACCAGTTTTTGATCCCTTAATTAAGGTAACACTTATTAACATTAGAGACATTCCAGAGAAGGTTCCCTGATCCCGGGTATCAAAGGATTGTCTTATGAGGAGAGGTCGAGTAGCTCAGGTTTGTGCTCATTGGAATTTGGAAGAATAAGAGGTGACCTTATTGAAATATACAAGATTCTTAAGAGACTTGACAGGTTAGGTGCAGAAAGGTTGGTGTCCATTCGATAGAATCTAGGAGCAGAGGGCATTATCTCAGAATAAAGGGCTGCCATTTTAGACAGACATGAGGGAGAATTTCATCTGTCAGAGTGCAATCAATTTATGAGATTCTTTACCACAGAGTACGTTAGAGTTGTTTATTATGTATATTTGAGGCTGAGATACAATTTTAAGCAGGAAGGGGATCAGGAGTTATGGGGGAAAGGGGGCTAAATAGAAATGAGGGTTATCAGATCAACCATGATCTCATGGAATGAGGGAGCAGACTCAATGGGCTGAATGGCCTATTTTTGCTTCTGTGTCTTATTGTCTGAAGTAATCACTTGATTTCATTTATTGATGAATTTCATCATTAGCTAGCATTCATGGATTGTGTTTACTTTTAAACATGTTAAGTAATTGAAGTATGAATAGTATGATAAATAATGTACTTGAATTCATAGTTTTAACACACTGTGCCCTTAAGTGGCATGTCTCCAGCATTTTATAAAATGTACGTTTGGAGTTGAGTGGATCTATGGTGTGGCACTGAAATTTGGTGAGGGTTCAAATTCGATTCAGAGGACAAAGGTCCAGATATTCAAATGGCCAGAGAGTTGTTGGAACAGCTCTGTCTGCAGCTCTACATCAAGTCAGCACGAATCCCTGGCACAGTAACCCTTGTGGGAATTACCCAGAAAATCAAAATGTTGGAAGGGAAAGTCCCCCAGATCGCAAACCCTATGAAAAATACCCTTTAGATTCAGAAATTTCAGAGGCTTATGGCTCAGTTCAGTGTAATAGTTACCCAGGGAAGGTTAGAGGATTAAAAACATACTCTAATTCCTGAATAATATCAAAGAGATTCACCAATTCACAATGATGCACATAACTACAGAGCTCCCAAGCCCTGACATGTTCCATGAAAATCTCCCCCTGCCTCACCAGACGATCCGCTGCCATTGACTCATTTCCATTGACTCAATTCAATTAACTGCCTGACCTACCCTTGCTTGATGGAAATACCAACTCCCACAACTATGCTAACATGCTGCCCTGGCCCATCTGGATCAAAAAAAACATCCAAAAGAGCTGGACCCAACATCACTAACTCCCATGCAACCCAACGTTACCCCGAACTGACACCCCGCACCATCTCTTATTGTATCCAATATTTACAGAGCCAACAGCTGTCAGCCCCATCTGGACCCAACCCACCAACCCCGTTCCTCCAACAGGTCCTAATATCCCAATATCAAGCGGCTCCACACCCAGTCTGTTAGTATCTGCTCTACCTCAACTGAACTGAGCACTCACCCATGTCCCAACATACATGAAGCACTCTTTCACTTGCATGGCTTACCAGTATGCACAACCTGGTATCCTACCCGCCTCGGACCATAAACATGTTCAAAAAACTACCTCAACCTTATATGTAAACTTGCAGAGCAGCTGCTAAAGTGACTGACTGTACTGCTGCACATTTAACGCCCTGAACTCACAATAAAATGATTGCTGCATCAGGAGAAGGCAAAAAACAAAGGACTATGGGAGCTGAAAATCAGCAACAAAAATCAGAAATTGCTGAAAAAAGCCCAGCATCTGTGGATGCAAAGCAAAATCAACGTTTTAGGCTCCGAAGTTCTGGAGAAGGGCCTGAAATATTAAAGATAATGGGAACTGCAGATGCTGGAGAATTCCAAGATAATAAAATGTGAGGCTGGATGCACACAGCAGGCCAAGCAGCATCCCAGGAGCACAAAAGCTGACATTTCTGGCCTAGACCCTTCATCAGAGAGGGGGATGGGGAGAGGGAACTGGAATAAAAAGGGAGAGAGGGGGAGGCGGACCGAAGCTTGTAACTGATGTCCATTTCAAGCCCACCGACTCCCACAGCTACCTAGAATACACCTCCTCCCACCCACCCTCCTGCAAAAATTCCATCCCCTATTCCCAATTCCTCCGCCTCCGCCGCATCTGCTCCCACGATAAGACATTCCACTCCCGCACAACCCAGATGTCCAAGTTCTTCAAGGACCGCAACTTTCCCCCCACAGTTATCGAGAACGCCCTTGACCGCGTCTCCCGTATTTCCCGCAACACATCCCTCACACCCCGCCCCAAGAGGATCCCCCTCGTTCTCACACACCACCCTACCAACCTCCGGATACAACGCATCATCCTCCGACGCTTTCGCCATTTACAATCCGACCCCACCACCCAAGACATTTTTCCATCCCCACCCCTGTCTGCTTTCCGGAGAGACCACTCTCTCCGTGACTCCCTTGTTTGCTCCACACTGCCCTCCAAACCCACCACACCCGGCACCTTCCCCTGCAACCGCAGGAAATGCTACACTTACCCCCACACCTCCTCCCTCACCCCTATCCCAGGCCCCAAGATGACATTCCACATTAAGCAGAGGTTCACCTGCACATCTGCCAATGTGGTATACTGCATCCACTGTACCCGGTGTGGCTTCCTCTACATTGGGGAAACCAAGCGGAGGCTTGCAGACCGCTTTGCAGAACACCTCCGCTCAGTTCGCAACAAACAACTGCACCTCCCTGTCGCAAACCATTTCCACTCCCCCTCCCATTCTCTAGATGACATGTCCATCATGGGCCTCCTGCAGTGCCACAATGATGCCACCCGAAGGTTGCAGGAACAGCAACTCATATTCCGCCTGGGAACCCTGCAGCCTAATGGTATCAATGTGGACTTCACCAGTTTCAAAATCTCCCCTTCCACCACTGCTTCACACAACCAGCCTAGCTCTTCCCGCCCACCCACTGCATCCCAAAACCAGTCCAACCTGTCTCTGCCTCCCTAACCGGTTCTTCCTCTCACCCCTCCCTTCCTCCCACCCCAAGCCGCACCCCCATCTACCTACTAACCTCATCCCACCTCCTTGACCTGTCCGTCTTCCCTGGACTGACCTATCCCCTCCCTACCTCCCCACCTATACTCTCTCCACCTATCTTCTTTACTCTCCATCTTCGGTCTGCCTCCCCCTCTCTCCCTATTTATTCCAGTTCCCTCTCCCCATCCCCCTCTCTGATGAAGGGTCTAGGCCCGAAACGTCAGCTTTTGTGCTCCTGGGATGCTGCTTGACCTGAAATATTAACTCTGTTTTTCACTGTACCAGGGATGTGGCTTCTTCCTTGTTGCTAGATATCTAGACTTTTTCACAATGAAAGCTCCCTGCTCATGAATCTCCCGCATAGAAAACGTGTAAAGACAATGGGGATTGTGTCGTTTGACCAGGTTTGGGAATAACATTTACAAACCGGACTGAAATTTCAGGGCCCGTATTGAATTAAAATCTGAGGGAAAATCTATGGATAACCATAAGGATTTGCTGGAGTTGACAGTGAACGAGGGAGGCTGAGAATTTCCAAGAATGTACCTTCCCCAAGATAATAACAGTGCAACCAGAATCAGTAGGGGAATATGACATCATTGACCACCAGGAAGAGGCAGACTGTGCTGAAACCTTCTCACAGTCCCTCAAGTGCAAGAGAATCTCTAATAGTTAGGTTGGGGAAAGGATAAAGTGAACACAGTCAAAAGGGACGGGATGAACACATATTTACAAAATTGCGAAGGAGGTCAGCGGCTGTTAGTCATTGTATGGGGCTTAATGCTCAACATGATGAAAAGCGCAGCTTTTGCAGGCTTACATCAAAATTGAACCCGACCCACAAGGGAGGTAGGTCAGGGCACACACCACTGCATCAACAAACTCCAGTGCTGGCTGCAACTGTCATGCTCCATTCAGCTATTAGGAATGTCCGATTCCAAAGTACCTTTAATGCTCAAGTTCTTAGCTATGGCTGTGTTGTTCCAGCAGGTACCCTCTGACACAGGTATGTTCCCTCAGTACAGGCACAGACCCACCATCAAAGTACACTTGACAGCAGTGTGAAGCCTCATGGAACTCTGGGTCAATCCCCCAAACAAGGAGCAAATATAGATGGCACCCAAGAGAAAAGTACCCATTGCTCTATTTATTGACATATGTTGCATATCATTGCAATTCTGTTCATTTAAATCATTTGCTAAAGAAAATCATCTGCCGAAATTAAAGGAAAATAGTCCAATTTCATCATTTCATGATCTGTGTGTCAAATCACGAGCATGATTCTTGAAACACGTCTTCCCTGCTAGGCTCCCCTTCTAATCAACTCTGGCCAGCTCCTCCTTCATGCATTCATAGTTACATTTACTCAACTGTAATGTTACTACATCTGATTCCAACTTCGGCCTCTCAAACTGCAGGGTGAATACTATTACGTTATGTTGACTTCTCCCTAGGGCTTGCTTCACCTTAAGCTTGCTGATCAAGACTGTCCTATTACATATCACCAAATCCAGAATTATCTATTCCCTCATGGCCACAAGCTACTCCAAAGAACTATATTGCAGACAATCCGTGAATTAATTTTCTTAGGATCTACAACCAACCTGATTCTCCCTATCCACCTGCATATTGAAGTTGCCCATGATTATTGCAAAAGTGTTTTTCTTACATGTCTTTTCTATCTACTGATTTATTTTCTGCCCCACATCCTGACAACTGCTGGAGGCCTTCAACAACTCCCACCAGGGTCTTTTTTGTCATTGATCAATTCAATCCACACAGATTTGATGAATTCTTACTTATTACCACTTCGTGCTGTCAATTCAATTGTATTTCATCTTCTTGAGCTAACCCTGTCCCCTCTGCCCATCTACTTGTCCTTCCAATAGGATACATATGTTTGAATATCTCGCTTCCAGCCCACATTCCCAGAAGCCACATCTCCGTGATACCAACAACATCTTACCTGCCATTTTCTACAAGTACTACAAGTTCATTTACTATATTTCTCATGCTGCATGCATTTAAGTACATCAAGCTCAGTCCTGCATTGACCACTCACCCCCACCCAGCCACCACCCCAGCCTCTTTTCACAGTTGTTTCCTTATCTGCTGGGCCTGAAGTTAGATTTCAGACCCTTTCCATACTTTCTAACCTATTCCTTCTTCTGGAAACTTTAATAACCCTTGCTGAGCTCTCTCCCCACTTCTTAACTAGTGTAAACCCTTGTGACCACCCTATTCAGCCATTCTGTATGGGTCCTAGTCCCTGAATTGTACAGATGGAGCTCATTCCCACAGTAAGTCCTCTTCTGTCCCAATGTTGATGCCACTGCTCCAAAATATGGATCTCCTCTTTCCCACACCATTCTTTTAGTCAGATGTTTATTCCCCCAATCTTCTTATTGCTTTGGCAGTTTGCATGAGGTGCTCATAATGGCCTGGAGATTACAAGCTTTGACATCTAACACTGACTGCTAGTCTCATGCTCCATCGCGATATAGGAATCTCTCTGATTCCAAGATGTAATTATTGTTCAGGTGCTTACTGGTGACTGTGTTGTTCCAGCAAGTACCCACTGACACAGGTGATGTTCCCTCAGCACAGGCACAGATCCACCATCTACGTACAGTTGACAGCAGTGTGAAACCTGATCAGCCCCCTGTTCAAGGAACAATCACAGATTGTGCCCAAGGGGAATGTATCCATTGCGCTATTTATTGACATTGTTGAAGTTCTGTCCATGTAATTCATTTACTAAATCACAGCATCAGCTAAAATACAAGATAATGATCCTATTTCATCATTTCATGATCTGTGTATGCTATCAAAACACAATTCTTGAAACACGTTTTCCCTGTTAGGCTCCACTACCAGACAACTCTGGGCAGCTCATTCTTAATGTCTTTGTAGTTCCATTTACTCATTTGTAATACCATTGCAACTGATTCCAACTTATCTTTCTCAAATTGTAGAGTGAATTCTATCATATTATGGTCACTGCCTCCTAAGGTGTTCCTTCATCTTACACTCCCTAATCAAGTCTGGCCCAGTACACATCACCAAACCCAGAACTGCCTGCTTCCCAGCGGGGTCTACCACAAGCTGTTCCAAAAAAAAAATCCATCTTGTAGACAATCCATGAATTCATTTACTTGTGATCCACTATCAACCAGTCCACTGGCATATTGAAGTATCACATGATTATTGCAATAATGCCATTCTCACATTGCCTTTTCCATCTCCTGATTTATTTTCTGCCCATATTCTGGCCACTGCTAGGAGGCCTGTAACTTATTCCTAACAAAATGTTTTCTCTTTTGCAGTTCCTCAACTGAAACCATACAGATTTGATCCCTTTCCACCTATAATCAATTCTTGCAATCAATTTAATCTCATTCCATCTGCCAGTCCTTACAAAGGATGAGTATCCTTGGAAATTTATCTCCCAGCCCAGATCCTCAACATTGTACCTACTAATTTCAATATGTGCTACAAGCTCAATTACTTTGTTTTGTATGCTGCATGCATTTAGGAACAGCACCCTCAGTCTTGTATTGACCCCCTCCTTCAGTTGGTTGCCCCCTTATCTGTTTGCCTGAAGTTAGATTCTGACCCTTTCCATAATCTCTGATCAATTCCTCATTCTGGAAACTTTAATAACCTTTGCTGATCTCTCTCCTCACCCCTTAACTAACTTAATGCCCTAGTGGCCACCCTAGCTAGCTCTTTTGCAAAGATACTAGTCCCAGAATGGTTCAGATGGAGTCCATTCCCCGAGTAAGTTCTCCTATCCAAATATTGATGCCAGTGTCCCACAAAATGGAACACCTCTTTCCCGCACCATGCTTTTAGCTATGTGTTTACTCCCCTAATCTTCTTGTCACTTTGACAATTTGTACGAGGCACTGACCTGGAGATCACAAACTTTAAGATTTAGCACTGGCTACTGGTGTCATACTCCATCTAGGTCGTGGAATCTCAAATACCGACATGTGTTTAATTCTCAGGTTCTTATTTGTCGCTGTGTTGTTCCAGCAGGTGCCCCCTGACTCAGGTGATGTTCCCTCACAACAGGCACAGATCCACCATGAAACTACAGCTGACAGCAGCATGAAACCTGATGAAACTCCAGATCAGTCCCCTGAACAAAGAGCAAACACAGCTTGTGCTGAAGAGGAAAGTACCCATTTCATTCTTCATTGACATTTATTCTACATCATTGTAATTCTACTCATTTAGTTTATTTTCTCAATGGAATCAACACCTGAAGTTGAAGATGAATGTTCTGATTTAGTCAGCTTGATGATCTGTGTTGGCAATCTCAAATTAGAAATGTGAATAATGTGACCACATTGTGTGTTTATGTGGGAGGTGGATACATTGAGGGTATGGCAATGGAAAGAGGGATGCATAATTCAGAAATGAAATGAGAGTGGGAAATGATGTGAAGGAGGGGGAGATGAAGTCGTGAGATTGGAGGGTTATTAACATGGGTGGAGAGGAGACTGTCTATGAGAGGTGATCTGAATTGAGGACATGGTTTCAGGATTGAACAGTATCAATAGTGCTCCAACATTTGTTGCATACTTTTTAAAGCAAATCAGCATGTGTGGCACAATGGCTCAGTGGTAAGCACCCCTGCCTCACAAAGCCAGAGACGCAGGTTCAATTCCACTCTCAGGGGTGACTGTCTATGTGGAGTTTGCATATTGTCCCTGTGTCTGAATGAGTTTCCCTCAGGTGCTCCAGGTACCTCTCTCAGTCCAAAGGTGTGCAGATTAGGTGAATTGGCCATGCTAAATTTCCCACAGTGTCCAGCAAAGTGTAATTTAAGTGGATTAGCCACGGGAAATATAGGATTGGGGGTGGGATGATGTTCGCAGTGTTGGTGTGGACATGATAGGCCAAATGTCCTGCTTCTACACTGCATGGATGCTATGAAATTGAACAAATCAAAAGGTATTTTCTTGACATTCTGTCAATTAGAGCCAGCATAACGCAATCACCACCCCATCCGAACCACCCATTCATTTACCTAGCTCCCTGGAACACTGATACCTGGCATTCTACCCACCTGACACCCTACTCACCTCATCTTCCTGGCATCCCATCTACCTAGCACTCTACCCACCACAACGATTCACCCAACATCCTCTTGAACACTGCACCTACCTTACACACCTACTCTTTCGCAGTAGCTGTCAAAGTGACTGGTTGTGTTGCTGCGAAGTTATATCCTTTAATATGACACACTGACACTCTACAAAGGGATGTGGTTTTCAAAAACATTTTTTTTTGCTCCTGGTACCATTGATTCCTGGGCAGGTTTGTAGCCAGGATAGAGGGACTCCACATTCAGAAATCTCCAGCACAGCCACCTATCCATGCCCCTCATGATTTTATAAACGTCCACAAGGTCATTCCTCAGCCTCTAATGCTCCAACAAAAATAGCCTCAACGTTTTCAGCCTCTGGCTGTAGCTCAAACTCTCCAACCCCAGCAACATCCTTGGAAATCTTTTCTGAACCCTTTCAAGTTTAATAACATCTTTTGTAATTCAGGGAGACCAAAACTGAATGCAGTATTCCAAAAGTGGTCTAACCAATGTCTTGAGTCGGGGCCCTTCTTCAGAAAAATATTTTTTCTGAAAAAGAGCCCTGACTCGAAACATCAGCTTTCCTGCTCCTCTGATGCTGCCTGGCCTGCTGAGTTCCTCCAGAACCACACTGTGTTATCTCTGACTTCAGCATTGGCAGTTCTTACTATGTCTAACCAATGTCTTGCACAACCATAACATGACCTCCCAACTCCTACACTCAACGCATTGACCAATAAAGGCAAGTATACCAAATGCCTTCTTCACCATCTTGACTACTTGTGACTCAATTTTCAAGGAATATATGATAATTATTTCCACTTTGGACAGGAATAAATATCAGAAGGCTCAAGTGGATACAGTCAATGGGAACAGTATGAGCAATATTTATAAAATTGAGAAGTTACTTAATAGGCCTTTATGTTTTCCACAATGAAAAGCATAGCTTGTAGAAGCTTATTTCAAAAGTGTACTATCTCCGTGAGGGAGGTAGGTTACAACTCATATCACTGCATTAACAAGCTCTACCACTGGCTGCTAATGTCACACTACATCTAGATATAGGATCCACTAATTCCAGGCTATGTTGAATGCTCAGGTTCTTACTTGTGACTGTGTGTATCCAGAAGGTACCCTCTGAAACAGGTGATGATCCCTCTGTACATGCACAGATCTACCATCAAACTAAAGTTACCTATCACAGGCAGACAAGGAGGTGAAGAAGGTATACTTGCCTTTATTGGTCAGGGCGTTGAGTGTAGGAGTTGGGAGGTCATATTGTGGCTGTGCAAGACACTGGTTAGAGATAGTAAGAACTGCCAATGCTGGAGTCAGAGATAACACAGAGTGGAGCTGGAGGAACACAGCAGCATCAAAGGAGCAGGAAAGCAGATGTTTCGTGTCAGAAATCTGATGGAACTCTGGATCAGCCCCATGAGCCAGGAACAGACTGTGCCCAAGAGGAAAGTACCCACTGCAGTATTTATTGACATAAGCTGCAATTGTAATTCTACTAATTTGTTTTAATTTGCTAAATCCAACAAGCTCAAGCTTCAAATGGGAGGTGGTTACTGCCTCAGTGAGGTGTATGTCCTGGGATGCATAATTTGGGAATGAAATGAGAGTGGGGAGTGCGATTGGAAGGAGAAATGAACTGTTGGGATTGAAGAGCCAGGAGCATGGTTGGGGAAGAGATTGCCTGCAAGGGGCCACCTGATTTAGGGAAATGATTTTGAGATTGAACAGCATCAGCAGGGCTCCAAGATTATTTACACATTTACCTTCGACACCAATCGGAAGTTCATCAAATCAAAAGGTATTTTTCGACGTTCGATCTGATATTCCACCATTCACAACCAAAGCAGCACTTGCCCCAACCTAATGCAATCACTACCCCACCCAAACCCTGGCCTATCCTAAGCAAACGATTCATTTACCTAGTTTTCCAGTACCCAAGTACCTGGCACCGCATTCATTGTGTAACCTACCCACCTCACTTAGCTGGCACACTACTCACTCACCCAGCTGGCATTCTGCTGTCTTACCCACTTGGCACCCTGCTTACCTCATCCAACTGGCATCCCACCCACTTGACATGTACTCACCTCACCCAACTACTACCATAAACACTCACCCAACATCCTCCTGAAACTTAACACAGCAACTGTCAAAGTCACTGGTTATGTTGCTGTTGAAAGTGATATTTTCTGACACGGACAATTGTGGCAACAATGCACCCATACTTATCCCATGCCCTGACATTAGCAGGTCCATACACCAAGCTGGAAAAGCGGGTTGGGGTAGTGAGATGGTTTGGGTCACCGCACACAAGCCACAGCACTGAGAATATCCTCCAGGATACTTTCCCAAAGGTGGTCACTCTATAGCTGCACAGAATCAAGGAGAATAGTAAGTGAGTGGCCATCCAACGAGTTAGGTGAAGCCCAAGGGCTCAACAGTCCTCCAAGAAGGTGGTACTCTCAACCAGGTTGCTAGCGAGCTCAAAGCCAATCCCTGAGAGTGCGCTCTGGAGTGAATCCACAGAGCTGAGAAACTGGTGACTGCAGTGTATGGCACATCCCTTTGCTATGTTGAAAGTTAGCATGACGTACTTTGGTGGAGACTTGAATGGCTGAGTCTAAGAGTGGTTTGATTGCATCACTGGTGAATATACTATCCAAATCCTGAAGGCTGCCAATGTCAGATCAGGCTTATGGCAAGTGGTGAGAGAAACAGTATCAGTGTAAAACCCTACTGACCTCATCCTTACAACTCTAAACTATCGCTGATGCTTCCACACATGCCAATATTGTTAAAGGTCATCACAGCCCAGTCCTCGTAGTGATAAAGTCCTTTACACTAAAAGTACTACAAGTCATGTTGTTCACATGATCATTGTGTTAAATAACAGCAGTTTAGAACAGATTTAGCAGTTTTAAGCTTGGCAAACTATGATCAACAAATACAGAGCTGTGTGTCGCCACAGGCTTTAACTATGTTGCTCAGCATCTCTGTATATCTACCACGATCATCAAGACAGGCAATCAACCTTGAGTCACTGGGGAGAGCAAGACGGCATAAAATGTGCGGCCAAACATGTCAAAAAACAAACTGCTACCTTGGTACAACTCCAGCACTGGGCTATATCTTATCTGAACCACATAAACAACATGTGGCAGATAGAATTTAGATGACCTACATCAATTTAATCCAATAAAGGGCCTACAGTTCAGTTACATTCAGCCATTTATGAAAAAGTAACTGGAGGAAAGTATCTTCACAAACATCCCGATTTTGACTATTTGATAAGACTGGCGCATCAGAGCAAAATGCAAGGGTTAATAAAATGTGAGGCTGGATGAACACAGCAGGCCCAGCAGCACCTCAGGAGCACAACAGCTGATGTTTCGGGCTTGGACCCTTCATCAGAGAGGGGGATGGGGTGAGGGTTCTGGAATAAATAGGGAGAGAGGGGGAGGCGGACCAAAGATGGAGAGAAAAGAAGATAGGTGGAGAGAGTATAGGTGGGGAGGTAGGGAGGGGATAGGTCAGTCCAGGGAAGACGGACAGGTCAAGGAGGTGGGATGAGGTAGTAGGTAGGAGATGGAGCTGCGGCTTGAGGTGTGAGGAAGGGATGGGTGAGAGGAAGAACAGGTTAGAGAAGCAGAGACAGGTTGGACTGGTTTTGGGATGCAGTGGGTGGAGGGGAAGAACAACCAGCCCAGCTCTTCCCCTCCACCCACTGCATCCCAAAACCAGTCCAACCTGTCTCTGCCTCCCTAACCTGTTCTCCCTCTCACCCATCCATAAATGACCCCCTTCTGTCCCTTCCAAAATCGGAAGGTTCAGTTTCACAGTTGACACAGAAACTGTCAATACTTTGATGGAAAATGGATCCTTAAGTTGTATGTTTAACTCATTTTCAAAATTAGAAACTTAAAATGTACATTTTCCCTATTAGAAAAAATACTCCTGTTTACAAGATGACTCCCTAAATCATATATCTTCAACATGATTGAAAATTAATATTTAAATCTTTGAAGTAGTGCAGAATTTTAGTCTGGGCTGGCTGGAGAAGGAGATGCTAAGTTACACAAACTGAAAGACAACACTAAATATTGTATGATAATAAAATGTGAGGCTGGATGAACACAGCAGGCCAAGCAGCATCTCAGGAGCACAAAAGCTGACGTTTCGGGCCTAGACCCTTCATCAGAGAGGGGGATGGGGAGAGGGAACTGGAATAAATAGGGAGAGAGGGGGAGGCGGACCGAAGATGGAGAGTAAAGAAGATAGGTGGAGAGAGTATAGGTGGGGAGGTAGGGAGGGGACAGGTCAGCCCAGGGAAGACGGACAGGTCAAGGAGGTGGGATGAGGTCAGTAGGTAGATGGGGGTGCGGCTTGGGGTGGGAGGAAGGGATGAGTGAGAGGAAGAACCGGTTAGGGAGGCAGAGACAGGTTGGACTGGTTTTGGGATGCAGTGGGTGGGGGGGAAGAGCTGGGCTGGTTGTGTGGTGCAGTGGGGGGAGGGGACGAACTGGGCTGGTTTAGGGATGCAGTGGGGGAAGGGGAGATTTTGAAACTGGTGAAGTCCACATTGATACCATTAGGCTGCAGGGTTCCCAGGCGGAATATGAGTTGCTGTTCCTGCAACCTTCGGGTGGCATCATTGTGGCACTGCAGGAGGCCCATGATGGACATGTCATCTATAGAATGGGAGGGGGAGTGGAAATGGTTCGCGACTGGGAGGTGCAGTTGTTTGTTGCGAACTGAGCGGAGGTGTTCTGCAAAGCGGTCTGCAAGCCTCCGCTTGGTTTCCCCAATGTAGAGGAAGCCACACCAGGTACAGTGGATGCAGTATACCACATTGGCAGATGTGCAGGTGAACCTCTGCTTAATATGGAATGTCATCTTGGGGCCTGGGATAGGGGTGAGGGAGGAGGTGTGGGGACAAGAGTAGCATTTCCTGCGGTTGCAGGGGAAGGTGCCGGGTGTGGTGGGGTTGGAGGGCAGTGGGGAGCGGACAAGGGAGTCGTGGAGAGAGTGGTCTCTCCGGAAGGCAGACAGGGGAGGGGATGGAAAAATGTCTTGGGTGGTAGGGTCAGATTGTAAATGGCGGAAGTGTCCCAAGAGGACAACCGCCCCAAGAGGATCCCCCTCGTTCTCACACACCACCCTACCAACCTCCGGATACAATGCATCATCCTCCGACACTTCTGCCATTTACAATCCGACCCCACCACCCAAGACATTTTTCCATCCCCACCCCTGTCTGCTTTCCGGAGAGACAACTCTCTCCGTGACTCCCTTGTTCGCTCCACACTGCCCTCCAACCCCACCACACCCAGCACCTTCCCCTGCAACCGCAGGAAATGCTACACTTGCCCCCACACCTCCTCCCTCACCCCTATCCCAGGCCCCAAGATGACATTCCACATTAAGCAGAGATTCACCTGCACATCTGCCAATGTGGTATACTGCATCCACTGTACCCGGTGTGGCTTCCTCTACATTGGGGAAACCAAGCGGAGGCTTGCAGACCGCTTTGCAGAACACCTCCGCTCAGTTCGCAACAAACAACTGCACCTCCCAGTCGCAAACCATTTCCACTCCCCCTCCCATTCTTTAGATGACATGTCCATCATGGGCCTCCTGCAGTGCCACAATGATGCCACCCGAAGGTTGCAGGAACAGCAACTCGTATTCCGCCTGGGAACCCTGCAGCCTAATGGTATCAATGTGGACTTCACCAGTTTCAAAATCTCCCCTTCCCCTACTGCATCCCTAAACCAGCCCAGTTCGTCCCCTCCCCCCACTGCACCACACAACCAGCCCAGCTCTTCCCCCCCACCCACTGCATCCCAAAACCAGTCCAACCTGTCTCTGCCTCCCTAACCGGTTCTTCCTCTCACCCATCCCTTCCTCCCACCCCAAGCCGCACCCCCATCTACCTACTAACCTCATCCCACCTCCTTGACCTGTCCGTCTTCCCTGGACTGACCTATCCCCTCCCTACCTCCCCACCTATACTCTCTCCACCTATCTTCTTTACTCTCCATCTTCGGTCCGCCTCCCCCTCTCTCCCTATTTATTCCAGTTCCCTCTCCCTATCCCCCTCTCTGATGAAGGGTCTAGGCCCGAAACGTCAGCTTTTGTGCTCCTGAGATGCTGCTTGGCCCGCTGTGTTCATCCAGCCTCACATTTTATTATCTTGGAATTCTCCAGCATCTGCAGTTCCCATTATCTCTGATACTAAATATTGTATAATTAGGGAAACTAATTCACTTCGAAGTTAATTTTCCACTTACTGAAAAGACAGCCAACAGCTTATCCCTTCTGTGCCATGTGAGAACTAGTAACAATGTGAGTAACGTTTGGATCATACAAATGTCAGACATTGACCATCTTTAATAAGAGTCAATATAGCCGTTGCCCCTTGACATTTAAAAGTGTTACCATCACTGAATCCCAAACAATTAACTCCTTCGGGTTACCGTTGACCAGAAAATCAACTGGACTTACCACACAAAGGCAGATCATCCACACTCTCCACCGCCAATACATACCAGCAGTGTGAACTATCTACAAGGTGCACTGCAGTAATTCACTGCAGTAATTCACCAAAGATCCTCAACAGCACCTTCTAAACCCACGACCACTTCCATTTAGAAGGACAAGGGCAGCAGATACATGGGATCACCACCATCTGCAAATTCTCTCCAAGCCACGCACCTTCCCGAGTTGGAAATATTTCACCGTAATTTCTCTTTTGCTGGGTCAAAATCCTGGAATTCCCTTCCTGGGGTATTGCAGGTCGACCTATAGCACATGGCCTGCAGCGATTCAAGAAGGCAGCTCACACCCACCTTCTCTAGGGCACCGAGGGACAGGCAATAAATCCTGGGCAGTCAGCAACACCTGCATCCCATGACTGAATAAAAAATGGTGGCCATCTGACACTTTTGGAACAGGAAGTTAGTGCAGGAATTCTCAAGTCATGTAACATTTTCAAAACAAGTTTTCAAATCTATGTATCAGTGAGGATGAGATAACGTTGGGAGTTTGCAATTTAGAGCTCATCCAGGGAAATGTAGGGCAAATGACTACGAGGATACAGCCAAGTGTAAAAATGTAGTGGCCGTATGGGATTTGTTAGAAGGACAGACAAGCAACAACTGACGTGATATCTACTTTGTACAGGATAAAGGTAATTAGAGAACATTGAATATTTCTGAAGGAAATGAAACAGCCTTAAGTTGTGATCCTTGTGCATAGCAATAATGTCTGATAGAAAAAGAGTTCCAAGTTTGAAGTCAGTTTTAGGAGCAAAACAAGTTTAATAATTATTATCTCAAATATATCAAACTTTAATTGCTTTCACTGCTGTGTTCTGCTGAATATAGTTGGAGACAGTGGAGTAGCATCAGATTCCAGGGGCATTGAGACAAGTTGGAATCAGGCTGGGTCTGTTTATAATGGATTGTTGCACCTCAGTAAAACAAAATACAAGAAATCTGAGCATTTGGCCTAATGAACGCGCTCCACCATTCAACAGGATCATTGCTGATCTAATGCAGCCTTAACTGCACATTCCTGGCAATATCCCATAATATTTGACTCTATTGTCACTCAAAAAAACTGTCTAAATCAGTCTTAAATACATTCAGTGACCTCTTCCCCAATGTCTCTGTGGAAAAGAATTCCAAACACTAACAATTCTATCAAACAACACATTCCTTCTCATCTCTGCATTGGAAGGTGCTGCCATGGGATCATATGATCCCTATACTGTGGAAGTGAATTATTTGGCCCATTGCATCATACCTCCAAAAACCACCCCACGCAGTCTCATCCCCCGACCCTATCCGCATAACCCAGAACTTCCCATGGCTGATCCAACCAGCCCGCACATCCCTGGACACTATGGGCAATTTACCATGGCCAATCCATCTAACCTGCACATCTTTCGATTGTGGCAGGAAAACATAGCACCTGAAGAAAACCCATTCAGACACGGGGAGAATGTCCACACAGACAGTCACCCAAGGGTGGAATTAAACCCAGGCCCCTGGCACTATGATGCAGCAGGGCTAACCCATTGAGCCTTGTGCCGCCCTGTCGAAAGATGCAGTTTTGGAGCTGAGTCGTACTGGATTTGTAATGTTTACTGCGTTTCTTTATCCAAGGATAAATGAAAGAAGTGCTAGACCTGCTGAGTTTCTGCACCACTTTCTGATTTCCTTTTGTATTTCTCACATCTGCAGTATTTTGCTTTTCTAGGAAGGCAAATGACACATTGACACACCTATTGCAAAATGTTTGAAATGCCGAAATAAGTAAGTTATGTTATAATTGCATGGGGCCTTGGTGAGATCATACCTGCAATACTGTGTGTAGCTTTTGTCATGATATTTAAAGAAGGCTGTATTTGTGAAGGAGGCCAGGCAGCAAGGGCTCACTCGATCTAGACTTGGGGTGAAAAGGTTCTCCTACAATGAGTTGTAGATGATGCAAAACATGAAAGCATTGTGAACAATGAGACTGAGTATAGAACCTCATGGGCATGGACAAGTTGGAAGAATGGGCAGCCAAGTAGCAGATGAAATTTAATAACTCTTGATTCCCTTGCTGACAAAAAAAATCTAATTCAGCTCTGAATAAACTTAATTACCAAACATTGACAGCCCTC
Organism: Stegostoma tigrinum; assembly: GCF_030684315.1. NCBI lineage: Eukaryota > Metazoa > Chordata > Chondrichthyes > Orectolobiformes > Stegostomatidae > Stegostoma > Stegostoma tigrinum. Next base: position 16,256,429 of record NC_081387.1, on the reverse strand, counting down.
TGTTATAACGAATTCCACAGATTCACTTCCCTCTGAGGGAAGAAAAGTCTCCTCATCTCTGTTTTAAACAGGCAATACTTTTCTCTGAGATTTTTCTAAAGAAGGGTTCTGACTTGAAACATCAGCTTTCTTTCTTCTTTAATGCTGCCTGGCCTGCTGTATCGCTCCAGTTCCATACTGTGCTATGTCTGAGATTACATCCTCTCATCCTAGGCTATCCCACAAGGGGGATCAAACTCTCCACATCTGCCCTGCCAAATCCTCAAAGAGCCTCATATTCTTCGATATTTGAATGAGATCAAGCCCAAGCTATTCAAACACTCCGGAGACAGAAATCCCTTGAATCAACTCAGTGAACTGTGTCATCTTCACTGTCTCTAATATCAATGTATCTTTCCTTAGATAAAGCAAGAGAACTGATCATGGGTATTCCAAGTGCGGCCTGATCAATGTCTTGTAAAGTTTTAGCAAGATCTCCATATTTTTATACATAATTCCCTTTGAAATAAGGGCTGACATTCCATTTGCTTTCCCTACTACCTGCTGAACTGAAATGCTATCTTGTGATCAGAGATGATGGAAACTGCAGATGCTGGAGAATCCGAGATAACAAAGTGTGGAGCTGGATGAACACAGCAGGCCAAGCAGCATCTTAGGAGCACAAATACTGACGTTTCGTGCACACACCCTTCACCCTCTCTCTGATGAAGGGTCTAGGGCTGGACTGTCAGCTTTTGTGCTCCTAAGATACTGCTTGGCCTGCTGTGTTCATCCAGTTCCACACTTTGTTATCTGAGATGCTAGTTTTTTCCGATTCATACACAATGCCCAATGCTTCTGTGTTGGAAAGTTCCACAGTCTTTTGGGATAAAAATAATAATTAGCTCTTCTATTCTTCTTGCGAAAGTGCATTAACTCACATTTTCCCACATTATATTCCATCTACCAAGTTTCTGGATACTTACTGAACCTGTCTATGTCACCCTGCAGATTCTGTGACAACCTCAAGACTTATCTTCCAGCCTGTTTTGCGTCATCTGCAGACTTAGTAACAATACATTAACTTCCATCATCTAAATCTTAAATATACACTGCATATAATTGTGGCCCCAGCAATGATCCATTTGACACTTCATTAGTTACAGGCTGCTACACTGAAATACCCGATTTAGCGCAAATCTGTGCCTTGGATGAGCTAGTCATTTTTCTATCCATGCTCATGTCTTACCTCAAACACCATGAGCTCTTGTCTTACTCAGTACCCTTATATATGGTGCTTATTTTATGCCTTTTGGGAGTCCAAATGCACTGCATTCACTGCCTACCCTTTGTCTACCCTGCCTGTTACCTCCTTAAAGTGCTTGAGTAAATTTGTCAGGCATGATTTGTCCTTCATTAAGTCACACTGATATACTGAATGAATATGATGTATTTCAAAATGCTATGCAATTACATCATTTATAATAGATTCTAGCATTTTCCCTAGAACGGATGTTGAGCTAACTCGCCATTAGTCAATTACCTTTTATTGTCTCCCTCCCTCATTACTTAAAGGAGTTGCATGAGCAGTTTTCAATCCTCTGAGGATTTTCCTGACTTTAATGATTTTTGGAAGGTTACAACCAGTTCATTCACATTCCGGTTGTTATTTCCTTTAATATCTTCGGATGCAGCCCATCAGGTCCAGAGAATTTTATCCCCATTAGTTTCCGGAATACTTGGTCAATTGTAGCAATCATAATCATGCAGCCACTGTTTCAGCAAGGGGTGGCAGTGAAGACCCAGAAAGTAAATAACTTGAGAGGTCTTATTTTTTAAAACTTGGAACAATAGAAATAACCTGGATGGGCGCGACCAGCTCTCACAGACCAGGATTTCTAGGGTTTTTTTTAAGTATAATGTTTGGGTTTAGTTTTAAGCAGTTGCTTTTGGAGTCTCAACAAGGCAGTAGCTGCTGGAGTTTTGAAGAAGTAGAAGCTATCCCTTGCCTCTCTATTGCAACTAGAAGCAGGGTTTCTTTCTGCTGCTAGGTGACATGTGGGATACATCAAATTTTCTGAATTTGTCTTTTTGCCAACGGGTGTGTTTATGGGATGGTAATATGTTGGAACAGGTATTTAGTATTTGTTACTTTGTTTTGTTGTACTTTAATGAAAATGTTTGAACAAATGGTGTATTGCTCAACATTGAGGTGTTTGATAAGTTAAATTGCATTTGGAACACAAAATGTTACCTTTCTCTTTAAAATAAGATAAATTTAGCATCCAGATTACCTTCTTAATATATTTTGAGAGATGGCTGGTCTGGTCTGGTCTGGTCTATAACAGTGGATAGGATATTGCCTCATTTGAGTGATTCCAGAACTAGAGGACTGGTTTAATTTCAGTCACAAATTGTCAGGGCCGAGATGAAAAATTTTTGTTTTCGTCAGAGGGCTGTGCGACTTTGGAAATCTCTGCCTCAAGAAACAGTGGAGATAGATTGGTGATAGCTGAATATTTTTAGGGTACAGGTGGGCAGAGTGCTGTTTTCAGGCCAATCAGAGTTTATCAAGGGAAGAGGAGAATGCAGAATTTGGAATTCAAGCAGACTAATAATGCTCTGACTGAATGGTAGAGCAAAGTCAATTGGCCGAATGGCCTCCCTTTGCTCTAATTTGTATGGTAGTAAGTTCAAATGTTAAAAACTCCCACTGCATGGATTATACGTTACACACTGATGCCAGATTTCGGATTTGTGGTCCACACTTCCTGGAGCTGCCATGAATCTTCCAAAGAAATGAGCTCACAGACTGGTACATGGGGTACACTGATGCCTCATAGCACCAGAGAACTGGGCTCGATTTTACTGTCAGGAGTCTGTCTGTGTGGTGTTTGCACATTTGTTCATGTGTCTACCAGGGTGCTCCAGTTTCATCTCATAGTCCAATGATGTGCAGGTTAGGTGAATTAACAGTGATAAATGGTCAATGTGTTTGTAGCGGGGTTGGGAGGTGTTGGCTCAGGCTGGGATGCTCTTTTGAGGGTTGGTGTGGATTGGATGAGCTGAATAGCCTGCTCCTATTATTTTGGGTTATGTGATTCCATGATCCTTCCAATGTCCTCAGATCATTCAGTGATGCCTGCTGGGAGACAAAGAGTATCCCTTCTTGTCTGTTGGCTTGACACCTTTAACTGATCTTTAGTCTGACTCAGAATAAAAACACACTTCTATTGGGGCCATACTGGAACAGTCCACAGTCTTCCTTAAGTTGGGGTTCCGGTGCCTGGTCCATACTGGCAGAGCCTTGCAGTGGAGGCCACAGCATATTTGTTTCATCATATTGGGATTCTGTGTCCTTCACAACTGAAGCCCGCAAAGTGGCAATGACATGGAAGAAGGTGAAACAGGGAATTGAGAGCAATCTTCTCAGGAGGAAGAACATCCTGAAAATCAGGCCATTCTCCCAGAGGGCCATCTGAGACAGCATTGTTCTAACATGCTTTGCAGAGCCCGAGAGGCTAAAGACAGTGTCAATGAGATCTGCTTCCAGGCTCAATGCGTCGGGTTTACATTTCATGCAATTGTTTCAGAATGTGTTGCTCATCTGACAAACAACCACTGCTTAGTGCAAAGGATAAATGGCTTGTTATTTTTGTAATCCATGATCATTTGTGTTGCTGAACAAATGCCTCATTATTGATATGATTAAGATGTTTTCAGGTGATTCTACCCCTCTTGAAGCATCTGCACATGAACAGACCTTCATGATCTTCAGTGAATTGGTAGCATTGAGACAGAGCACTAACATCACAGAGTGGTAACATTAAATAGCTCTTAAGACATTGATGAAGATATGACATCTGAGTGATCCATAGTGAGGTCCCTCACAAATGTATCTATAATCAAAGGAACCTTGAAGGATCTTTGTTTGACCATTCCATCGTTGTTAACCCTTCTATATTTGTCAGTGTGTGTATACTGTGAGGTGGCTTGGAACTGCCTGAGCATCCACTATGACAGTGTATGATGTTTTGTGCATCTTCTCTTTGCGGATGTCTTCGCTGACGTCAGTAGGCATGTGAGTACCACGTTGTACATATCCCAAACTTAACAGAGTAATATGCTCCTTTGAAAAGCTGATAGATAGAATAAACATTTCCCTGTTGAGATGTGTGTAATCATCAGTTAATCTGCACCCCCATCCATAACGTAGGTGTTAGTGTGTGCAGACCAGCTTGAGTCAACTCCCTGGACATCACGGTTACCCTCAGCTTTGTCCAGAATTAAGTGTTTTGCATTGGCTACAGTTCTCATTGTCATGGTTCAAGGAGATTGGGCATCAGAGACTGTCTGTAGACCAAGAGTTGGTAGCTTGTGAGAGATGAGCACTGCTTGGCCATTTCAGCGTTGGGGCTCCAGAAGAGGCTACTGAAATCTCACATAGGTGTGCATTAACCAGGTCCTTCACTGAAAATTATACGACGAGAAACAATATACTTATAGAAGTGTTAGGTTCTTTACATTGATGCAACTATCTATGTACCCTCAGTATGTTTTGTTCTTCCTTTCCTACCACTGCGTCTAAATTCAGGTCCGATGTCTGCAGCTAGGATGGTGGGAATCTGCTGTGCAGATGGCCTTGCTGAGTTGGAAAATGTTTTTTGCCAATTGCCATTTCTTTTTGACCCTGACATACTGGCTGCCTCCTGCCAAGATGCAGGTTCACCCTCTTTGGCTTGTACTGCTGCAGCTTTTGTGATCAAAGATAGAGGGGACATTGAGAGGCACGTCATCTCTCGAGTGCCTTAAGAACAAGACCCATGAGAACAACTTCCAAAGGATGCATTGCTTTCCCAGATCCAGGGTTAAGGGTATATCCACAGGCCGGGAGAAGATCTTGAATTAGGAGGGGAGGAGGCCATGTGTCATCATCCACATTGCCACTGATGACATTGATAGAACTAGGAAGAAGTTCCTGATCAAAAAATTTGAACAGCCAGGACCTAAATTGAAAAGCTGAACATCCAAGGTAACAACCTACTTGAGACAAAGACAGACTTGAATCAGGTGAATAAAGTTGAGGAATTAAATGCATGTCTGAAGTATTGATGGAGGTGGAATGGGTTTCAATACCTGAGGCAGGGATGAATGGGTTTCGGTCCCTGCGGCTGGGAGGAATGGGTTTCATTCCCTGTCTGATGGAATGGCCTTCACTTGAATTATGCTGAGACCATGTGCAGGTGAATTGAATAATGATTTCACTTGATTTAAATTGATGTGATTTATTGTTGCCACTTGTACAGAGATACAATTAAAAGTGTTTGTGCATAAAGAAACAGATCATACAATACAACATGCATCAGGGCATCAGAACAGAGTGCAGAAGACAGTGTTACAGCCACAGAGAAGGTGAAGTGAGAGAGAGAGACATCAAAATTAATATTTGATAGGTCCATTCAAAAATGTGATGACAGCCAGGAAGAAGCTGTCCTTGAATCTGATCATACATGTATTCAAACTTATATATCTTCTGCCTGATGGAAGAAGGTGGAAGAGACTATAACCAGAATGTGAGGGGCTCTTTAATTATGTTGGTTGCGTTCCTGAGGCAGTGAGAATATAGATGGAGTAAATAGATGAAAGGCTGGTTTGCATGATGGACTGTGCTGAGTTTACAACTCTCTGTAGTTTGTTGCGGCCTTGGGAAGACCAGTTGCCAAACCACATTGTGTTGCACCCAGATGAGATGCTTTCTGTGCCACATCTATAAAAAAATGTAAGAGTCATTGTGCACATGCTGAATTTCCTTAACTCCCTGTGGAAGTATGGACATTGTTGTACTTTCTCAATTGCTGTGTTGACATGGGACCAGCATGGTTATTTGGTGCTCTTCACTCCCAGGCACCTGTAACTCTAAACAATCTCCACCTCAACACTAATGATGCAGACAGGAGTATGAGGTTGTAGAGAGTGCTATATATGAAATCATTTGGGGGAATGTGTTCTCGAGGAGATACATCGACTAACAAAGCAAAATGATGTAGCAATACAGCAGAGCAGCAATTTGCTTAAACATACCTGAAATGAGGGACAAACAGTAAGTATACACATGTACAATTATGTTTAGCTACAGTTGTAACAATACTCCCTTGTTTTTAAACTTCAGACTCCTCGTAATACAGACCAACAACCACTTGTCTTCTTGAATGTTTGCTGCATTAAATGGTCTCTCATCTGCTCCACACTCCCCACTAACCTTACATCCCTGGCACCTTTCCCTGCAACCGTAGGAAGCGCTACACCTTTCCCTATACCTCCCTGCCTCACCTCCACCTAAACCACCAAATCTTTCACATCGGACAGAGGTCCACCTGCACATCTGTCAATGTGGTCAATTGCATCTGCTGCTCCCAATGTGGCCTCCTCTACATCAGTGAGACCAAGCCGAGGCTCAGAGGCCACTTTGTAGAGCACCTGCGCTCTGTTCCGAACAAGCGAAAACACCTTCCAGTCACAAACTATTTCAACTCATCCTCCCACTACCTGGGTGACATGTCCACACTGGGCCTCCTCCAGGGTCACAATATTCTGTCGTATTCTGTCTTGGGAGCCTACAGTCCAATGGCCTAAATGTTGACTTTACCAGTTTCAAAATCTCCCCAGCTCTGGCCTCATCCCAAGACCAACCCTCCCCCTCTTCCCCGCCTCCTTGACCTGACACAACTTGTCCATCTTCTCCACCACCTATCTGACATTCCCAGCACAATGACAAATCCCCACCACTCCCTACCTACACTCAATTATCACCATCCCACCTACCTTCCACAGCCTCCTCTCTCTATTTATTTTCTGAGCTCCCTTCCCTCTCCACCATTTCTGAAGAAAGGTCCCAACACAAAACGTCAACCTTCCTGCTCTTCTGATGCTTCCTGGCCTGCTGTGTTTCTCCAGCACCACCAAAGAATCCTTCAGTTGTTTTGCAGTATTTACTCATGGAATGTGAGCACCGCTGCCTGGCCAGCATTTTATTGCCCATCCC